>NW_026000206.1:8029638-8064416 GCF_001458135.2 Marmota marmota marmota | reverse complement strand
TCCCCCCCCCCCCCGCCTTTTTTTTCCAGATAACTTGTTCAAACCCAAAGAAAGGTGCATTTCAGAGAAGGAGATGCATATGAGATCTAAAAGGTACCTGGTTATTATGTGACATGGGAGGAAGTTGGGGAGGGAGTTGGGGTGACTTGACAGCGCTGACCAGTAAGGCCACTTTCTAGGTCCATGTTTAAGGTCTGATGTCCTCTTGGCTGCAAATCTGAAAACACTGGTTTAACTGAGCACAGCGGCAGGAGTGTGCCTCTGAATGCTCATCTGCTCTTGGAGAAACATAGAAAGGGGTGGGTCTTTGATTCTGGACCAATCCAGTACTGGTCTCTGAGAGACCTCCTGGCTCCCAGCTGGAACTGCCAGGCATCATCGCTGTGGGCTGGAGCCGTGTTGCTGCACCTCTGAAGGTTTCTCCCGGGGCCTGACAGCAGCAGAGCCTGAAAGACAGGATCCAAGCTGGAAGCCGCTGGAGCCTGGGAGCTAGTGGGGCCTTGGAGGGGCCACCAGCTGGCTTTCCTGGTGCTATGACTCTGGCAGGCTTGGTGGCCCCCGGTCAGCGAATTCTCCCTGTTCTGCTCGGCTGGTTGTTTGCCAAGACTCCCACTAATTCTCACCAACCTGGTGCACACAAAAGCTGCCATTCTTCTAGAGACCTGGCTGCTTAACCAAAATGCTAAAGCTCAGCAGTGTTGGCCACGTTCATGCAAGTACAGTCGTCAGGGCTCAATAAAGCATATGGCACGAGGAGGGATTATAATAATTAAATCAAACTGATAGTGCACTTAGAGACACCACTGAGATAGAAAGAATAACCCCACATACACTCCAGCCCCAAATCTCTGCTTTTACTGTGATTTTGTTGTTTCCCATGATAATTAGACCACTTTGATTGTCCCCAGGGAACACCTTTGTCAATAAGGAAATGAAAGCGACAAGAAGGTGGACCTTTCTATCAGAGGCCTGATTCACAGCATTCTATCCAGGGTTTATAAAAGGCTGCTGGGTTTGAAGTCTTGCTGTTTCAGAAGTACAAAGTTGTGTGTTTCTTCTGCCAAAAGCATCTAGTTTTCAATTTAGCAGGGAAAAGTATAGCCAGATTCCTCCCTGTGCGCGCGCACACACACACACGCGCACGCGCGCACACACAGTCCTCAACCCCAGACCCACTACTATGGAGCTTTACAAATCAAGCAACTAAAATAATAGATCTTAAAGCAGCGTCAGTAGCAGAGTCTTGCTCCATCCTTTCATTAGGAGGAAACTGAGGCTCAAAGCAGACAGGAGAGCTGGTGACACTGCACCCGGGTCGCTGCTCTCCCAGCTGGTCTCTGAAGGATTCAGCAATCTTGTTTCTCTCTGCTCTGTGAGACGTGCCCTGGCTGGGTGCTGGCCCTGGCTCACCTGGAGCTTTCCTTGTTTTTGCATTCTCTGTTATTAATTTTACTGTTAAATTATATTTTCAGTTGGAAAAAAGTGAGACAATGGAGATAAAGCTCGAGTCCCCTCATAACTCCTGCTCCCCTTGCAGCCTCCTCCCCAGCCCCAGCCCATCTGCTGCAAAGACCTCAGTTGTGTCTCCCTTTTCTCTACCTTGAAGTAGACTTCTGTTTGTTCATGAAGTGTTACGTGGTGTTTGACCACAATGGTGTCATACCATGTTGTCTCCACAGCTTGCTTTTCTCACAGTGTAATATGTCAGAAGACTCAGATTGTCTTCCTTGCGGCTTTGACTCTAGGCAGAGTATGGCCCATGGGATGGGTAAGACCATGATGTATTTGGGGATCTCTTCTAAGAAACTACTAAATCAGAAACAACCAAGGTGGGGTCTGTGAGTTTTACTTTAAACTCCTCAGTTGATTTGGATGGCCAGAGTCAGGAAGCGATATCCATGGATCTGAAGGACTTTCCACTGGGGAGATTGGGGACATGATAGCTCTTCCTTCTGATCCCCGATGGGCTCCTTTCTGGAATCATGTTTGGAGTATTCAGGAATACATGAAGGATGTGTGTTCCCAACGTTTCCCCACCCACCAGCAGCTTCATTCTGTCTAGTTGGGTGAGCGCTGTGTAGAGGGTACGGATCAGAGACTGAGGTCTGAGTGCCAGCTCCCTGTGAGCCCACAGCATATGGCTTCACCAAATCTCCTGGTAAATGAGGGCCTGGGTTCCTCATTTTTCTAACAATGGGACACCACCTGCCTCCTCCAGTGGTCGTGTGGGTTGAGTTTATTCATGTCAAGGGGTCTGCCTGGTGCCCGGTAACTAAGATGTCACCTGCTGACACTGTTATCATCATTATCTTTGTACTTTGTTTTATAGTTTTGATAATGGAGCAGATTGCATTGGGCTTTCAAACATGAGAGAAAAAAGAGATCTTTTAGCTGAGTGCCATGTGTATGGCAACCATCAGCTCAGGCTGCAGTGGCCCTGTTAGTCGGTGGGTTCTAGAAGCAATACTGGTTGACATGGGCATGTAAAGAGTTTCTGTTAGGAAAGAAGAAGAGTCCCGCGGGCCCTGCATGTAACTTGGGAACTCCCACTTTAACATAAGAGAAGGGCATAATAACTGTGCCCAGGATGTATTTGGAAACAGCTTAATTAGACGTGCAGACTTGTAAGAGGAGGCACACACACCTTCTGGCATGTTTGTTCCAGCATTGTGATTCCTGCCACTTCTATCTGTTCCGCCTTCCAAGTCTCTAGAAGGTAATCATTGGGTGGCAAAAAAATTTAAAAAAAAAAAAAGGTTTGGGGG
Source organism: Marmota marmota marmota (assembly GCF_001458135.2). Lineage (NCBI taxonomy): Eukaryota > Metazoa > Chordata > Mammalia > Rodentia > Sciuridae > Marmota > Marmota marmota. The sequence continues at coordinate 8,061,651 of NW_026000206.1, read as the reverse complement.
GCAAGTTTGAATAACACTCAGAATCCAAAGCAGAAGGTTTAGAATCCCCCGATTTACAGGTTACTTAATTATCCCTGAGGGTGGAAGGACAAGGGAAGTGACTTCCAAGGAAATACCTGGCCCCTCCAGCTTGGCTGTTACACTGGCCCTACAAGTACAGAGACGAGGTGCTGTCCCCAGTGTGGAGCTGTTCTGGGGACAGTGGGGAAGCCTTCATGTTGGCATCTCCCCACGTGAAGGAAGCCCATGTGCCTAGTCTTTCTTTGAAGTGTCAGAGGCTCTGACAAGGCAAGATGCTCTGTGCCCAGACACAAGCTCTGCTACCATCCAGAATGTTCTCTGTGTCTGTTTCAGAATCTATAATAACTTGCCAGAAGTTAAAAAGAAGAAAGAAGAGCAAAAGAAAAGGGTTATCTTACAGAGCAACAGACTCCGAGCTGAAGTCTTCAAAAAGGTAACGGCTTGTGCCAGCAGGTATGAGGCGTGTGGCCCAGAGCCGTGAACATGCACTTGACATCTCTGTTTCCCCATCTCTCCAGCAATTACTGGACCAGCTCCTTCAAAGGAACGCAGTCTGACCTGGGCTGCCCTGCTGACCACAACCTGGACCTGGGAAGACTTCAAACACTGGATAAGCCATTAAACTTAGCATTACCTTCACAACATGAAAACACGTATTTTACTTTTGATTTTTTTTTTTTCCATAAAGGAAAGAATCACTTCCTGAATGACCCAAACAAACAGCACGCCTGAGGAACTAGGTCAGCAGTCTTGCAGGGACATTGACTCCATGGAACCCGCTAGTCTTTGTCCCTTTCTTTTTTCTTTTTTTAACTTCCCAATTTTACCTTTGTGTCTAGGGCTTCTCCCGGCCATTTCCACCAAGCAGATGGGCCTTGTATACTCAAGTGTGTTTTGGTCTCTGGGGGATGTTTTTTTTTTTTTTTAAATAAGATTTCTGGGACCAAAATCCATCACTTTTTATATACAAATCCCAACATCTGCCAATTCTTGCAAAATCCAAAATGGGGGTCCTCACAGCATGTTTTAAAAGTGCACCCCTAATGCCAGAGACTGCAGAGAGAGAGCAAACTGCCTCCCTCAGCTGCCCTCTCTCCCCAGCCCCCCACAGCGCCTGACCTGGCTTAGCTAGAGTCTGTTTCACCGGAAGCTGAGGGCAGAATCAGCTGATAACTCTGTAGGAACATCAGTGCTTTCTGCACACGCACCCCTTCCTCAAAAGCTGTTTTGTTAAAGTGGCCTAAGAGCTCCAACTTTGCTATTTGTTTTTCCAAACACTTACAATGTCCAGTATTTATAAATGTATTCAGGAAGTTAAGAAAAGCTAGTTTTTACAGCAAAAAGGAAATAAATGCAATTATTCAAAAATTCAAGTGTTTCTCTCTTACGTATGCTGATCTGGATTGAACAGTGGCGACAGGTTAACAATGGTGTGAAATGTCTTTATGGGAACCCCAGGGTGACACTCTCCTCCTCTGTCCCCTCTGGCTACCATGGATTCCAGATGCCCCATGGGAGAACATTGCCTCCCAGAGACCTCGTATAAGAGAAAAGAGAAAACTGTTGGGAGCAAGATTTAGGATCCTGAAGGCCCCCCAGACTCACCAGGAGTACCCCCAGGAATGAGAGAAGTTTTGAGGATGTAGCAGGACCCCTCTGTCCCTTTCCCATGGTGTCAGCCTCCCTGTCCGACCCTCTATAGCACATAGAATGCCTGTCCATTCCCTGTCCGCTAGCCAATGCCTTCGGAACTGTACCGCAGGGTTCTCCCCGACACCCTCCTGCTCTGCTCTGCCCATGCTCACTCTGCTTGACCTCCTTCCCATCCATGAGAGGCTAACAATGATAGCAGGAGCAAGGCTCTGGAGCCCGGCACCCGGTCTGCAGCCTTCGGCAAGGGCATCAGCCAAGATCCAGGAAGGAACCCACAGGGCAGTTTGAGAAAGTTTAATGCACTTATTAACCACACAGAGGATGGGCACCATGAGAAGTTAAGACTCCTCCAAAGAACACAGGTAGGAACACCAGGTGAAAGGAGTAGTGCTACCTCTAGAAGAGTCCCCTCCTGCCCCCGGTGACAGGGAATGGTGTGGTTCAGCAGATAACAGAAGTTTCCGTGCTGGTGTGCAGATGGAACTTGTTGAAAATCCACCTTCTGGAACTTGCCAGAAACCTGCACAAGGAGCAGTCTTCTCTGTGGCCATCTGCTCTACCACCAGCTCAGGAAGGCCAGTGAGTGTGCACTGCAGGGGCCTGGCTGAGCTAAGCAGGACCCAGAAAGCAGTGCCTTCCTGTCCTGCAGTATCTCTCTAGCGTTTCCTACCAAAAGGCTTACCACTGTGCTAGCAGGCAAAGGGAGATCATTCAAAGGGCCTGGATGCATTTTAAAAGAGCAGGCAAAAAGGGTGAATTTGGAGGTGACAGAATACAATCAAGAGCTGGCACAGTAAGACATTTAACCTTGCTTCAGTTTCCTCAACTGCCAGATGCAGAGAATTATAGTGCCTCCTTCCCAGGGTTGCTATGGAAACAGAGTGAATAAACCTGAATGGAGTATGTGGCAGGACCCTGGCCCCAGAGCACACCTGGGAGTATTTGTCCGTCATGGGCAAAGTTGGGAGGAGGAGCAAGAGGCCGATGGCTGTTCATCCGGGGACCCCTCGGGGTGAGGAGCCTCGGAGGCCACAGAGCTCACTGCCTGGCTGCAGCTGCAGCCAGTGTACTAGCGGGTGCTTGGCAAAGGTACCTCACCCTGGGGATCATTTCAGCCACACAGCTACCTCACGGTAAGGTCAGTTCTGTTTCCTTGAACTATTAGACTCTCCCAGGATGCTACACTCAAGTCAAGTTTGCCTCTTAAGTGCTTTTTTTAAAAAAAAAAAAAATTAAGTCCATGACATTTAAGGACAGTCTTTCCTAGCTAATGTGGCAAACTCACCTTTTCTTGCTTTTATTGAGTACCTTCAGAGAAGCTTTTCCTAACCATTTAAACTCAGGACCCAACCACTTACAGACTGTTGTGTGACACTTTTCAAGAAATGAATTTATGTCCACTAACATTTTTAAAAGAAAAATACCTAGAGGGAACCAACTTTGAAAGAGTCCCGAAAGAGCTTGTCATCCTTGCAAACCTGTTGCAGAGTCCTAAAGTCTAAAGGATAATACAAGTCAACCTGAGATTAAATACATTGAAAAACGTGCTTCTGGGGACAGCCCCTAACCAAGTGCCTGAGGTGGCATGTTGACCAGGAAGACACGCAGTCTGGTTTGAGCTGGTCTTGCCTCTGGACAGCCAGCTTAGGGCAGGCGAGATATTAAAGTTTGGTTTCCTATTGAACTGACTTTTCCCATTGTTGTAGAAATTGCTTTTAATGCTGACAAGTGGATTTTAGTGCCAGCATTTCTTCTCTGTTGTAATTAGGTTATAACAAGAATATAATCATGTAATAATATGGAAGTAAAGGCCTGAGGAGTCAAAACAGCCCTCCCTTATATTTCTCTTAGGAATTAGTCACCATTTGCTGGATTCTTTTCTTGAAAGACTGTAAAATTTTAAAAATTCTGAATGGAATTTACCACTTTAACTTCAATAAACAAATTCTGTTCTGGAATTGATTTATCTACATCTGAGGATGTTTGGTTCTGGCATGAAAAGAGGTCCTCAACAATTCAGCAGGTAGCTGGGGCTAAAGACCTTCAGCTGAGCTTAGACAAGGTAAGATTTGGAATCACAGGGATGACCCAGTGGTGACAGCACCAGGCTGTCTCCATGTGGTCGCCATGACTTCAGGTTGAAGCAGAAATTCCTATTTTGGTTATGTGGCCTCTCTGCCAGCTGGTAATGGAATAATGGAAAAACAATCACTTTGGTTTTGCAGCCAGCGTCCACTGCCAGCCAAACTTCCTGGAAGTTGTGTGCGCCCGGGTGAGTCAGCAGATGCCTGCTCAGACGGAACAAGGCTCTTTGGAGGAGCTATTTGTGAAACAGGCAGTCGTGGGAGAGTGCTTGGAAAGTCCATGTCTCATGCAGTTCTCCCATTTCAGCACTTGGTGAAAAATCGCGGCAGTGGAGCTGGCCTCTGAGCGCATCAGATGACCAAGAGTCTGAGTATGAGGCGCATTAGATAGAGGCCAACAGGAGCCGGAGAGCCGGGGACAGGATGTGGCTGCCCGGGGTGGAGGGGGGTGCTCTGACCATCGGTACGTGAGAGTTCTGGGTTAGAGAGTAAGAATGAGTTAGAAACGTGGTCTGCGGTGGGTTTGCGTGGGGGGCGGTAGTGTGCGCACTGACAGCGCAGGAATCGCGCTGTTGAGCAGAGAGTGAGCGCAGCAGCAGCAGATGGTGCACAGGACGGTCCTGACTCTGCTTTCATCAGTACTTGCCCCAGAGTGTCCAGCTCTGCCGTACTGCACCTCTCAGAGTTGGCTGTCACTGGCTGAAGCAGTCTGCTGCAGGGACTGAATCGTCTAGGAAGTCCCTCCAGGCCACTCTTGTCTGTCCCACACTGTCGGGACGTTTCCGGGCTGTCGGAAAGCTCCTGGAGGTTCCCGCCCCCCTTCTCCCAGGCCCAGCGGCTCGCCTGGGAGTGGCAGCTCCTTCACTCAGGCAGATGTTTTAGCCACATGGAGCAACAGCTTTGGCAGGGCTCCCCGAGAATCCAGGGCCTTCTCTCAAGTTGTTCTCAGGCACAGATCTGAGCCTCAGACCCCAGGAGACTGCCTGATGTAGCTGTCTGGGGTGTGCGTGGAGGGGGGAGGCCGGACATTCAAATCCTTCCACTTTTTCCTTGCCTCTCCTTGTTCATGCACACACACACACACACACACACGTACACACGTGCACACGTGCTGCACGCGCCTGATCTGCCGGAGCCTCTGGAAAGCTGACTTCCAGCCTGGCCTTTCTCTCAGGTCTTTGCGCATCGGGGAGCAGGAGAGGGGAGGGAAAGAGAGACCCTGTCCGCGGTCTGGCATCTGGAAAGAGTGCCGGTTATTCTTATCAGTGCTTGAAAGGGAAGACAGAAGCTGAGGGTCCAAACAGCATCAAGGGAACAAAATGAATTTCTCTAGATGGTTTTTAGTAAATAGCACCAAGAGTAAACACAGAGAAAGTGCCCCTTTGATAGCTTTGGGGCATTCTTCTGTCTCAGCATCTTCCCAACATGCCTGCAAGGGGGGCACAGCTGAAATGGACGTGGGGAAAGGCCACAGCTGTCACCCATGCTCACCACACATGGTGAGGATTGTCCTTTCATGGAAATCAGCAGGCCACAGGCTTACCTGCCCAGTAATCAGAGAGAAGGAAATGACATGTCTGTTCACACTGCCGACTTGCCCACGCTTCCGTGTTAGAGCCTCTGTGGCTCCTCCAGCCTGATGGTACTGCGGACACCAAACGGACACCAAATGGATTCATGGTGACAGCCCTCTTGACAGGTCTGCATGGCCAAGTGTGTGCTTCACATTAAAGCTTCCGAATATACACAGAGAGTCTTTGTTTTTGTTTAAAAATATACCAGAAGGCTAATGAGACCAGGTTTAATTATTATCTGCTGACATAATTATAGTACTAGGTCTTGCTTTCTTAGTGGAAATGTTTATTAAATAAAAAAGGACAAAATAACTTAGGCTGTTTCTCTAGGATTTTTTTGTTTGTTTTGGTAGCCTGTGACATTTCATTGTCAAGGCTGAGCCTGGCTCTTTACAATGGATATTAAGTATTTTGCATGGATTAAATTGAGCTGTGTGAATGTCAATATTTATAGGATGGTGGAATTGATTTAGATGGGTAAAATGTGTTTGTGTTAAGGCATTTGTTTCAGATGTAGGTGTTTCAGCCTGATTCTCAATTAGCAGTGGAGGAGGACTCTGCCCCTGCCCAGGGCCCCAGTGCATGAAGTGGCTTCAGAGGTGAGCCACCTCTAAACAGAAGATAGAGCCTGAACAGAGAGGAACCCAGAGTGCACTCCAATTGTTTTTAACAATAAGAGCTTAGAAAACATCTTGGTTGTGTGCTTACCACATGTCACTTGATTCAGAACCACCCTAGGGAAATGGTTTTTGTAAATGCACTTCTGGGTCTGGGCTTGTAGCCCAGGAGGCTTGGCGTGTGCCACCCTCTACCCATGTGGGCTTTGCACCACTGAGGTCAGGGTGCCTGGTATGTGTCTCTTGAAAGCTGCAGAAACTTCTGCCATAGCTGTCTAGCTTCTGACTAGCACAGGGCAGGATGCCTGAGCTGAGTAAGCCTAATGCTGATATTTCCTACGTATTTATAAACGTGGCCATTTCACGTTCACTCTCCTCAGAAGACCCTGGGAGGCAGGCTCTGAATTGGCTTCCTTTTCATCAGGACTGTAAAACATGGTGGTAACTGTTTCTAAAGTCAGAGACAAGTGGAAGGCTATAATGCCAAGATCACTCCTAAAATGCCCTTTGGTGCTGACAGCATCAGGTCATCTCACCCAGGCAGTGTCTTTCCAGCTCTGAAACAAACTGACCACCCGGTGAAGATGTTGGCATGTTTAGGCAACATAATGGGCAAAAACCATTTCCCTTAAAATACCAGAATCTGCTCGGCATGATGAGATGGTCATGCCCAGGAGCAAGGGAAGCACCAGCCCAGGCCTCCCAGCTGGACCTGCCCGGGGTGTGAGCCGCCATGGGAATGCTGGGCAGATGCTGCTCTCGTCTCTGGACCAGAGAGGTGCAGGGGTACCAGTGCTCCCACTGAACACTTTCCCTCACACCCGGGAGGAGTTAGCAGTGGACACTGAGACTCACTAGGCGACTTCATCCTGGAGCTGGGCTGTGACCGGAAGCTCATCAGGCTCCCTCCAGAACCAAGAGCATTCCTGTAGACTGCAGGCTGCAGATGCAGAATTGTGTGCAGGAGTGGAAGTGGGGACGTATTTTGGATTTCACTAAAACTTTCAAGTATAAAATCATTGACCCTCAAGTGTCTTGAATTATGTAACAAGATACGTCAGAGCTTCAAGGAAAAAATTAGAAAATATTTGCCTGGGAAACGCGCACCCTTAGCAGACATGTCAGGTACTACAGAGCAAGGGAGTCAGCAGGGGTGTCATGACGGGGATGAGGGAGCAGTGCAGTATTTCAACTAGGCTGCAGCACCCTGGGGCACCACCCGGTTCCATGGGTGTCAGAGGCCCTCACCTCAGCGTCATCAGCCATCTGGCTTAGATGGCCTGCGCCAGTACCAGCTGCTGTGGCTACTCTTTCTTATATCTGTCCATCCATTTGAGAGAGCACATGCCACTCAAGGCCTGTCCCCAAAGGCAGTGGACTTTGCTCTTCAAACTCTGAAAATGCCAAGTTTGAATTGCATCTGGGAGACGAGAAAGGTCCTTCCTTCCTTCCCTTTCCTTCTTCCTTTCCTTTCTTCCTTCCCTCCCTTTATTTCCCTTCTCCCCTCCCTCTCTCCCTCCCTCCTTCCCTTCCTCCCTCCCTCCGTCCATCCCTCCCTCCCTTCCTTCCATCCTTTGGTCCTGGAGATGGAACCCAAGTGTGCTTTACCCCTGAGCTCCATCCCTAGCCCATTTTACTTTTTATTTTGAGACAGGACCTTGATAAATTGCTTGACCTTGTGATCCTCCTGCCTCAGCCAGCTAAGCCACTGGGATTACCCATGTGCACCACCGTGTTTGGCCACGAAAGGCTTTTTGTATGTATGTGTAAGCATGTGCTATTCATATGCCCAAGTCAGTGCTTCACAGTAGAAGTTTGGGCGCCAACTCTGTGCAGGGCTGTGAATGGTAAGGAAAGGGGAGGTGCTGTCAGCAGCCGCCATGCAGGTCATATCAGTGAAGGACCTTACAAGACAAGGTTCTATCAAACACAGACCACAAGTGCACTGTGATACAAAGGTGAAAGTCTACAACTTTGTCTTCCTTCTATAGGATACATACATTTCCCTAAACACATGAATTAATAATAACCCATAAAACATTAACTTCATCTAAAAAATGTATTATTAACAACTTAATCTGTGCAATACACCCACTGGTTTTCTCTAGACACCGTATTTAGAATCCTCGCTGTTTTTTCTTGATGTGAGACAGGTCCACCAATGTAGCTCTGTATTGATCCAGAAAGTTCGTAATCAGGTAGTCAAGGAGTCAGCTCAGACTCGATGATTCCTCCCAGAAAGCAAGATTTCAAATAAAAGATTGTTTCCTGGAGTGGAGAGAGCACAGGGGTACGGCTTCTGTGTTTTTAGGAATGTACGAGGCTGTTTAGTTGTTTATGGGTACTTAACTTAAAACGGGAATCTCAAGACCAGGAGCCACAGGAGGCCCCCCCAGACCAACGTAGTGCTTAGAGACACCAGGAGGTACCTGCGTGACACCACCCCATTGCTGCGAGCTTGGGCCCACCTCCTTTTCCTTAAAACAGGTCTGGCTCTGCAGCTTGCCACAGCCCTAACAGCCAGTGGGAGGAATTTCAGAAGTCATCAGCCCCAGAAGGTGACGGCCCTACCTCTGAAAAGCAGGAAGGAAGGCATGGACTCTAGTTGCCCTTTGGTCCTGTCAGAAGACTCCCAGGCTCTAGAAAAAGCTCCCTAACACCAGTGGCCAGGGAATGCTGTGCCTCAGAACTTCAAGGAAAAATTAGAAAGTATTTGCCTGGAAAAACGTGCACTGTGGGCGGCTCCCACATAAGGATTGAAGGCGTTTAGGATGCTGCTGCTCAAATTGTCATTTTGCAGATAATTTTCAAAAGTCATTAGACCATAAAGGGTTTTCATTACCCTTCATTTAAATCAGCAGTGACATATTTGAACTGAGTTCCTGCTTAGTACACTGTGCTAGTGCCACCGAGGACTTGGAGAGGGTGCAGGGCACAAGACTGAAGTGGTGGAAGAAAATACATAGATAAAGTATAGGCACATGGAAGGCAAAACCATCCTGATGAATGAAAGAAGCATTTCTACAAGAGAATGGTAGTAGAAAAAAACAAAAAAGAAGGACAGAAGAAAAGAATTTATAAGTGAATAAACTAGATTTGATTGTAGAAAATGAGAAACCACTTGCTGTGGTATGAATGGGCTCCCCCTACCCCCCCCCACACACACCCCAAAGCTTGTACCCTGAAGTTTCATCACCAATGTGATGCACTAAGAAGTGGAGCCTTCAGGTGCAGGAAAGTCATGGGAGCCCTCATGGATGGGGTCAGTGACTCCTGATAGCCCGGGGAGCATTCCCATCATCCACCAGCGAAGGCCAGCAGCACACAGCCCTTACCACACACACCAGATCTGCTTGACCTTGGACTTCTAGCCTCCTGAACCGTGAGAGGTGGGTTTCTTTTATAAATCACCAATCTGAGCTGTTTAACTTAGAAGCCTAAATGGACTTACCCTGCTGAACATCAAAGGACACTGTCAACAGAATTAAAAGGGCAAATAGAAAACTAGGACAAATATTTGAAGCTCTATGACAAAGGGCGAGATCCTTTGTAAAGGCTTCATATAGCTCAAGAATGAAAAGTAGAAGAAAAATAAGCCCTTCACAGAAATAAATAAATAAATAAGTGGATGACAAACACAGAAACTCTAAGCCTGGCTGGTGTTGGAAAAACTGCAATTAAAATAATAAGGAGACATTTAAATCTATCAAATTTCCCTCACCTTTTTTTTTAATATTCAAAGGAAACTTATGAAAAATCCAGGGAACACTGACATGGAAGTATGGCCCTTTGCCTCTGTTTCCTGCCCTGTAGGGTCTCCGTCCCTCTGCAGCCCTTCCTAACCAGTCCTGCACTTCTCGGACCTGCACTCTGAGGCCTGGAGTGGGGTGTGCAGGCCACAGCAAAGCAGAGGTCCCTGAACAGAGCTGAAGGAGGAGCCGGACTCGGGGCCTGGGAGACGGAGAGGAGCAGGGACGTCCCTGCAGAGACAGTTCATGGTGGCAGCCCTGGACTCTCCCATGGCCAGGCTGTGCCTCGTCCCCTGGGCCTGCAGCCCACCGAGCCTCATCCAAGCTGGTTGGAGCTGGGCTCTGTGTTTGGAACTTGGAAAAACCGGGCTGCTGTGTCACAGAAAGTCGGGGGACAAAGCAAATGGCAGACCCCTCTGAGCCCTTGGCAACTGTTAGCAACCTTTCAGATGAGAGTGCCTCTCAGCCCACAGCTGCTAGGCAGGGACTGCACCACAGACCCATGTCCAAGAACACTTGTGGAGATGTTGCTTTTATCAGTGAAAAATTGGAAACAGCTCAAGTTCCAGGGCAGATGTTTACATCACAGGAGGGTCTACAGAGGTCATGGCCGTTCACTGACAGTGGACTCACAGGGCAATGCCTGCTGCCCAGAAAGCAGAGGGAGGTGGACCCTAGGTCAGCAGAAAGTGGTGGTTTTATGCAAAGAGAGAAAACCCTGAAAAGATGTCACCAACATCTTGAGTCTTTTCTTTTGCAATAATATCACATTTTTAGGTTAGTTTAAAAGACCAGCACAAAGAATCACCTGCTGGGCTGGGGGCAGTTATCACCTAGCTCAGCCACTGACATGCTGCTCCATGTGCTTCACGGTTCTCTCCATGCAGACATACAGAGATGCACACGTGACACATCTTATGGGACCATCTAGAGTAACACAATTGTACATAATGGATGCACACTAACGTTGTATAGCATTAAATTTTATGTAACCTATATAACATGCCTATTTATATATTATGACATTTGGTGTTGAGTATGTAACACTATATGTGCTGTGTAAAATTATACATGTCTTTTTTTCTGAACCATTTGATAATAATTTGCAGAAAACATGTCCTTTTACTCCTAGTGACCATCACATTATCTTTTTCTCTTGTTCATAGTTTTCAAATTGTCATCAGACAAAAAGAACCTCTTATGTTACCTTAGGAAGCAAGTCTTAACTGATCAACGTCTGTTTTTAAAGTAATTTTGAAATTATAGGCTGGACAATGAGTTGGTGCAAATCTTTTAAAGTCAACTTAGAAATATATATGTCAGGTCTAAAATTTTACATTTCTTTTGAATTAACACACTATCTGGAAATCTATTCTACAATCTTAAAGGGGCATTATACGTAAAATGCACTAACTATCCTTTTTAAGAGAAAAACTGAATAAGGCAAAGGGCTTATGAAATTGTTTAACTGTTATGAAAACTAGTATATCCAGGGGAAGAACTAGTACACAGCCAAGAACACACCATTTATGAGACACTCCTTACTGCTGGAAATATACAGCAGAACTCTGGTCACAGGTGGCACCGGTGGAGGTCTGGACAGAAGGTGCATGTGCAGGGTGGTCCTGAGAAGTCCTGAAAAGAGCCCATGGGAAGGAAACCCCTACACGTGAGACTGTCTGCTCTTTGAACCAGGCTCATCTCCTCCATCAGGAAGCTGAGTCCACAGAGAGTCCTAGGGTCCCGAGCATCCCCTGCCAGGGGCCCCTCTAGCAGGGACAGGGAATACAGGGGGCTCCTCGGGAGCTGAGCAGGGACCCAGCCTATGCCCACAGCAGAGCTCATGGCCAGTGGCTGTCTTCTTCCCACCACGCCCAGAGGGAGCCTCAGAATGGTCTGGGCATGGCATCCCCAGAAGCCACCACATGGATGAAGTGACTTTGTGACACAAACCCACTGACCACCCAACTGAGCCTGGAGGTAAGTGCACCAGGGGAGGCACATGGGCCATGATACCTGCGGGGGGTGGGGGGGACACGGTGGAGGGCCACCGAGGGCCAGCTGGCAGTGACCATGAAGACCCACCTCCAGGAAGGCTGGGGTTCAGGAATAACGGTGCTGCCCTTGACAGAGCGTTTGGTTTGCAGTTGTGTGAATGGCTGGTCACAGCTTCACTCTCATTTCACTCAGGGCTGTGTGGCCCCCATTGATGGCTCTCAAGCTGCTGCTTTAGGCTGAGTGAATGACCCAAAGGGTTAGGACCTTTCCTGGGTGGGGGTGGTGACTGTCTCCTGAGTCCTGAGCAGAAGACCACGGTGGGTTCAGTGGAAGTCAGCTATGATGGGGACGCAGCCTGACGTGGCCTTGAAAGGTAGGATGCCATGTTTGCCAACCTTCTTGCCAGGGCCAGGGTGGTGCCAGGATTCAGGCCCTCACTCCTCAGCAGGCAGGAGACCAGCCCATGGCCCCCAGGGAGCAGAGTTGGAGTTGGTCACGTGGCTGTAGTGGAGGCCAGTCCAGGACATGACGAAATTGGTCGTCTCTGATCATGCGTCAAGCATTGCACACACACAGAGAAATCCCTTCCAAGATGGACACATCCACAACTGCTGCTTGAAGAGAAAGACCAGGCCAAATGTGCAGCTGCGTCAGGGGGCAGTCCTCGGGGACGCCTCGCCGTAAGCTCAGCTAGGAAAGATTCAGAAACGGCCAGCCGCCAGGATCTGCAAAAGAGCCCTATATGTCTGTGTCAGAGTGTCGGGTCCAAGAGGGGAGCCAGCAGAAGGCAGCAAGAGACACATGGACACAATCCCCAGGAACAAACCTCCAAGGCAAGCTTTGACTTTAAAAATCTGTTTCACTTATACCAAATGAGATCTGCTAGGAAGTGACATTTTAAAGGTTCCAGTCATGCGGGAATAACAAAGACAACCATTATGCTGGAGAGAGCAGCTGCGCTTTGATGTCTTAAAGGGCAGCAGACAGAGTGCCCAGGTGGAATTAGGTTGGATTAGGAGGTGTTCAGGCTAGAGGCTGGGAGAAAGGGCCCCGCCACGTCAGGACTGCAGACAGCGCGGCCCCTGAGAATGCAAGGACTGACCCCGCCAACTCCTCCCGGGTCTAGAGGCAAAGTGGGAGTTACTTAGTCATTCCAGGACGCACAGGCTTAGAATGGATGTAAGCGGAGAGAGACCCAGCCATGCATATCTCCTGCTCTGGAAAAAGCTTAAAAATTTTTTTTAAAAGGTGGCTTCCAGTGGCTGAAGGGGGACCTGGAGGAGAGCTCATACTGATGGCATCTGTCTTGTGTGTGTCCCAGGGGCTAAAGATGAACTCTCCCCTACTCCCCCTCCCCCGACTGGTGCCCATTTAAGTAGCCGCTTGAAATTCAAGTTTCAAAGAAAACGCAGAGCAGAGACCGGCCTTCAGCTCACAGCCCCAGAGTGTGCAAGGCTGGCGCGTCCCAACCGATGACGATGATGTCTGCTGCCAAGCCTTTGCTTATAACTTGGCAGTAGTTAAATGTGTATAAGTTGCGTCTGCCAATTCCTGCTCTGCCGCAGGTTGTCGTCAGAAAGTTGTGGTGACCCGTCTTCCCCAGAAGGCTCCCAGGTCCTGGCTGGATGGTGGTGTTGGGACACGGTCTTCTGGTTTGTGCAGTTCCTTCCTGGAGTGGAGACGGTGGCCCTTTAGAGGGAAGTTGTAAGTCATTTGTTAAGAAGGACTCTCCTAAAGGAAAGAGGACCATCTTCCGGAAGTCACCTTCCAAATGTCTCAGTGCTGGGCCCAGAGCCCCTCCCCGCTCAGTCCTGGAGCAAGACCTGCACAGAAACCACGCTCTGGGGTGTCCTGGTGCTTTTGCCCACCCTCCTCGCTCTGCCAGGAGAGCCATGTGGCATCCGCACCTCTGGACACCCACTTTCTTCAAGTCCTCTTCTCTTCCAGGGAGCGGTCCTGGCCCCTGGCACCAAGTTCCCATGCCCCATGTGACCTCCACATAAACACTTGCACCATCTGATTAAAACCCTGTTTTCAGAAACAGGAAAGACAATTTATTGGCATGGGAAATGGTCCATATCTGTTCTGTAAAAACAAAAAATGTCCATTGTAAGAAATATGTCCAGAAAGATCCCAATCCAGTTAGGGTGTCTGAGGAGATAAGGATGTATGTGAACTAATCAGGCTGTCCCGGCTAACTGGCCTAGAGGGGACTTGCTTCCTTCTTTGTGCTTTTCCACAGTTTCTTACAGTATTTATCATGAAGATCATACACGTTTGCTGTTGTTGCTCTAACAAATGGGCACGACTTAAAACCACACAGTGTTGGCAAGTTTTAGTTCTGTAGGCTCAAGGTCTGGTGGAGCCTCAGTGGGAAAAAGTTCAGATGTCAGCAGGGTGGGCTCCACTTCTGAGCTCATCCAGGTTGTCAGCAGAATTCTGCTGAGTGGCAGGACCCCTGGATCCCTGCTCCCTGTTGGATGTGCCATAAGGCCACGCCCACCTCCCAGAGGCCACGCCCACCTCCCAGAGGCCACGCCCAGCCGTGGATGGTGGCTCTTGCTCTCACCCTTCAAAGCCAGAAATGGCAGTGGAGTCCCTCTGAAATCTCCAAAGTCCCTGCTCACTTCTCTGACTTTTCTGTTTTTAAGGACCTCAGCCCTCTGGATAATCCAGGATGTCCCCTGCTTTCAGGGCAGCAGATATTGGCAACCTTAACTCTCTGCCCCCTGGGTTTTCTCTTGCCATGTGCATGACACATCTGCAGGCGTTAACACTGGGGTGAAGGTCATGGGACCTGACCCCTGCCTACCCCAAGCATTTCCTTAGAATTAATGAAAAAAAATGTCATTGAAAAAGGAGCTAACTTAAGTGAGATCAAGGAGTATCCACCAACTCTTGATGTTTTAAAAAAAAAAATTCAATGGTCAATTGTGGCTAAAAGTGGCTCGCCACTTCTGTGAATGTCTGATTTTCTTAGATAATCTGGCTCTGGTGACTCTCAACCAAAGTTCCAGATCTGTTGGCAGAAAGTTGCTTCTATTTTCATTTTTAAAAAATTAACTTTGTTTTTCTCTTTCCAAATGTCATGTTTTTGCACATGGCCACAGCTTGCCCATCCCAGTATGCACCGTGCAGTGACCGCCTCTCCACCCCCTCAGTCCAGTTTTGGCATGTGACTTGCTCTTACCAACATCAATGAACAAACAGGTACAGGCAGAGGCATGGAAAGAGCAGCTATCTGAGAGGTCGGCCTTTTCCCCACTCTTGAACCTCTGAGGCCACCACATGATGGGTCCTGGGCTGACCCATGGGAAAACAAGACACAACAGGGCGTAGGGACACCTGGCCGGCCTCACATCTTATACAGGAGTACCAGCCACGCTAGGGCATCCTGACCCAGTCCTGCTCTCAGCTGACCACTACACCCACCAAGCCAGCCTGGACCCCAAGAACAACTCCAGTAGCCCGCAGAATCATGAGAAATGCGTCTTTTTTTAACCACTTAATTTTTAAAGTAGTCTATGACCCAGCAAAGGCTAACCAAAATATATTTTTTAAAAATTGTAATTGTAGAAAATTTTAATAAGAAACATAAGTCACTCATAATTCCATCAACCCAAAATAACCAGTGGAGATGTTTTGGTGTATATTTTTGTGCATTTTTATATTTAGTTAGTGACATAGCTGGAGATTGGAGAGAGAGAGAGAGAGAGAGAGAGAGAGAGAGAGAGAGAGAGAGAATGATAAATGGAATCAAAATGCAAACCCATCCAGAATTCATAAATTCTTTTCTTTAAAGCTTGCTTTCCCCTCATCTAACTAGCAATATTTCATGTCGTTTGCTATTTCTGGAAAATACAATTTTCCTTGACTTTGTAGCATCTTTCAACATCATGATTTCCCTAATAGTCTCTTTATTAAGTAATGTCACCTATATGAGGTCCTTTGTCAATTTCTAAGCCTATGAATCCAAGCACCAAAATTTTTATTCAGTCTAATTGATTTAAAATGAAAAAAAAGCTCTTATTGACTATCTTATATTGTTCACATTTTTCTGAACAGTTGAAAGAGCTGGAGGGTGGGTTGGTCCTTCACCTTGGGAGCAGGAAGCTGACCTGCTGACCGGGGCTTCCTATGATGGCAGGTTTCTTTTGGTCCAGGACAGGAAGTGGCTAACGGGACAGGAAGAGCAGTGGATCATCACGGTGGCTGAACACTGCCCCTACCCAGGCATTTATTCCTTTCCGGTATGCCCATACCAGCCGGACTCTGGCCTTGCTGGCTCTGGGAACATGGATCTGGCTGGGCAGACCACAGGCCACTTCCTGCCTCACCCAAGGCTGCAGGTCAACTGGGAAGACGGGCCATCTGAGAACCTGTGTGCTGCAGGCTGCTGCCTGTACAGATTCATTCATGTCCTGGGGGAGAGGTGTCAGTGAGTGAGGCCTACTCAGGTTACGGATGGTGGTACTTCAAGAAGCATGTCTTGAAAGTCCACAAAATCATAATGCTCAGGAACTTACATGCCATTCTTTGAAGTCCTTCATTTTCAGTTCTCCCCACAACTTCTTCCACCCACTAAGCAGGCACCTGTACTCCACCCTCCCCCACCACGCCCCTCCCCATTCCAGCCTCTCTTACAGAGGCACTGTCTCATGGAGGCTTTTCCTGGGCTTATAGTTGGAGTCTTCCGCCCCCTTGCTGGCCTTCCCCCTCTGGCCATCCCTCATCCTATAGCACAAAGCCCAGGAGCTAGCCTGGCATAAATCAGTTACCCCTGGAAAGATGAGGTCTGTCCACAGGCCTCCTTTCTCCTAGGGAGGAGGGAGGTGGGTGAGAGAACACTGAGAAGGCTTCCCTGGGAATCACTTTCTTCAGCCCAAACAGACTGGTGCTGTTCTCACTAAGACTCCAAGGAATCCTCTGGAAAGAAGGCAGTCCCGCTAGGGTTGTGTGTCCCAGCTCGCTGTCAGAGCCCAGCACTGACCATCGGGCTCTTGCAAGGTTTCCAGATGCATCTCCTCCAGGACATGGAGCTGAGGGCCATGCAGGTGGGGGTAGGGGCTGGGAGGCCAAGGGCACCTGCTCAAAAGCACGAGTGACAGTCCTAGGGACAGCTTGGAAGTAAAGCACTGAGCCATACAGAAAAGGCGGTGGAGAGCCAGCAGGATGCAGTGAGAACTCAGCTCTTCTCACCCCAGGCCAAGGTGACCTGCAGAAGCCCCACAGCCTGCAGTGCGTTCTCCCTGCCCTCAGCCCCGTCCTCAGGGCTTCCTCTTTCACACTCAGGTCTTTGCTGCTGTTTTCCTTCTGCAGCAGCCTCTGCATCTAGAAATGACCAGGAACCGCTCACAGCCCAAGCAGCAGGTGTCAGTCCACTGGTGTGATCATTTGCAGAAGTTCAACGAAAGCCAAATATTTGCTTGAAAGAAGGGCTTTTTGGTTCAACTGCTAGTTACAGTGATGGACGCAGGCACCAGGTTGTCTTAACCCAGGAGTGAATTCTCAATCCTCCATAATACAAATGTCAGTCTTTCCGTGGACGTGTCTATTAAATCCAGGAGTGTCTCGGGGTCCTTCTCTTGGCGTGTGCAATTGGACTTGAGGTCTATGCTGGGGATTGGAGAGGCAGAGAGAGAGCTGGGCAAGCACAGCATTTGCATCCCATCAAGGTACTGCACAGAGAATAAGGCTGGTCTCGGTGAGTATTGCAAACACAGAGTGTATCCATGCTGTTTTCTGTGATCATGGCAATTTGGTGGCCCCAAGAGAAGAGGTGCACTTTTCAGACCAGATTCGCACTGTCTGCCAGGGGCCAACCAGCTCGGCTTCCCCCGGCAGCCCATCCTGCTCCTGTATGCCTTCAGGCCTGCTGCAAATGAGGCCGTGGAGGCAGAAACCAGTTCCCAGTGCCA
Organism: Marmota marmota marmota; assembly: GCF_001458135.2. Classification (NCBI taxonomy): domain Eukaryota; kingdom Metazoa; phylum Chordata; class Mammalia; order Rodentia; family Sciuridae; genus Marmota; species Marmota marmota. The sequence continues at coordinate 8,044,037 of NW_026000206.1, read as the reverse complement.
GGGGCTCTCAGAATCTCCATCCAAATTCTCCCTGTTCATTACAGGTAGGAAAACATGGTCCAAAGAATTTAGTTGTTTATACAATGTTTTTCAAGTCCTATGGGGTAAGTAGGTTTTAGCTCTTTGGAAGGTTGATTGATTCTTCACTCATTCACTCAAACATTGCTTGAGTCAGGCCCTTCGACAAAAACCCCAAGAAGAGCAAGATACTGCCCCTGTCCTGCAGGGACTTAGATTCTCATGAGTAGAAACAAACAGGAAGCAAATTCTTCCGCTAGAAGTGATAAGAGTTTAGCCATAATACAGAGAAAGTGCTGTGGGAGCCAAGAGGGTCGACAAATTCAGCAGAACTCAGGCTTTCTTGGAGGTTTCCAAGAGAGGCTGATACCGGAATGGCTAAAACACTGGTCACCCCAAGTGTCCCTGTGAAAGTGAAGCAACTGGGACTCTTATGTTGTTCTGGCAGGAGTGACAGTTGACACAACCCCATTGGAGACTCTTCGGCAGTCATCTATTAAGGTTAGTACAGACTGCTCCCGGGAGCCTGCGGCTCCACTCCTATCAGGCTCATCCAAGAAAAGTGTGTAGGTGCCCGTGAAATGTGTTGATAGGAGTATTAATCACAGGTATATTAATACTAGTTTAAAAAGGGAAGCAACCCAAAATCCCATCAAATAGGAGGATGGGATAAATAAATTGAGGCCTATTCACACAATGGAATACTATGTAACAACAAAAAAGAATAAGCTACTGCCCCAGGTAGTACTATGCATGAACCTCACATACTTAAACATGAGTGAAAGAAGCAGACACAAGAGACTCCCACTGTGGTGCCATTTAGATCTGTGTGGGGAGAAGTCAGCCTAGTTGTTACCTGTGGGGGAAGGTGGGATAAGGAAGGGCCCAAGGGTGGAGGTGCTGGACGTGCTCTCCTTTGTGATCTGCTGGCGTGGAAGGTTTACAGAGGTAAGACTCCTGAAGCTGTAAACTTCATATTCATGCCCCCTCCCATACGTATACTGTAGCTCAGTGAAATTTTTAAAATTCAGAAACCAACTAAGAAATAACAAGCAGAATGCTATCACTTAATGCTCTGGAGCACTTGAAGGATCCCTAAGTTTGTAGGAAACATGAACAATATGCCAGATAAAAAGGTCTTATTTTTAAGTGTCCTTGCAGAAAGAGGGGTAGGAAGAGCAGGGAGATGGACAGAGACCAACCTGGCACTGGCCCCACTCCCAGCACTGTGGACCTGGGAGGTGCCTCCGCAGACTCACCTCCTGCAACACTTTAAATTGGTGTTAATGGCATGTGACCCTAATAGCCTCCAAAATTGTTTAGTATAGACTCTGCACATGAAAAGTTCATCAATAATTGCCCAAGTGAATATGTCAGTGTTTTCTACAGTGATACCATGTTTCAAAGCATGAGAGCCTATTTCTATTTTTTTATGAAGTTTTAAAATTTTAATTATGAACATAATTTTCAAGCACATAAAAATACAGAGAATTCTAATATCCACCCTAATCAATCTAATTTAACAGTTGTTAACATTTTATTATATTTGCTGTATTAATTTCCTGAATTTTTTTTCAAATGTCTAATAAGAAAAGTTGAAAAAAAATTGAAAAAAAAAAAAGAGTACAGAATTATATTGAACCCCATGTACCCACCACCCAGCCTCAAAATGGTGATGTCAGGGCTGACCTTGTTTTAGATGTCCCCCGCCCCTCCTTCACCTTCTGCCCAATAATTACTTAGAAACAAATTTCAATTCTGACATCATTTCATCACAAATACTTCAGTGCATATCACTAGTAGTAGGTCTCTTTTAAAACATAACCATGAGTATGCAAACAGCCTGGATTCAATCCCCAGCACCACAAAAAACAACAAAACATCACCATGAGACCAGTATCAGACCTTTAAAAACTGACAACTTAACATCTGATACCAAGTTCACGTTCAGATTTCCTTCATAAAAGATCTTACAGGATGTTCAAACCCAGGACTCCAACAAGGTTTGCATAAATTCTGTTTTAAATCGTGGGTTCCCCTTCTCGCACTCTTGCAGTTCATTTTTTAAAGACACCGGCTTGTCAGAATACAGAGCTCGGGGCCCCACCCCAGAGGGTCTGAGGCAGTAGGTCCACAGTGGGTCAGAGAGTTTGCATTTCCAACCTGCTCCAGAGGGGTGCTGATGACAGTCTGCGAATCCACGTGGAAGAGCACCACCGCAGCTTCCCACAGCCTTCCCAGGGCCAATTGCATCCCAGGGCCCTTTGGACATGCTTCTCTGCTTCCTCCTGTTTTTTTCTTTTTTAATTTAAATATTTTTTTAAATTTATATATGACAGTGGAATGCATTACAATTCTTAGTATGCATATAGAGCACAATTTTTCATATCTCCGGTTGTATACAAAGTATATTCATACCATTCATGTCTTCCTACATGTATGAAGATATTGGGTAATAATATCCATCACATTCCACCATCATTTCTAACCCAATGTCCTCTCCCTTCCCCTCCCACCTCTCTGCCTTATCCAGAGTTCGTCTATTCCTCCCATGCTCCCTCTGCCTACCCCACTATGAATCAACCTCCTTATATCAAATAAAACATTTGTCATTTTTTTTTTGGGGGGGGGGGATTGGCTAACTTCACTTAGCATTGCCGTTCTGGCTGGAGTGAGGTAAAATCTCTGTGTAGTTTTAATTTGCGTTTCTCTAATTACTAGAGATGTTGAGCAGTTTTTTATATACTTGTTGACCATTTGTATTCTTCTTTTGAGAAATATCTGTTCAGTTCCTTTCTTCATTTATTGATTTGGTTGTTTGTTTTTAGGTGTTCAGTTTTTTTTTTTTTAGTTCTTTGTACATTTATGAAATTCCTAGAGACATATAATCTACCCAGATTGAACCAGGAAGATGCAGACAACTTAAACAGATCAATTTCAAGTAACAAAGCTAGCATCACCCTGACAACAAAACCAACGACATATCAAGGAAAGAAAACTTCAGGGGCTGGGGTTGCGACTCAGTGGTGGAGTTCTTGCCTCACATGCATGAGGCCCAGGGTTCAATCCTCAGCACCACATTAAAAATAAATAAATAAAAATAAAGACATTTTAAAGAACAGAAAACTTCAGACCAAAATCCTTGATGGACATACATGCAAAAATTCACCAGAAGACTTCTAGAATCCACAAATGAATTCAAGAAAGTAGCAGGATACAAAATTGACACCTGTAAGTATCGTTCTTTTACCCACATAATGAACTTACTGAAAAAGCAACTTGGAAAACTATCAAATTCACAATAGCCATCCACACAATACTTGGGAATTAATCTAACAAGAAGGTAAAAAATGAAGACCTTAGAACATGAAACAGCCTTCCCAGTTTTTGGATAGGCAGTAACTAATATTGTCAAAATGGCCATACAACCAAAAGTGCTACTCAAATTCAATGTAATTCCCATCAAAATTCCAATGACATTCTCTCCAGAAATAGAAAAAGCAGTCATGAAATTCATTTGGAAAAATAAGAGACCCAGAACAGCCAAGGCAATCCTTAGTGAGAAAAGTGACCTCAAATTATACTATAGAGCTATAGTAACAAAACAGCATGACATTAGCACCCAAACAGGAATAAAGACCAGTGGAATAGAATAGAAGATAAAGAGACAAACCCACATAAAAACAGCTATTTGATATTAGACAAAAGTTCCCAAAACATATGTTGGAGAAAAGATAAACTTTTTAACAAATGGTCCTAGAAAAACTGGAAATCTATGTGTAGTAGAATGAAATTTAACCCATATCGCTATTCCTGTGCAAAACTCAAAGTGGATCAAAGACCTAGGAATTAGACTAGAACCCCTGCACCTGCTAGAAGAAAATATAGGCCCAACCCTCCAATATGTCAGCTCATCAATTGACTTCCTTAATAAGACTCCTGAAGCACAAAAAGTAAAATCAATAATGCATAAATGAGATGGCATCAAACTAAAAAGCTTCTTCACAGCAAAGGAAACAATCTCTCTTAGAACCTACAGAATTGGAGAAAAATCCTTTTTTAAAAAAAAATCTATGTAAGGAATTCATGAACACAAATTTATTTGGTGTGTTTCAATACACTAAATTTCTTTACTCAAATGTTTCCACCTTTGAGTAACGGAAGCCTAGGTTAGCTCCGGGGTTCTTTTGACTGTGGTGACCTTTGATAGCCTCTTTCTTCTGTTATGACAAGACACTAAAGGGTCACCTTATATGTTGCTTACCCTAGATCTGGAAGCCTTGCTTGCGTTTAAGGGGCAATGGTACTTGGAAGTTGCCATGTTGGCTTTAGAAGCACTCATTACTGGTGGGTTGGTCAATGTTTTGAACTATGTTTGAACTTTTCAGGGCATAAAGTTGGGAAAAGTTTTATTTTCTGAAAATAAAAAAATATCATGAGTTTACACAAATACTTCCAGTTGAATTTAGGTTTTAAATTTGGATTTAATTAATCTTATATCTCAGAATAACCACCCTAACCCTATAGCCAATATCATGATTGTTAAAAACGAGTTACATAGTTTCTTTTCTTATGTTCTTTTTATATTTTAAAGTTACAGGGAATAGTTTTCTTTATTTGTGGTCATGTAGTTAATCAAAATATAGCCAGGTTAATTTATTTCATTTTATTTTTGACTTCTAGGGTCTAATTTTTTTATTATGTCAATTTGTTTTACAATAATGTAAAAATATTTTCACAGTTTCAAAACCAAATCTATGTACCAAAGTATACTCAGAGAAGTCTAATCTCTTTCTTTCCTGACTTGATTCCTTTATCCACTTATATGGAAAAATATTTGTGATTTCTTCTTTTTTCTTTGTAAAGCAATACAATAATTGTATAATGGTACAGATATATGTTCACATCACAACTTCTTGAACAAATAATAACAGCCCCACATGCTCTATCTAGCTTTGGAGAATATCAAAGATTTTTAGAGCATATCATAGTTTCATTTTTGGCATTCATTGATTAAGAAAATATATAAAGATAAAAATCAACAATTCATTCAGTAGCACTTTTAAATAGATTTATTAATCCCAGTGCATTGATATGTAATTGTAAAATGTTAGTCCACATGTTGGCTTGGCCTTGATAAATAATACTTGGTGTGAGTGTTGATTTGAGTTGCCCAGACAGTCAGGAACCACAGAGGTCTGCTGTTTTTCCTATTTTTATTTTCCCTTTTAAATTCTGGAATGACTTCATATTTAACAGAAGTTACAAAAGCAGCACAGGAGGTTCTCCCATGTCCCTCACCCATTGTCCCCTATTGTCCACATCTGAAACGACATGAAAATATTTGCAAAAACTAAGGTACCAATGTCAGTCTGCTGTGTTAACTAAATTCCAGGCCTTGTTCCCTCTCACTTGCTTTTCCACTAATGTCCTTTCCCTGTTCCAGGATTCAATCTAGGACACAATGTTGCCTTCAGTATCTTTTGATTTTCAATTTACCTAAAAATCTATATAGGGGACAGAAACCAAGCAGTTGACTGCTAGCAGGATGATCACAGGATTTAAGTACGAATCTGGGTAAAATCTATTTTATTAGAGGCAATGTGGTTTAGGAGAAGAAAATGCAGATTCTGCAATTAGGCACACCCAGATTTGAGTCCTGGCGTGGGCCTCTATTACTAGTTGTGAGATCTTGAATACTTTATTTAATATCACTGAGCCTTAGTGTTCCATGTGTAACACAGGAAAAGAAAATGTGCCCGACAGGGCAATTGGGAAGTTTATACATAACAAATGAAGTTTTGTACCCTAGTAAGTGTTCATTGAACAGTGATCGCCATTATCATAGCAGTATTGTCAGGAGGCCTGTGAGGAGCATTTGGGACCTGGATGCCTGATATCTGTGTCCAAAACATAAACCTCTCGTATAAAACAGGATTTTATTCCACCAGCTGAATGTGGGGTAACAACTCAGATGTTTAGCCTCTGATTCAAGTGACCCTCAGCAGAGGGAGAGTTTCAGGGGGCATCTGTGTCTGATTCTGATATGACTCACCAATGAGTCGCCTGGCCCTGTCTGTAAGAGGGGTCTTTCCACCAACACACACTGACATTGTCCTGTGGGAATCTTCCCAGAAAACAAGCATCTGATAAATTAACACATATATGTTTCTAGTTTTGAAAGGACTGTTAACAGTTTTTAAAGTATTCTCTGACAAGTTTTTTTTTGTGTGTGTGTGTGTGTTTTTGTGACATACAAAAAAATGCTCCTTTGTGGAGAGTTACTGTAGCCCTGATTTCGGGTGTGTGTATGTCCTTGGATGCTGAGCGTAAGTTAATTCCTCTTCTTCTTTTGCAGGGGTATAAGAGACTTTTGTGTCACTTTCCAAAATAGAACTTAAAAGTAGGTCAGCAAAAGAACCATGAAGTAGGCCAATTGCAATAAATCCAACAACAGGAAGTAGGTCCAGCTCCAGGCGTAGCTCCTTGGGCCTTCATGCTTAGACCCTAATGCCTGTTCTGCAAAGGCCTAAAGGGACATGTCAGGGCCAGGTGACACCAGGACCGGTCACATGCATTCTCTTTCCCCACGCAAAGATTGCTGGTGCTGGTCATCATGACCACGCCAGCAGATTTAAGCCTGATGATCCTGAGGAAGCCCAGCCTGGGCTGGGGCCGCACTCTGCTTGGGGGTGAATGAGAAGCACGCTTTCTTCTCTCTGTGGACAGGTGAGTAAGTGGCTGGTTCTGAAGTGCAAAGCCACATTATGAGATCATGCTTCTGGTATTTCCGTGCAAATGAGCTGGATGTGGAACCCAGTTCCACAACACCCCCACCCAGGGTGGTGCTGTGGTGCTGTGGGATGTGCCTGGAAGGGTCAGTTCTTGGAACTGGCTCCTACCCGACTTCCTGGCCTCCTTTTTTAATGGTGCCACTGCTTTCTCACAACCATGGGGCATCTTCCCCGTGGCACACACAACATCTATATCTCACCTCAGGAGAGAAAGCACTTTCCTGATGGTGCAGGATTTTGATTTCCCAAGATTTTGTAAGGTTTCTTGGCACTCCTCCAGGGCAGGGGGCTGTCCAATACATGAGATTGTGATTTAAAAAAAAGAAGGAAAAACCCACCATATTTGATTTTATATCCAGGGCTCTTCAACATAAATTTCTGAGTTATTACCCACACACATTTCTGGTTTCAAATTATTCTGACTCAGGCTCTTCTTTGTTTTTTCCATTGTTGGCAATATTCTCAAGTAACCGCACTCCGTATCCATTGTCTGATTACCAGAACAAAACATAGTTTGAGGTTGTTTGGAACCTTAAGTGAGTTTCATTTTATTTCTATTAAATTTTAAAATAGTACCAGAAGTAATAGACTTAGTAAAAAGTCGAGGATTTTAGACAATAAAACGTATCCCAATACAGATTGCTGCTCTGTAAAAATCAGTTCTAACTTGATTTACAATGGTCAGGGGCCTTAACTGGAATAAGGAGGGAGGTTACTGGAGGATTGGTTTTGAAGAGAAATAAAATATTGTCCACTTATCTTCTTGGACCTCAGCAATAAATATACATAGTTGGAATCACCGATCTTGAGCCTGGATTGAAGAACCATAAAAGAGGAAAATTTGTCAAGGCCCCAGTGGGAACTTGCTGGCACAGTGGCTCTTTCTCATGTTGATTACTGTCCCTTCTCTTTGCCTGGCTCTGGGCTAGGCACAGGCATTTCAGATACGATAGTGAGCAAGACAGGAGCCTCCTCCAGGGATCCCTGTCTTGTCCTGCTGACAGCAGCGGTTACAGGGGTGCACAGCAGTGGTCACAGCACCCAGCAGCATGGCTACCCAGAACCTGGAAGCAAAATGGAAGGCTTCATTCAGCAGAAAAGACATGACAGAGGAAGTGGCCACTCTATGGGCCTTGAAGGATGCTCATTCTGACTTTGGGAGGAGCATATGGAAAAACCACAAAGTGTTAAGCATTTTGTAGACATCGGAGGACCCGCTGGGCTGCAGGAGGGGCTGTGCTGGGGGTGGGAGAGAGGTAAGCCTGGGAGCCCTGGCCATGCTCTCCCCAATGAGCCTTGCACATCCCAGGAAGCAGATTTGATCTATTTCTGAAGGCAGCGGGGACCACTAAACTTCTGTCGGTGTTCGTTTTGGAAGGGCCTCTGCATGGCAGTGGCTAGGATAGCACAGAGAGCCCCGGGGGTCAGTGACTGACTTCAAGAGGAGTCACCATGATTGTCTAGCCCTGCGGCTGGGGGACAGAGGCAGGGGACTTGATGAAGGGTGCGGGTAAGGGAAAAAATAGGGAAGGAGCCAAATAGGACTGTCAAGTTCTGGGCCAGGATCGGCAGGGAGAAAATGAAACAGAAGGTCCTCGGAGTCGGACAGACACAGCCTCCAGTCCCAGGTATTCTGCTTGTGCGCGTGATTCCGAGGCTCATTTGATTCTATAAGGGTGATGAGCTCTTGGGGTCTGGGGCAGAGCAGCTGCAGGGCAGATGCCATCTCGGGGTGATTTTCTGTGGGCTCAAAGCCATTTTCTATATCATAAGACTAAGAGGTCTTTGAGGACAGGAACTGCCCTGCCCTTAGTATTTGAGCATGTTTGTTCAACGTTTGGCCTGGGATAAAGCAAGCTGAAAAATCACTTGTGAGAATGGCTTGGGAACACCATGGGAAAGGAACACTGGCAAGTTTAGATCAAGGGAGGCAGCTCTGTACTTACCCTATTGATGGGTGTCTGTAAGCTCGAGGCAACGGGCGGGGTCCGGCTGTGCCAGGAGCTGGTGGAGATGAGCGTTTCAATGCTTGGTAACTGCTAAAAATTAAAGCTGCATTAGGTGCCAAACCAGAGCTTACTGTAGGAGAAAGGACAATCGGTCCTAGCCCCAGAACTTGTAAGTTTTTTCTGAGTTCATTCAGGGTGTTAATGGGAGAAAGGAGTCCAGATAAAAGTGCCCACCAGGATGCAGAATTGAGAGAACTCAGAATCACAGAAGACTGAAATCTAGGAAGTGGACTGAAATAACCAAGGCAAAGAAGGAGCCCTGTGGACCACAGAAAGGCTGGGCAGCAGAGGGGATGGAGGGCCAGCCACAACCGTGTCTAGTAGCTAGCGTCCCCAAAGCTGCCCAGGACTTTTCCTTCACGGTGAAGCAGAAGCACTCCAGGACTCCCCCGGTGACAAAGACCCCACCACCTGCTGTAAACCAGCCCTCGGGCTCCTTTGGCCTCCCTTAGCCACACACAGAGCCTTCCTGGAGCTCTGCGTCCTCCCTTGGCTGCCTCCATTTAAGAGAAATCAAAAAGTTGGAGTGGATCCAAAGGAGAGCAGCAAACGTGAGTAATGGGACCCCAGAGGCACGTTCAAGAAATCGGGGTTGATTTGCCTAAAACAGTAAACATGAAGCAGGAACTGGATTCAAGTACATGAAGAGAGGCCCGTGTCCAGTTATTTTCTAATTTCAATAGCACCGAATAATAGGCAGGTGGCCAACATGCCACCCGAGAGATGAGGTAAAGGGGTTGCCTCCCGGTGAGCATTTCTTGAATGGACTTCCCTGCAGCTATTGTAAAGTAGGTCCTGCCCCTTTCCCAGGAGGAAGCCAGCTGGAGCCCAGATATGGAAACTGGCTTGTCCCCAGGGAGCCTTCAAGTCCTCCCCTGCCCAGTTCCCCCAGCCTCGGGAGTCCATGCAGTCTTTCTGAAAAAGGGAAACCCAGTGGGGGACGCCCTGGCCTCCTCTGGAGGGTCTCCCTACTGGAGAGCAAGTGGAACTTTCCATCACAGTTTCTCATCGCTGCATTCAAGACACAGCCCTCAGCGAAGCCTGCAGCTTCTTCAGCAGCTGGTAAGAAGATGGCTTGCAGCTTCCAGAACTGGCGGTTCAGATGAGATCACTGCGTGACTGGCTGAGCATGCAGTGAAGATGCTCAGAGAATCTGTGCCACTTCCTGCCTGATGTGGTTTTGCTTTGGGGCCGGAGGCTCCTGCCATGCTGGGTTTACTGTCATCCTGCCATCACTGAGAGTCCGCCCCCACTCACCCATCCATCCTCACAGAAGGAGCAGAGAGCCAAGATGGCACCAAGCACGTGTCTGCCCCCTCCTGCCCCAACGCACCACATGTAAGGACTGCGCCACTGCTTGTAGATTAGGGTACCGTGTTATGGTTTGGATGTGAGGTGTCCCCCAAAAGCTCACGTGGGAGACAGTGTGAGAAAGTTCAGAGGAGAAATGATTGGGTTTGTGAATCCCCGATGGGATTAACTGAGTGGTAACTGAAGTGGCGGGGTGTGGCGGCAGGAGGTGGGCTTTGGGGACTTGGTTTTGGGGTATATATTTTGTCTCTGGTGAGTGGAGATCTCTCTCTCTGCTTCTTGACATCATGTGAGCTTCCTCCCTCTTCCACACTCTTCTGCCATGATGTTCTGCCTCACTTGGAGCCCTGAGGAATGGAGCTGGCCTTCTATGGACTTAGACCTCCGAAACCGGGAGCCCTCGAATAAACTTTTCCTCCTCTACAGTTGTTTTGGTTGGGTCTTTAAGTCACAGTGGTGAAAAAGCTGACTAAAACAGCTCGTGAGAGGGGACGCAGCGCTGTTGGTAATTACAGCAGGACAAAATTGGAACCCACCGCCTCCTTATTTAAAACCCAAGCTCAAAACTCAAAAACAGGAAGGGAGGTGCCCTTGGTATGGAGGTGATCAGGATCCGGGAAGCTGGAGGGACACAGCGTGGAGAGTGTTTGCTTTATTGAAATGTGCATTAGTGTTGCTGTGTAACAGCCCCCGCCACACACACATTATCGCCTCAAAACGACATTTGTGATCTCATGATGTTGCTGGGGGTGGGCAGCTGGAAGCGGCTTAGCCGGATAGTTCTACCTCAGGGGCCCTCAGGAGTTGCCGTGGGGTACCCAGAGCTGCCTGTCTGAAATGTGACCTCCAAAGGAAAAGTCACCTCCCTGATGACTTGCTGCCATGGCACCTGCAGGAGAAGGGTCTCTCACTCAGTCTCTCATGGGCTGCTGGAGCATGGGATGATGGCTGGCTTCCCCCAGAGTGAGGGACCTGAGTAAAGGGGGAAAGCCCTTCATGGGTCAGACTGAGAACTCACAGTGTCACACTGGGGCTGTGTCACTCGGCCCAGCCCTCACTGAACTTAAGTTGGTTTTTGACATTCCATTGGCCTTTCTCTGAGTACTGACTTTGCACTCCTTTCTCCCAAGCAAGAGCAGGAGAGACCACCGTGTGCAGCCAGGAGGGACATCTCGGCCACTGGGATTCCTCCTAGGTGCTCAGTCGCTGCAGATGGGGGATAGGTACTGAGTTCCCATCACAGTGTATGGAGGTGGGGAAGCTGAGGGTCGACTGGCAGGTGACACATTGCATACAGAGGGGCTCATCTTCCTCACCCCACCCCTTCTGACCCAGAGCATCCACGATCGTGTTCCCTGCCCCAGCTGGCTTGCTTCAGCATATAGACCGGCTGCTACTTTCTTAGGTTCTGACTCTGTGTGATAATGAACCTGGTGGGTTGGTTCTGCCCAGGAGACTTATAGGGGGACAGGTTTCTAGAAGTGAAAGCTGGAGTTCTTGAAGTGAGATCCATGAAAGAAAAGCAGACTCTGTGTTCTTATGGGCGGATGGGAGCAGGACTTTCAGTCTCCTCAAGAGATGGAAATAAAAAGATTTCCAAGAATCTTAATCACGGGGCGACTGTGTTTGTTTACTTTTGCAACAAGCCTTGGGAACTGTGCTTGGAGAGATAAAAGCTGTTCTGGAAGCTTGCGTCTCAAGTTCCATCATGAGGCTGAGCTGTGAGGAAGCTGACCATCACTCACTACCCCATCATGAGTGGCTGCCCGTCAAATCCTGGGGTAGGAAATTTTGCCTCCATTTTTCATCTTCTTGTACTCAAAGAGGATGAAGCTAACTGTAAGCCTGAGTAAGAAATAAGTGCCCTGTTCATTGTGAGTGCCCAGGCTACTAGACAAAAATAGCACACAGGAAACAGTATTGCAAAGGTCAATTCTTCTAGAAAGGAAGGGACAACAAGCCATCTATCTGAAATTTTAATGAGCAGATCCTGGCCTCTGACCCTACACCATTACCTAACAATCCAGTATTGAATGTAATGTCGGCTTCCATTTCCTATGAATGAGGAGGCAGAATTCCCTTCCAAAGGCAGACCATCTGCCGGATGGACACAAGCTTTGCTCTTTGCCTTAGCTGGCTGCTGTTGACATGCATGAAGTCTTTATGGATAGGGTGTCAGCCCAGGCTCCTTGCTTCACAGAGAGGGCAGATTAGAGGGGTGATAAGCCAGGGTTTGCAGCTAGGATTTTCTTTTTTTACAATGGCTATTTTGTTTCAGTTGAAAAGTAAGGACAGTCTTAGGGCACATTTAACCTTTTAGAGAAAGCTTTGCAACTTCTGGATTAAAAAAAAACAAAAAAACTTTTACTGTGAAGAGCAACAGCTGAATATTTAAGAGCAAAAATAAATGGACCATTAGGAGAGAAAATAAGGCCCAAGGCACAGCACACATCAGGGCCATTGTGAAAGGGCACTTCCGTAGTCACAGTGAGTCAACAGGCCAACAGCTGTGCTCCTCCTAAAGCAGTTCTGCCATGAACCACAAAGGAAACAATTTTTAATTTTCTTACTCATTGATTCTGAAGTTCTATGAAGTCAGTAGTAACAGAATCACCTAAACATATCCTTCAAAATCAGAACTAACACCCCCCCCCCCCCATCGCCCACCAAAGGCTGGGGATTGGAAACCTTAGCAAACAGCCCAGGACCAGGTAGTTGAGAAAGCTGTGCATTAGCTCCTTCTGTGCTCACCACCCCAGGAGGTTTGCATGTTAATGTCACTTACCAGATGCCAAAACTAAAGGGTGGAACTCAGGGTTATAGACACAGGCTGTACCTCCAACAGATCTGAGGCTGGGCTCTGACCTACTTCTTCCCTATGTGGTAGAAAAGCTTCTTGACTCTGTATGCTACACTCTCTCATCTGGATATTTGGACATGGTATTGAAATAATGCAACGAAGCACCTCAGCATAGTACTCAGGTCATACAAAGCATATAATAAATACCATAGTAGTTAAGGAACAGCCTTATTATTATTAAGCAACCAGCTCACACTGTCTGATAATGCTGATTTATTGTCTTATTATGAGACAGAAAAATTTGAAGACAAGAGGCCTTTCTTTTTAGCTTGGCTTCCTAGGTCCTTACATGGCATTGCTCATTCTGATTGAATGAATGGGTGAAACAAAGAAGGACATGCAAAGCTGGTTAGTAGCAGGGCTGGATTTCAGCTGAGGCCTTTACTCCAGGCCTGAGACTGAGTTCTGGGAAGGGGCCCATGAGCCAGCACTTCTGACTTTTTTCCCCACACCTTTAAAAAGCTCTACATCTGATTAGAGGGGGTTGATTTGCTGTTTGGGAACACTGCAAACACCTGGAGGTGTGGGGGTTGGGGGGAGATAGTGAGAAGGGACCAAGCACAGTAGAGGGTGGCAGGAGTCTTTGGGAGGTCTCAGGACCAGGGTGGATTCCCTGGGTGGATCTGGACCTGGCAGCAGTAGAATCACCTGTGGTTTTGAAAACTGTCTGGGATTTGCCCATCTGCGGAAATTTTAAGTTCATTGGTCTGGACTTGGGTGGCAGAAGTCCCCAGGGTTGGGAACCACAGTAGGTGGGTGCCCACCATTCTTAATATACCCAGCCAATTTTGTCCTTGTGGCTTCTCTGCTGGTCACATGGTCATGTGACAACATGCCTGTGACAGAGCTAACACCCAGGGTCAGGAGGCTGTCTAGCCCAACACGAGAATTAGAAGGCAAGGTGTCCATTCCTGCGGTGGGGGTGGTGTTTCTCCCAACCCCTGTGCTACCAGGTACCATGGCCTGAGAGCCTCATTCTGAAGACAAAGGAGGGCGCCCTGAATCTCTACTTTTAGCAGCCAACCTAAATACTTAAGGTCAGGGAAGTTTGGGGAACAGTCGCAGTTTACCCTTCTCCGAATCCAGGCCATAGAAAGGAAACATGGGTCAAAGATCAACGTGGAATTTGAAGCAATACATGAAAAGTGCCATGCCCAGGTGCCTCGTGCCTGCGAGTCCCAGAGGGGTGAGATGCCTGTTTGTGGACTTAGGGCCACGGCGCCAGCCCAGGCTGTGGATCGCCATTCAGACCCGCTACTCTTGTCCCGCCGGTTCTCGGCGAGCCGGCAGCGAGCGGCCGAGTCATCATTTCCAGGCTCAGCCTGGAAAGCTGGACCGTGCCGCCGCGTGTGCTCTTGGCAGCCGGGCGCCCGGGGCCCCGCGGCCACATCATCCCGGGGCGGGGAT
>NW_026000206.1:8017469-8029613 GCF_001458135.2 Marmota marmota marmota | reverse complement strand
GCACTGGGGCGCATCTGAGGAGCCCCGGGCTCGCGTGCCCAGAGTCGCGAGGCGATCCCCTCCCAGGTGCCAATTCCCAGGGGAAAGGTGGGGACACTTGGCTCGCGGCCCTGAAGCAGCCAGCAGCGCCTGGCTCGGATGGCACAAGCTCTGGGCTACTTCCCCGTCCCCTCCCTTCTTGGGTGACATTTGCTCTAACGTCTCAATATCTTGACAGTTACACGTGTCGCCCCGAATGATGCTCATGGGGCTATCTTACTGAACCTGTCCCGTGGTGAGCCCCCCACCCCAACTTCTGGGTCAACCTTCTCAGAGGAGGTTTTCTTTCCACCCCCTGCCTCCCCACCGATGCACTTGGGGGACGGGCAGTAGCCACGCAGGTGAACCAGACCCTCCTCCGCAGCGGTGCCTGCTGGGATTCCCCTTGGTCTCCCTACTTTTCTTTTAATTGACTCTCTTACCTACTACATCCCTCCCGGCCCTTTTCAGCTCACTTCCTAGCTGTAGGCAGCGGCCAAACTTCAGCCAAATTCATCTGTCTATCCACAGATTCTTTACCATAGTATTCGCTTACATCAACGTCGTGTAAAGCGATCCTCATTTCAGAGTTAAATCAAAGTGCATATATTATAGCTGTTTTACAGACTTGGATTTTCTCGAGTTGAATCCCCTTAAAATCGGACACCTGTGGATCTTGTTTGCATAATGAGGACTCGCTCAGCAGGTGCCTTTTTAAAAATTCGTGAGCTTCCTCTGGTCCCCGCTTCCGTCGCCTTCTTTCTGCCGCTAGAGGCGCTGTCAGCCCACCAAAGAATGATTTGCCTTGGCCTCAAACTCCACATTTCTATGATTCTATATAACAGGCATTTATTTTTCAACAACTGGCCTCAATCACGAACCGTTACCACTTTATGGTACGTTTTATTTCGCAATTGCCACTGCTACCCTCCGCCCCCACCATGCCTACTGTAATGTGGCTAAAACACGGTTCTTGTTAAAATCCACACAGCAATAAAGACCAAATTGGGAATTAGTGATCAAATAAAAGGATTGCACAAGGGAAGAAGGAATGAGAAAGCCCAGAAAGAACACAGCTGACTCTTGAGGAACCCCATGACCTGCAAACGAAAATAACAGTAGTCAAAAGTGTCTTGAAAGTCTTACAAATTGGTCCTTTTGAAATGTTTATTGTAAAGGAACTTACAAAAAAAAATAGAAACAGTCCCAAAGTGTGCATAAGGTGGTCTTTAATTTGGAACATGCTCCATTCACAAAAACAGAAGTCTGCTGATCATAGGTGTTTGTTAGAGGAAAATGTCTATTAAATCAAGTGAACCATAGGAAATTATTTCATAGGATTGGGCTTTTATCATTTTATGACTACAACTTTGGTGGAGAGAGTTTTCCTTAGAATAGATGTGACCCCAGACGGAAACCATGCATTGCTTCTTTACCCTTGGATTCTCAGTACCAAGTGTTAATCAGTGCCTTCCAATCATGTCATTGAGGTTGTTTAGAAACACAAAATGAACATTTCTTCATGATGGCAAAAGGAATGAAAACTCGTTGAAGGCAGAGCACATTCTGGGTCCTCCTCCAGCCTTGTCCATTATCCTGAGTTCCACACAGTTGCCCTCTTGGTACCTTCTGTGACAAATAAATCCTATCAGGTCCAAAAACCGAACTCTGGACTCCAAACCCTCCTGCCAAGGGCTTCCCCTTCCAAGTCTTCCCAGTTCAGTAGTAATGTCCTTCTCCTTCTCCAGAGGCCTGGCTCGGACGGCACAAGCTCTGGACTACTTCCCCTTCACTTAGGAAGTCACCCTGAGTCTCCCCTTCCTCATCCTAAGCAATCAAACTCCAGCATATATTCCCATCTGTCCACATCCTTCCAACTAAAATGTGCTTTCCCCAATCCAGGCTGCTTTAAAAATTCCTTCTGTAGGAAACTCTTATCTCTATGGTAGCAACCTACTCACTAGCAACTGACTTTTCCTCTTCTCCTGACATGGTGTGTTCAATGCCATAGCCAAAGTCACTATTTTCAATCATGATTTAGATCATGTTAGTCTCCTGTTTAAAATTCATCAATGGTTTTCTCTCACCCTTGGGAAAGAAAATCAAAACCTCTTTATGACTTCCTGTTTCGCTTTCTAATCTTATTCTCCACTCTGCTTACTCTACCACAGACATCTCAATATTTCTTTCCAACTTCTCAATATAGTGTTGCCATAATTTTTAAAAATTCAACGTTTTCACCATGAAGACTTTGCAAATATCTTTCACAGTTGAGCCAGGCAGTGTCCTATAACTCTTATCCCTTTTGCAACTTTTTTGCTCTCACTAGGGTTAATAGTTGCCTCTCTTTTTTTGTATGTTTGTTTTACTTTCATTTTGTTTTCTGTGTACCAAACTGTGATACTATGACATAATAAATAATAAATATTTGGACTCTGTCCTGGCACATAGCTCCTCAGAACCTTTGGAGTGATAAGTGTCTTTTGTATGTTAATAAGATGACTAGTGGCTTCGGGAAGGGGTGGATTCCAAGTAGCTTCAGGATATTGGGGCTGACCAGTAGAAATACCAGTGAAAGAGAGTTGGGTCTTTCAGCCTTACCTCAACGTCCAGTGATCATTAATGGCCAATGATGTAATCAATCATCCCTATGTCATGAAATCTCCATTGCAACCCATAATGATGGGGTTTGAGAGTTTCCAGATTGCTGAACATGTGAAGGCCACCTGGAGGGAATGGGAGTTTTACATCCTTCCTTTGTCCTATGTATTTTCCAACAAGGGTTCATGTACATCCTTTATTGTAGCCTTCATTAATATAATAAACCAGCAAATATAATACATGTTTCCTTGAGTTCTGTGAACTATCCCAGAAAATTAATCATGAGACCCCTATTTATAGCAATTTCTTGTTTTCCCTAGAGTTAATAGTTGCCTTTTCTTTTCGAATGTTTGTTTACTACTTATATCCAGTTGATTAGAAGTAGAGGTGATAACCTAAGACTATGATTAGCATCTGAAGTGCTGATCATAAGTTAAGATCCTTTGAAGATATCTCTGGGTAGATAGTGTCAGCACTGAGTTAAAGTTTAGGACACCCAGTTAACGTTCACTGAAGAACTGGTTACTAATGGGAAGAAATCCCTACATATTTCGGTGATCAGAGGTGAAGCCTTCTGTATTGAGATTGAGAACAGGAAAAACACTTTGGTTTTTGTTTTGTCACACAACCTCTGCTTTATCTCCAACTTTTCTGGAAATACTATAATATACTATAATGCTCCTTTCAGTACGAGCAAACACACCAGATGAACTACTAATCATTTATTTTTTACTTGGTATCATCTTTCCTGGACTCCTTTACCCTCCTCCCCTTCCAACATGAACAGGCTACATTGTAGGTATACATTTCAGCTGTTGTTTCATGACTTAGTATCAAGATGCTGGAAATTCTTCTCTCACCCTTCCCATGTTGGAGCCCCCATTTTTCGAGCACCATAACTTTTTCTTAAGTTGTTCCTTATTTTCTTCCAGTAACTTCCTAAGGAAGAGCGTTTGAGAGATAATAGTTATTTTGATAACTTGTGAATATGTCAAGAATGATTTTAGCTGCAAATAACAGAAAACCTGACACAGTAACTTTTCAAAGTTTTTTCTTTCTTTCTTTACATAACAAACAGTTGTGAAGTAAGCAGTTAGTAGCTGATATTACTGGGTAGCAGCAGGTCGTTGATATAATCAGGCAACCTCTTTCATTTTTTCTGCCGTACTTAGATGTTGGCTTTTGAATCTATGGTTCTACCTCATGATTTCATGGTGACTGCTGGAATTCTAAGCAGTAAAAGGGAAGAAGAGGAAAAAACAAACAAACAAACCAAAAACCCGGAGCCAGTCAATTTTATTTTTATCAGGAAAATCACAACATAAGCCTTTTGGCAGATTTTCTCATGATCTCATTGGCCACTCTATGACGAGGCCATCTTTTGCTGCATAGGATGGTAGAAAAGTAATATTTTTTGCTATACACATTTTGTGATTCAAACAAAACAGCATTCTGTGAGTAGGAAAAGATAGGAACATATATGTGTTATACCATGCATGCATATGTGTGTGTACATATTATATACATGTATGTGTATATATGTACAAATACATATGTACAGTTTCCAGTCATTCCATCCTTGTTTGCTAGTTTGATTGGGTATAAAATACCAAGGTGAAAACCATATCTCCTCAGTATTTTATAAGGTATTTCTTTGTTGTCTTTATGGCCATTACTGCTTGAAAAATTAATGACATTCTGATTGTTAATCCTTTAAATGTTGTATTTTCTTTTTCTAGAAGCTTTATCTTCCCTTTGTTACTGTGGTTTTTACATTTCACGATGATGTATGTTAGTGAAATTCTTACCAGTAATGTGTTGGGAACTCAGTCACCTATTTCAGCTTGAAAACTCATGTTGTAGAATTCTAGTATACTTTCTTGTATTATTTCTTCATTCTCCTGAAAATATTCTTCAATTTTCTAATCTATTTTTCATTCTGCATTTTTGTTCTATTGTCTGGCATAGTTGTTTAGCTATATTTTCCAACCCTTCTATTTTATTTAATTTTTTTGTTCTTTTAAAATTTTTGCTACCATATATTTAATTTCTAAGTGATGTTTTTGCTATCTGAGTGTTTTTTCTTTTATTATACTGTCTTATTCTTTTTTTGTAGTGGCTACCAGATCTCAGTTAACTGAGTGTATTTTTTATGTTCACTATTAGTTATGAGATTCTTTCCCCCATTTGTCATCATCTCTGACTTTCCCCAAATGCAACTTTTGGCTCTCTTCTAATACTTAATAAAGGATGCTGATGAGCTACTGGAGGTGCCGGTGCTTCCACAGATGGATTTATTGACTGGTAGGCCTTTATCTTGTCAGGAAACCTCCAATGCCCCTGATTTCCACCCCCAGCCCCCGCCCCCACCCCTTAGGCTGGTGAGTTTGTCTAAAAAGTCCTTTGGCCTCTGGCTAGAGAGAGGTACGCCTGGCTGTAGGCTTGTGAGCTGAGCAGGGGAACAGGGTAAAGATGATGTCATCTCATAATGCTTTGTTGTTGTTGTTTGTTTTCACTTAATCCTTTTGCTTTAGTTTGGCACTTACTGACATTCCTCTGTGTCTGAGAGTCCGTAAGCTCAAACTTCTCTGCTTATGGCATACCTATCTGTGCAGAAGGAGGGCAGGCCCCTGGAGGAGCTGGCTTTGCAAGGGACCTAGGGCTGTGACCTCTCCTCGGCTGCTCTTTTAGCCCCACCTGTACTGGCCCGTAGCGGTGTCCAGGGCCCTCTTCCTGAGCCTTTCCAGGGTTTTCGTCCGTTCCAGCTTTTTCTTCTCTACTCTTCTGTCTCTTTCCATCTCTCAAAGCGTTGCTGCTTCCTCTTCCCTGATGTTATCTTCTCCCCAGGTCTTGGCTGTTGTCATGATGAGTATTCCTTTGTTGTAGGATTTCAGGTGGTGACAGATAAACACCTGTGAATCTGCCATGCCCATCAGAAGCCGGCCCACATTCTTATTACTATGCTCTGCAGATAGAAACCGCTTCCTCCTCTCCCTTGTCCTTTGGCTCTTTCTATTCCTTCCTTGTGGAAACAAAAATTAAATCCACTTTTAAATGTTTTGAAGCTTTCTTTCCAACATCTTTAAAAACTCCAAGTCAACATATACCTAATTAGATAAGTGTTGCAGCTGTGGAAACTGTAAAAAAAAAAAATAAAGAAGGATGCTACATCATTTAAAGAAATGAAGCACGTTTCTTCCTGATGTACATGATGCTGTAATGAACTCATTACTGTGGCAGAAAACCCCATGTTTTTGTACAGAGTGTGTTCCTGGAGCCTTTTAAAGCTACATTGTTCTGCAATACTGTGATTCACAAGGCAGGTGTGAGCAGCAGTTTCAGGTTCTCTGTACCCACTGGCCAGCCCTGTTGCCTTGTGGTGGATGCCCACTGGGAGCAGTGTTGGTCAGCACTATATCTCCAGGCCTCAGGGGTCAAGGAGGGAAATCAACGTCATCTAGACAGAATGTTTCAGAAGACAGTTTCTGTGCATTTTATTAACCCTAAAGTTGTCATATCAGCCTGTGGTCGCCTACAAGGACATTGATGGAATGCACTGGTGCCAGGCACTGTATTGGTGCTGTGCTCGTCTCACACGATCCTGGTGTAAGAATCCTGCCACTTTTCCTGTACTGCCCTCAGCTCCCGAAGAGGACTCCATCTGCAGCGTGGCGGATGTGAGGGCATCTCTAAGGCCGTGGTGAACATTCTGTAAGATGCATTCTCTCTTTGGCATCACAATAACGCCTGTGGCAGCGAGGTGGAGAATTAGTTGGGTTTCAGAGCGAATGACACTGCAGCTCAAATTAACTCTGTTTTCCAGTTGAAATGTGTGCTTCAGATATTGCCTCTGACAGGCTGGCCTTTCCATCTCGGACTTTCTGCAGGTCACTTTTCCTCCGTTTTCTTGTGCTTTGCTCGATGCCTGGTTACCTTGCCTTCTGTTGACAGATGAGGTGGAGAAGCCAAAGAGTCCAGCCTCATATTGATATTTTTTATCCTGTAAGCTCTTAGGTCATCGCAGGGCTACGTTAAGAGCTTAGCTTACTCAGGACTGTTTAAAACCATCGGGCAGCTTCATCAGGCAACTGCGGGAAGCTCTGGCCTCCCCTTTTGGTTCAGATGATCCATTCTTGGAACGCCCATGTCCCTGCACATTCCTTCCCCCCAGCAGGGCATGGTGAGCACTGACCCACACTTTAACCAAATGTTTCCTTGTTTTGTGTTTGTAATTAAAGCCAGGATAGGATTTGAGCCTTTGTCTTGGGATCTATGCTCACTTGAATCTGAGAGTGATCTGAGAACCAGGTTCTGCTTGTTTGTTTTCATTTGTTTATTATTTTTTTTCCTCATTAAACTTTGTTATAGTGGGTCTTAACATTCTGTGACAGATTTTTGGTCAAGTTGTTTCCATAAAAGAGCACTGATTTTAAAAACAAATAGCTTAAAATGTCCATGCAAACACACACACACACACACACACACAAATACACAAATGATTCACAAAACATCCTCCTTTTCTTCTGAAGGTATCGTGATGCTTCGTTGCCACTAACCTGTCCTTTAGTAGCAATTCACATGACCATTGAGATGTGGCTCCGAGTGGTTGGTTATTACTAAGGTTAAGACAGGGTGACAGGGTTAGATTTGATATTTGTTTAACTTTCTGGGCAGAATGGATGACCTCACCAGCTCCAACAGCCTTCTTGTCATACTTTGATGTCATGGTGGTGACTGTCTCACGGACAGCAGAAGGACAGAGGGGGAGAGTGAGCAGAGCTCTCTGCACTGTAGTTGCCATCAATGACAGGGGGCCTCCCAGGTTTAAGACGCTCAGGTTGTGTTCCAGCTTCTTTCCAGAGTGGTACCAGCCTTTCCCCTCAGCTCAGCAATCTTGCAAGCAGTGTGAGCTGTGTGGTGCCGGGGCACGGCCGGTGCTGACGGGCTTGACTGGTTCAGGATAATCAACTGAGCGGTGAAGCCAGCTGAGTCCACTGGTGCCCTGTTTTTCTGTCACCTACAATGTTGCCATAGTGACCATCTGACAAACACATCCTTGACACTGAAGTCCACACTCTCCCCAGGAAGAGCTTTGCTTAAATCTTCATGGTGCATTTCAAGACTTTACCTTAGTTGTGACATTGACTGGAGCAAAGGTGACCACCATGCTGGGCTGAGAATGGCAGTCTCCATTTGGCCCACTGGGACAGTGCCACTCAGATCAATGTCACAGACGTCCTGTGGGGCAGACACAGAGGCTTGCCCCTTGGACGAGTGGTGGTAGGGTGTAATCTAGAGTTTCCAAAATGTGGATCAACTGGCACTGCCCTCTTCATGTGACTTTCTCTCCCTTGAACCAAGGCATATTAGCCCTGGACAACAGCAGGTTGTCACCATTCCAACCAGAAAGGGACATGAGTGCTGCCAGGGTTCTAGCCACTCTTAACGTGGGTGCTCATTTCCTTAGTGATCTCCTCATGTTCCTTCTGGCTGGAGGGTGGCTCAATGGAATCCGATTTGTTACTGTCAACAGTTAGTTGTCTCACACCCAGTGTGAAGGCCGGGAGGCATGCTGGTGGGCTGCCCGTTCCTGGAGAAACCAGTACCAATTCACCAGCACCGACAGCAAGTCAGCACAGCGGTCAGCCTGGGGTGAGCCCGGAATCACGATTTTGATCAAGTCTCTGCATCCTGGCACATCAGTGGTAGTCACAGGGTATTCCCGCTCCTGTGTCCCAGGGGGATGGATGGCAGTGGTGACGCCGTGCTCACGCCAGCTTTCAGAATCGGAGACTGAGGCACTCCTCAGGGGCCTCTCCCGGCTCAGCAGCCGCCGCCTCAGATTTTTTCCGTGGTTCTTTTTTGGATCCTACTGTAGATCAGATGGCCAGTTCCAGTTCTATGGGTCCAGTGACACTGATGTTGAAGACTCTTCCTTTCCCACGTTGCTTTAGCAGTGTCCTTGTGCCACCTGTGATCTGGTGGCAAGGTTTTGTTAAAGAGCTTCGTTTGGTGTTGATCCCGGTGTTTGTCGTGTTCTTGGGAACCTGCGTTGGGCTTAGTCTGGGTTGTACCTGCAAGTGCTCCTGCTCTCTGGCTTGTGGAATAGGCGCACTTCTGAAATGGAGCCTGCCAAGTAAATTTTCTAAATTAAAATCCCTTTTTTTTTCAGCCAATTTCAGTATAATTTGACGTATGACCATGAAGATGATGAATGGAAAAGGATTTGGGCCTCATTGTTCATTCTTTCATAAAATATAGAAAATTGAAAAATTGAAAAAAAACATGTACAATAAGTTATACACTTATATTCTTGCCAACTTGATTTTATTATGTGCAGGATTTTTAAAATTTAGTGAGGTAAAATGTTGAAGATCTGTTGAGGCCCCTCCCCTCCCCTGGCCCATCCTCTTCTCTCTCTCTCTCTCTCTCTCTCTCTCTCTCTCTCTCTCTCTCTCACACACACACACACACACACACACTCTAATCAATATCTGATATTGGTTTTGGATTTAAATGTTAGTCATATGACCCCCTACTGTATTGACAAAATTCTACAACTTGTTTTTTCTTTAATCAATATATATTTCTTTCTTTCTTTTTTAAATTTTTAAAATTTGTTCTAATTACCAAAAAAAAATCAACATTTTAAAAAATAGATTCTTTATTTGTAGAAAGACACAGTACCTTTATTTATCTTTACTTGATGCTGAGGATCGGACCCAGTGCCTCACCCATGCTAGGCAAGCGCTCTACCATGAGCCACAACCCAGCTCCAGATCAATACATATCTAAGGCCACTCACGTTGCTACATGTGTTCAGCTTTCTTGCTCTTTTTCACTAAGTGAAAAAGAATGAATGCTCACATGTTCTGCTGGTAAATACCTGTTTTCTCCAACTCTTTGATATTGGAGTGGTGCCTTCTGCTTCCTGTATCATTCGCACAGGTGTGAGTTCTAGGGAGTCTATTAAAGTGAATTGCTGAGTCATAGAGTAACCCATTCCCTACTTTAATATAGTTTGTTAAGTTACTTTCCAATTTGGTGGCTCAAATTATTACACAAAAAGTTTTGGATACCCAAAATCTGGCAGTACTTGGTATTTTCAGATTTGATAGGCTGGCTATTTCATTGTTTTAACTGGCATTTTCCTGATTACTGGAGATTCTCAGATTATTTTTATGTGTTTGCACATTCTTTCTGTTTTGTCTTTGAAGTACTTATCACTTGACCATATTGGTTTTAAAATTTAGTTTCAACAATTCTCTCTTTTGTGAGCTACAAAAGAGATTTTTAAAATAATTTCTTCTAAATTTTAACTTTCTGCCATTCACTTTTAGTCTAATTTATTTTCTATTTATTTTTTGAGGTCAGGTTCTATTTCTTTTTTGTTGTCAGATAACTACTTCTCCTAGTAACTTTTGTTGAATTCTTCTCCTCTTCTGATCAATACCAGGTACAGACAGATAGGCTTCTGGGTTCCATTGGACTATTTATTTATTTATTTATTCTGTTCTGATGTCATACCATTTTCAGTGTCTCGTGCTTCATATTTGTCATGTGTTTAGATCGGTCGGTACATTGTGGTACACAAGGGGGAACTGGGGTCAGCTGGTGGAGTCTGCATACCAGCTCTGCTGCGTACTTGCTGGGAAGGTAACTGACCACGCTTGAGTGCCCAGCATTCCAAGTTCAGCACTGAAAATCCCTTGTCACAGGAAACCTCTCGGGGCTGGGCACACGGGCTGGTTGGTTACCCTAGGCCTCAGACAACCCATGCATGCTCTTTCCTCCCCAGACTGCTCGCCTTCTGTGAAGCGGTGCCCACAGCAGAGTTTACCCACAGGTGTGTCATGAGGACCAAGGGGAAGAGGCAGGGAAATTGCTTTGAGCTGTGCCTGGCGCCTGCTAACCACCTAACAAGGCTGTCTCCCCTCCTCTTCTCCTTGGAAGCTGTCTTGATTAGGCTTCAAACTGTGCAGTATTCCATGCAAATTTTGAAATCCTCTTCCTAAGTTCTACAAAATACTCCATGCAGGCTTAAAGGTTAATTTTGTGGGAGAATTGGCACCCTTATGGCATTAAGACTGCCATCACGAATGTGCTCATTTCTCTATTTGTTCTTTTTAATGTTATTCTATAAGATCGAAATAATTTTCTTCCAAAAATTCTTACACATCTTCATAAAATATATATCTAGATACCCCAAGTACCTACTGTATTGTTGTCATTCTGGATGGTACCACACTGGGCTTTAAAATGTTCAGTCTTTAATGTGGATAACTTTAAGCATTTTGAAAACGGGACTTAAAGGAGCAGACGGCAGTTGACACCCTTGCCTATTGTTCAGCATCAGCATGCACCAACCATGGCTATTCTTGTTTTCTGCATGAATATATTTTTCTAAAAAGTTCTAATTGATGGTTCATTTCTTACTTATTTTTGTGAATGGATTTTTCGCTTAATGTTTATTTACTCTAGTTTGTAGATTGACTTCATAGAAATTGTAAGAATTATCATGTGAAGAAGTTGGTGAGATTGCCTTTCTTCCTGCACAGTGCTCAGCGCTGCACATTGGGGGTCTTGCTGCCCCTGCTGGCTAGCATCTCTGTGACAGTGCTGCACAGAAGCAGTGATTGCAACTGTCCTTGCTATTATTTTTTCAATTATAGTGAGAATAGCTTTTACTATTTTTAGACACCTTTTTCTTCTTTTCTGTCTCCTATTATGTTGCTGAAGGGTCATTTACACCTTCTCCTAGTTCTGTTGAAGGTCACCTATTCTGTTGCCACATTTCAGTAGTACTGTTAAATTTTAACATTTGCACTTGAGAGTCTGGATAGAGGTAATAAGTGCCTCCGGCCTCCTCCGGGACAGTCAGTCTGGCTGAGCAGGCTTTAATGCTTTTCTCGTTGCTCCGTCCACTTTCCTAATCACTGTTGTCTGGTATCAGTTCTACCCTCTTGAAAGGCACCACTCATCAGGTAATTCCACGAGGCAGCAGGAGGCTCTTTTGGTGTCTAGCAGTGCAGGTTATTCTGGTTTATCCAGGGTGACCAATTCCCATCTTACATCATGGTTTCTTACACCACTGTGCTTCCAGACTCAGTGTGCTCCTTATTACAATGAGTAGCCTCCATGGGCAGTCTCTAAGAGGAATCCTGTGCCCTTGTTGGTCTGGGAAGTGTTCCTTTTGTCTTTTTCATGCATGTTAGCTTAGCTCTGTGCGGAGTTCTAGGCCGGCGGTTGTTTTCCTTGAGCAGATGACAGGCGTTGTGTCCTGGCCACTGTGATAGTTGAGAACTCTGTAGTGTTAATGATTATTCCTTTGCCATACAACTGCCTTTTTTCTCTGCTGGCTATCAAGGTATTTCTTTGTTGTTTTTGTGCGTGCATGTATGTGTCTGTGTGTGTGCACATGTGCTTCTATCATTTATTAACATCTGCTTTGATATGGATTATATATATATATATATATATATATATATATATATATATATATATATATATATATATATATATATT
>NW_026000206.1:7964147-8017364 GCF_001458135.2 Marmota marmota marmota | reverse complement strand
ATATATATATATATATATATATATATATATATATATATATATATATATATATCTGGCTTTGATGTACTTTTCAAATTCAGTCAATCAGGTAATATTCTTAGCCATTATCTCTTCAATGACCTTCTTGCCCTTTCTTCTCGGTTACCTCCTTTGGAACTGTTATTATTTATGATTGGAACTTACTAGTCATTCTGTTTTTAATTTCTCTTTGTCTCTTCATTACCTTCTGCTTTATATTCTAGGTGATGTCTACAACTTTAAATTCCATTTCACCAATTCTCTCTTAATCTGTGTCTAAATTGCTTTTAAACTATTGAATTTTTAATTTTTAAAAAATTTTCCAATGTCTATGATTTTTCACTTATGGAAGCTTTATTCTGTTCTTTATCAAACTTGCTAGATCCTTTTTAAAAGTATTGTCCTTTCAATGACTTTCATTATGGTTTCTTTGTATTTATTCATGTATTTAATAATTTTGGAGGATATACTGTTACCCTTTCAGATTATTTCATCATCTCAAGTGCTTAGGATGTAGATTCTTTATCATCATGGATTATCTTTTCTAATGCTTTACAATTTTGAATCGTAAACTTTCAGTGTTTTCCCCTCCATCACTGCCCCCTCCATGGGAGTCCTCTGCATGCTGAATTATGGTACAAATCCAGGGACTTTCCTGTGAAGTAGAGCTTACTCACACTTGTCTGAGCGCAGTTTTTGTGTGACTCTCTCGCCTTGGGACTTTTACACCACATGATTACTGTAATTTTGGTCTCCATACCCACGTGGCAATGGTTTTAAGTCTCAGTTTCTCTTGGGAGATTCCCCGGCCCTCACCAGACTTCTGGGTAGAGATAAGCCACATTGCTGCTTCCTTGAGCATTTAGTATATTTTTCTAGTCCTGGAAAAATAGGCAAGGACAGTCTTACAAAGCCCCGGTGTTACTCGAGGGTCTCAGCTGCAGTACTACTCTATCTCCTGTCTTCAAGGTCATATGTCTTGTCACTAAACCAAGAGCTCCTGGTCTCTAGGAGGTAGCCACTGGCCTCCTATGCCCATGGCATCAGCAATGTCCAGGGTTCTCGCTGCAAATTTCTTTCTTTCCCTATAATTTCCTTTTCTTTCTTTCTAGTTCAGTTACATAGGTCCTCTAAAAATGCTGTCACCTTTCATATTTTTATATGTTTTAATAGGAATGAATATGTAGCCCACCATGTTTTCAGAACGAGAGGTCCCCAGTGTTGATGCTTTGGTTCTTTTAGTCTGCACATTTGTTTTTGCCTATTATAATCCCAGAGTTGTGTCAGGAGCTGGGGATACGGTGGTGCGAACACCCGACACAGACTTCCACCTTCTGGCATAGAGAGTGAGTGGATCTCGGCGTCAAGCAGGGGATGAGTTAACCCCGGGGCATGATTCCCAGCTTCCCATGCTCCCAACACTGTCATAAAGCCGGTCAGCTGCCCTCCTGCTGTCGTGTTAGTCTTGGCTTGGCAGCTGCCGGGGCGAGATTCGAGATGTGCTAATGATGAGGCCTAGAGAGCTTCGGAGTAAAGCCGTCAGCTGTTCCCATCTCCCTCTGGCTGAGGAAAATGAGAACAGCTGGAGAACAGGGGCTGCCTGGCTGCCAGAAGAGGTGTCAGTGGAATTCCACCCATGAGCCTTCCAGGAATGTGCACCGGCTTATTCCGAGCTTACAGATCTAATAGGGAGAGGGAGCTGAACAGGAGGGTGAGCCGGTGACGGGAGCACTCGCCTGATGTCTTTGCAACTTGGGGAGTGAAAGCTGTGATTCTGTGTAGAGGGATCTCTCGACTGATTAGGAAACAGACGCCTGATTGCCACCAAAATCTGGTTGTATTGGATGTCGTGCACCTGATTAAGTTTTGCATTCAGTCTCTTAGAGCTGGTTCCTGGAGCATCATTTGCTCGGCTGGGGTGGACAGTCCTCCCGAAGCGCCCTCTCCCAGTTTGCTCACACATTTCAGTCTCTTCCCTTTGCATCTTGGCTCTGCTGCCTTTGGGAAGAGCCTTCATTCTCCTTTCTCCTCGGCACAGCTGAGGACTAAGCCGTTGGTGGCAGAGGCTTGGTAAGAGAGTGATTTCAAAAGAGCGTGGGAGCAGGGACAGGGCGGGAAAGAGTTGGAAAGCCAAATCAAGACAACCGTGCCGAGCGTGAAAGATCCCTAATAGGGCATCTGCCCCTCCTGTGACGACAGTGACATCCGGTTATGAGGTTCCCTTTACGTCTCTCGATGCCACATTCCAGCGGGCTGGGTGGAGGGTGCTGGGTTCTCCCACTAGTTATGAAGCTGACAGGTGGTGATCCATCAGGGCCAGAATTCAGCACTGGAGGGAGAAGTGGCTTTGAGCTCTGCCTCTTTATGGCCGTGTCACCCTGAGGAACCCATGAAATCTCTTCAGACTCGGTTTCTTTATTTGTGAATGAGTAGTGAGGATGCAGCCTCCTGACTGGGATATGGAGAATGACGTATGAGGAAATGCTGGGGACAGGCTTTGTCATTTAAGGTCTTCTTTTTAGATGTGCAGAGGACTGGGTGCCACAGGTTCTCAGCATCCCAAACCACCTCCCCTCCTGCTCTTGGTGGATGGTGTCAGTTGGCCCCAGAGTCCAACACAGGGGGCGGCAGGGGTTTTGGGGAGCAGGGCTGACTGTTTCTTCTCCTCCCACCCTAGGTCTCGGGTTCAGTCTTTGGGCTGAGTTGGGTCAGGGCTGTTGTGTTACCAGGACTGTTTAGACTGTCTGCATGATGGTGACCCTTTTGAATCTCCTGCTTACAGCCAACAGTGATTGTTAGTCTCCTTTTTCCCCAGGGGCCACAGGCTGGTCAGGGAGGAAGGGTTGGAGGGAAAGAATGAGGTGTCAGAGGCCCTGGACAGGGGAATGGATTTCCCAGTCTCCAATTTGCCCTGGGGGGCTTTCAGGGAGGCTGAGGACTAGAACTGAAAGGTAAATAAAACTCAGAGTGCCCAAGGGTGCTGGGCAGCTGTGCTTAAGGACTGCCCTTGAAGTAGGAATCTCAGTGTTGTGGAGGAAGCATACAGGAAGGGCTTAACTGCAGTGTTATTTACCCACGAGAGCAGTGATTTCAGCAGCATAGCCGGGGAGATGCCCTGTAACCCCCTGGTTCTGAACATTACGAATTTAGACATTCCAGAATCTGACAGAAGTGTTCCCTCTAGGACCTAGTGTCAGTGTTATTTTCCCAATTTATAGAAGAAAAAAACAATGTAAAGACTCCTGCTCCCCCTGCCCATCCCCCCCCCCACTAATACGATTTATCTCTTAGTTCCAGCTGCCATCTTCTCAGAGTTGTAAAGAAGCCAAGGAGTTTTCAAAAATATGCACTTAGTCCAACATACAACCAGGTGACACCCAAGGGCTCCTATCAGTTTCTCTGCCTGGAGAACAGCCATCTCTCCTGGGGAGACCACTCTTCATGTAAGGACAGGATTAAGCCATACTGTGAAAGGACCATCAGTAGAGGAAGGGGACAGGGGAGGCAGGGGGGGAGGAAAGGGGGCGTGCTGGGGGCTGAACTAGAGCACGTTATATGCCACACATTTATAATTCATATGCACACATTTATGTTGCTAAAGCTAGTTTTGAAACCAGAGAAATCCCATTTATTAGTCCCTTTATATTGATAAGCCATCACTGTGGCCCCTCGAGGTGTGTCCGTTAAGGTCTCCATCATACAGATGAAGAAATGAGGCACACAGCCCCCCGAGTCAGGACCCAAGTGGTGGTTGACTTCAGAGCCTGATGACAAGCCAGTGGGCTGCCATATGGGGCCACGACTTCCAGGTGTCCTTTGGACTCCCAGAGCTTCTTGGCTGTCTCAGCCTGTGCTGCTCCCAGGGTCCAGGGTTTGCAGAAAAAAACTCGGCTTTCCAGGAAGACTCCTCTGAGGTAGGACAGTACTTGACTCTCCACAGTGGGGTCCTGTGGGCCCAGTTCTCAGGGCCTAACACCGTTGACATTTTTCCTGATTAAAGGGACATGCAGACTTATCAGCTCCACTGCATTTTCTCTGTAGGAGAAACTTTCATAGGTAAGTGTTCCGTCTTATAGGTATGCTAAGTCCAGGTCTCAGCCTGATAGTGTTTACCTCTGACGACCGGAGAAAATATTTATGGAAATTTCAAATGCACATACATGAGTGCATTAGTTACCTGTCATGTGTGACCAATTCCCACAACTAGTCTTAGATAACACTAATGGCCATCCCTTGTTTGTGGGTTGGGAGTCTGCCCACGTGGTACTTACCTCCTCTGATGCAGCTTCTCTTGCTGGCTGAGAACAAGATCCAGCCAGGGCTGAGTCTCATCTGGAGGTTGGCTTGGAAGGATCTGCTGCTGAACGGAGGATCTCAGTTCCTAGATACTGTTGCTGGAGTCCTTTCTCGTGTTCCAAACAAATGCCCTCTCTGCAGGGCTGTTTGCTCCATTGAGGATGCCAGCTAAGGCACCAAGAAGGTCTACTAGCAAAACAAGATCCACAAAGTTTGTAATCTAGTCACAGAAGCCAGTGCCACCTTCTGTTGGTTAGAAACAAGCTGCCGTATGCACCCCTCTTACCTGAACCAGGTGATCCAGGGAGGGAGTGCCAGCAGGCAGGGTGCCGCAGTCTGGCTGGGCACAAAATAGCCGAGCAGCCACACAGCCTTGTAGGTTCAAAACAGGAACTCCTTTATTCTCCGCACTCCCCGCGAACACCAAGCACACGGCCTTCTCCCGGACACACCACACACCAACCGGCAATCCCTCCTCTGGAAATCCCTCCTCCTGCACTTCCCCAACCAACACGAACTCCCCAGCAATCCCCACGAGAACTCCAAAGTAGCAGGCTGAGGCGGACAGCAGGGTCTAATATACAATTGAATACACAGCTTAACATAACTATCATCATCTCAACCTCTCAGTCCTGGCAAAAATGCCATGCATCATCCGGACTTGGCTGTGGCCCTCAACAGCAGGGTCGTGGGGAGCCATGCACATTAGCGAGACAATAGCAGGGGTTCCTGTGGGCGTGGGCCTGGCAGCTGCTGCCTGTGCTGGTAGCAGCTGTTCCTTGCTGCATTTGAGTCTCCCAGCGGCCCCAGCTTCTGTTTTGCCACAGAGTCTTCGGTGTCAGACAGCTCTTTCCCACCCTCACCCCAACACTGGGCGGAGATTTTTGCCGCTTGCCAAGGCCTCCTGTTCTTGGTCCTGGCCACCCATCCCCAGGTGCGGTTCTCCATCAGAGTTCTGATGGAGACCCCTGTCAAGTACTCTCCACGTGCGGTTCTCCATCCGAGTTCTGCCCATGGCAAATCATGCACCTGTCTTCCTGGTTGGAATTTCAGCTCTACGGTGACTGAGACAGTGGCCCACCTTGTTTCCTGCCGGGTCCCTGGTGCCTGGCACCTCTCAGCTGCCCGGTGCACACTGGCCCAGTGAGTGGATAATCCCGCCTCATGTTTCCTTTTCTGTTTGACAGATGTGGCTTACTATAGCTCTGTTCTTAAGCTTTTTGCCTTTGTACAACCTCTCGTGTAAATGAACAAGCACAGTGTGAAGTTCCTCTAAAAAGAGCACATGTCCTAATGTTTGTGTGAAAAGGCAGTAAGGATGGAAAAAACATTTTTAGGAGATACTGCCATGCTGTGTTCTTGAATGCTCACTTTTAAACTGGGTGGACACCACAACACTGATTCAATGATAATCAGAAGGGGTCGCTATGAGTTTTAACTGGTTCCTCTGATCTCCCTGGGAACACTCAGGTGGGAGGGCACATGGAAATAACTCTAAGCGCTGATTTGGGACTGGGTTTTTCTGTAGCTTGTATCTAATGATCAATTGACGGTAAATATTAACTGTGCTCATTTTTTGTTTCCTTTTTAATCTCCCTATCCCCCATTTTAAACTTTAGAAGTCATTTTTGACGCAAATAAGTAAAAACTCATACGGGAGATAAAATGGCTTTCTAAAACAGAGCTCAACCTCAGCAGCTACAAAGGCCAATTCTCACACCAGGATTTTTACTCTGTTTTATGTTGCTTCCTTACATTGGCCTTGGTTTTCCTTTCATTTATGTACATGTCGGGTGATTTCGATGGTTTGGGGAAAAATACATTTTTTATTTACAAAAGTTTGAAAACTTAACAGGGAAGATTATTGTGGATAAACTCTGTATTTCTTAGGGTTATACCCTATTTATCTTTATAATACATTTTTTTCTCCTGGTGTTTCCCATCATTTGGTAAGAACATAAAAAACTAAGCTGGGATTATGCAATATCAAAGAGGTCATCAAAGGAATAAAGAAATTCTTTTTTTGGAAGGGTTTTAATATGGACTACAACTGGATGTCTTAATTAGTTATAGGCCTGCGGATGTGGACTTCAGATCCATTTAGTTTCCACAAATTAGCAACCCTTTAGTTTTCTGTTTATCCTGTTTAAAGTACACGCGTGTGTGCACATATACACACAAATGCATTTACGCACATATCTGGGTTTGATTTCCTACTATTTTACTAAGCGGTTTTGTGTCTGTTCACAAGAGAGATTGATCTGGGGCATTTTTCTTGTTATATTCTTGTCTGGTTTGGGTATCAGTGTTCCACTGGCTTCATAATAAGAGTCAGGAAGGTTTCCCTCCTCCTGTATTTTGTGAAAGAGTTACAGACTGTTGTTATTTCCTTCTTAAATGTGGATAGAATTCATTACTGTAGCCATCTGGGGCAGAAGGTGTGTGGGTGTGTTGGGGAAAGGGTTCATTATTAATTCAATTGCTTTGAGAGATCTAAGGCTAAGCAGGTATTTCTCATTCTTGTGTTAGTTTTGGTCATTTGCAGCTTTCAGAAAAAAAAATGTCCCTATCATCTGAGTTAAATTTATTGGCGTAATATTTTTCATACTGTTTTCTTACCATTTCATGCCCACATTATCTGTAATGAGGTCCCCTCCTTAACTTTTGAAATTGCTAAATCATGTTATTCTCTCTTCTTTTCTTTTATCTTGCCAGGAATGTAACAATTTTATCAATGTTTTCAAACAACTGACTTGGGTTTCAAAGAGGCTCTTGCTGTTTTTACTGAATTCTGAACTTTATTCTTTCTTTCCTTCTCTTTTATCTTTGGCAGACTCCTGTTTTATCTGCTCTTGGGGGGGTCCTTTGACTTCTAACATTAAAGCCATTCTCTTTTTCTAGTGTATCTATTTGGAAATACAAATTCCCTGAAAAGTACTCCTTTTGTCACATGTCGAAAATTTCTATGGAATGTATTTTAATCATTGTTAATTCAAAACATTAAAAATTCCCCTTGTAATGTTTTCTCTGACCTTTGGCTTCTTTGGAAGTATTTTTCTTTTGTTATTTCTAGTTTCATTTTCTTACAATTAGAAAGCGTATCCTTTATGATTGTGATCTTTACACTTGTTGAGGCTGGTTTCAACCCCAGCTTGTAGCTTATATTGGTGAATATCCCATGGGCATTTGAAAAGAAGGTATGTTCTGCAGCTGTTGGACAGGGTAGTAGTCTGCAAATGGCATAGTTAGTTGATAGTGTTATTGAATCTTACATGAGCTTACTGATTTTTGTTTTATCATTTCTAGTGATTACTAAAGGAACAGTAAAACCTTTGATTAAAATTGTCAATTTATCTGTTTCTCCTTTCTGTTCTATCAGTTTTCTTGATGTATTTAAAACTCTTTGAAGGTTTATTCATACATCAATAGGACAGTCCTCTATCTTTGGTAGTAATACTTGTCCTGAAGTCTGCTGCGACTGATCTTAATACACTCTGACTTTCCTATGCTCAGGGCATGCACATGTATGCAGAGTATTTTATTCCATTTTTTTTTACTTTCATCATGTCTATATTGATGTTTATAGTGCATTTCTGGTAAATAGTGAATAAGTTGGCTTTGTATTTTAATCCATTCTGAGGGTATCTGCCTTTTAATTGGAGTATTTAATCCAATTTAATTACTCATAATAGGAGTTAAGTTCACTGTTTTGCTGTTTCTTAGATATTTTCCCAACATGTCCTTGTTTTTTTCCTGTTTTATTTTGCATTGAATAGTATCCCCTGGATGTTAGCTGTATTGCTTAATTTTATTATTATATTTCAGTGGTTTTTATAGGGATGGGAATATGTATCTTGAACTTACAAAGTTATAGAAGGAACATGCATCCATGGGATCCAGAAAGGCTGCATGAAATTGATATGGGCCAGTGTTTTCATCTGGCAATTTTGTAGTTTTATATTTTACATTTAAATTATTTATCCCTTTAGCATTTATTTTTATATAAAGAATGAGAACAGGAATTTATTTATTTTTTTCACCTGGCTACCCAGCTGTGAGAGCCATTGCATTTCAGTTGGTTGGATTTAATACCTGATTATATACTAAATTTCTATAATATGTAGGTCAATCTTCTCACTTTCATTGGCTTGGGACGACCCATCTACTTATGTACTAGTATTCTACTGCAGGTTTACTTATTGCTACCTGATAATTCTACTATCTAGCAGATCTAGACATTTTATCCTTTCAAAAATCTTTCTGAACCTTCTTGATTACTTTCAACATAAAGTTTAGAGTCTAAAATATACCCTGTGGGCAGGACCAAAACTGTGGGTGACTTCCGAGAGGCATAGGCACCTTTTAAAATTTGTCTTGGTATTGCAATTTGTCTTCCAAAGGTTATGTTCATTTATGTTCTTCCTCCCTAGCTAGTGGTGTTTTTGTTATCAATTATTATCATATTTTCTTTGCCAGTTTTCTTGATTCAAATATTTCAACTCGAATTTAAAATTGATTGTTGGAGTTTTAGGAGTCATCAATCAACACCCCCTTTTTCCTCTCAGGTTCAGAACCAGCTGATTGCTCAGGAGGCTGTGTTAGAGATGACACTGTCAACTTACTAGGGTCGGCCCTCTGGGTCTGTGGGTTCCACATCTGCAGAGTCAATCAACTGCAGATTAAAAATATTTTTAAAAAATCTGTGACTATAGTGAACTTACACAGATTTTTTTCCATGTCATCATTTGCTAAATGATACAGTGTAACTATTTACACAGCAGCTATATGGTATTAGGCATTGTAAATGATCCAGAGAGGACTGCAAGCGCACAGGAGGATTTTGTGGGTTATGTGCAAATACTGTGCCATTGTTCGTAAGGGATTTGAGCATCCCTGGATTTCAGAATCCTCAGGGGGTCCGGGAATCCGTCCTCTGTGGACACTGAGGGACAGCTGTGCTGAGAGGTTGATCAGAGAATTTGGCGTCAGGTGTTTGGCCTGTGACTTCTTTACTTCCAGGTTGGAGAGTCACCAGACCTGCTGGCAGTCCTGTGTGGTAGGACCCCATCCCTTAACATGCTGCAGAGGGCAGAGCAGAGCAGAAGGTGCTGCAGAGGAGAGGGAGAACATCATTTTGAGGAGGAATCTATATTCAGTTTTCTAAACAATATGAAAAAAAAAAAACAGTGTTGGATACAGAATTATATTAACTGCTTTTTAGACACCATGGGCCATCTTCATTTCTCCTTCTATTTTAACCCTTTGACTTACTGATTCAAACATCAATAAATATTGATGTTTTGATGTAAATATTTACTGATATAGAAATGGGTATGTCAGACTATCCTCCTGTTTTTGAGACATAGCCAATGTTGTCATTGTATATTACGTGCTTAATATGCTGCTGAATTTAATTTCCAAGTGTTTGAATTATAGTTTTTTTATATCTATATTAAGATGGCAAAGCAGTCTTATATAAATTGAGTATTATACAAATTCGGTGGCTTAAAACAATGCAGCCTGTTTTTAGCATATGCGTAGGGGATTTAGGTGGGCAATTCTGATTTCTGCGAGGCTCGCTGGCATTTGGGGGCACCACCAACCACTGAGAAGGTGACCAGCCCTTCTGCATGTGTCTCGCCGGGTCCTCCTGGAGGCCAGCCTGGGCATGCTCTCCTGGGCCGGAGGAGAGTGAATTATGCTTGCAGTGGGCCAGAGTCCTAAAGTTCCTTTCGTCCTGTCTTTGACTGTGTGTCTGTGTATGTTTAGGACAATAAAAAAACAATCTGGTTTGGAAAGCTTTAAAAACTCTCCCTTATCATTTTCAGGGCCCACTGACTGTATGGGACACACATTAGTCCTTTGCAAAAATTTCACCTTCTTTCATGTTCAGTGACTTCCTCTTAGTTATTGAGTTGATTCTGGTAACTTACTATTTTCTGGAAAATCTTTGACTATACCCATGTTTTCAGATTCATCAGTATAATAATGAATGTGTAATACTTAATTATAACTTAATTTTTATAGCTATATTTATATCCATTTCTCTTTTAAAATTTATTTCATTGCAAATCATGCATATATATTTATGAGATACAAAGGGATGTTATGATTCATGAATACGATGTGGAATAATTAAATAACGCTAATTAACATGTACATTGCCTCAAATATTTATAATGTTTTCTAGTGAGAACATTTGAAATTTATTTTCTTGGAGATTTTGAAATGTGCAATGCTCTGTTATTAGCTTTATTTGCCATGCTCTGCAATAGATCTCAAAACAAACCAGAATGTTCTTATTCTCTTATTTGAGGCTTTTTATCCCTGGGGTCTATTTCCTCATCCCCCTCCATGCCACGAGTCACTGCCCTTTTATCCTCTGTTCCTGGGTATGAATGTGTTGGATTCCACACGAGTGGGAGTGTGTGGGATTGGCTTTCTGTGCCCATCCTAGTGTGGTGGTCTCCACCTTCATCCCTATGGTTGCAAACAGAATTTATTTTTTAAGGCTGAGTAGTATTCTGTTGTGTGTATATATGACATTTTCTCTGTCCAGTGATTTGTTGATGGACACTCAGGATGATTTTGACATACTGACTCCAACTCTTTGGGTTAAATGCCCATCCATGAGATTGCTGGATGATATAATTCCATTTTTGGTTTTTAAAGTAATCTCTGTGCATTTTTCCGTAATAGCTGTACCAACTTACATTCCCCCAACAGTGTACAGGGTTCTCTCTTCTCCACAGCCTCACCCAAACTTGTGTTAACTTTTGTCTTTTTGAGAACAGCTATTCTGGCAGTGTGAGGTGAAATCTCAGTGTAGTTTTAATGTGCTTTTCCCTCATGATTAGGGAGGTTGGGCACTTTCCATACACCCATTGGCCATTTGTATGTCTTCTTTTGAGAAATGTCTATTCAGATCCCTTGCCCCATTTAATCAGATTGTTTTTATTTTTACAGAATTGTTAGAGTTCCTTGTTCACTCTGAATGTTAACCCCTTATTGCATATAGAACTTGGGAATATTTTCTCTCAGTTTATATGTTGTCTCTTCATTCTGTTAATGGTTTTCTTCATTGTGTAGAAACTTTATGGTTTGATATTATCTCATTGGTCTGTTTTTGCTATTATTACCTGTCCTTTGGGGCAAGTCTAAAAGGATCATTCTACACCAATGCTATGTAGATTTTATACTACTTGTTTTCTAGGGGTTTTACAGTTTATAATCTCATGTTTAAGCTTTTAATCTACTTTAGTCGATCTTTTATATGGTGTGAGATAAGGGTCCAGTTTCATTCTTTTGTGCATTGATATGTTTTTTCCAACACTATCAGTTGAAGAGATGATTCTTTTCCCATTGTGTCTTCTTGGCATCTTTGTTGAAAAGTGTCTGTGCCTGCATGAGTTCATTTCTGGGCTCTCCTTTTTATTCCAGTGATGGAGGAATGCCAATGCCATGCCATTTTAATCATGATCACTTTGTAACTTAGTTTGAAATCAAGCCACATGGTGCTTCTGGCTTCGTTCTTTTGCTCACAATGCCTTGGCTACTCAGGAATATTTTGTATTTTCTTATTAATTTTAGGATTTTTATATTTTAAATGACATAGGAATTTGGCTAGGAATTACGTTGAATTTGCAGATAACTCTGGGTGGTATGGACCTTTTAATAATGTTAATTTTTTCTAACCCATGGATAAGGGATATCTTTCTATTTATGTGTCACTTGTTTAATTTCTTTCATTAATATTTTATAGTTGTCAGTGTATAGGTTGTCCACCACATTGGTTAAGTTTATTCCTACATATTTTTGTAGTTATTGAAATGGACTTGTTCTCTTGATTTCTTTTTCAGATAATTCATTGTCAGTGTATAGAAATGCTACCGATTTTCATGTGTGGATTTTGTATTCTGCGAATTCACTGTATTTGTTTATTAGGTTTTTTTGGGTGGAAGTTTCAGTCTTTTTCTATTTAAGATTATGTCATCAACAAACCATGACAGTTCTACTTCTTTTCTTCTTTGGATGCCTTTTATCTTCTCTTTTGCATAATTCCTCTAGCAAGGATTTCCAAAACTCAGTTTAACAGAAGTGGTGAAAGCAGGCATCCTTGTCTGGCTCCAGATTTTAGCAGAATGTCTTTCAGATGTTCACCTTTTTATTACTGATTCAATCTCCTTACTTAGCTCTTGCTTCACTGAGAAAGTTTTTATTTCTCTTTCATTTTTGAAAGTCGGCTTTGCTGGTTAAAATTTCTTGGATGGCAATATTATCCCCTTCAGCAGTTTGAATATATCATCTCACTCTCTCCTGCCTGAAGGGCTTTTGCCAAAAAATCCACTGATAGTTGAATTAGTCCTCCTTTGTATGTAATGTATTTCTTATCTCTTCCTGCTCTCAATTTTTTTTTCTTTGTATTTGACATCGACATTATTATGTGTCTTGGCAAAATTCTCTTTGGGTTGAATTTGATTTGAGAGCTCTGAGTTTCCTGTACATGAATGTTGGCATCTTTCCCCAGATTAGGAAAGTTTTCAGCTAATATGTTAAATATTAACATATTCAGTGTTAAATATGTCTTAACATATGTTTTCTAACCCCTTTTCTCTTCTCTTTCTGTAACTCCTATGATGCAAATATTAGGTCACTTGATGATATCTCATAAATCCCATAGGCTTTCTTCCTCCTTTTAAATTAAAATTTTCTTTTGTTTTTCTGTTTGTATAATTTAATATGTTCTCTCTTTTAGCTCACAGAGTCATCAGCTCGATTATACCCATTGTTGAAACTTTCTATTATACTCTTCAATTCAATTGTTGTGTTCTTCGCCTCTAGGATTTCTATGTTTTAAATGTTTCTATTTCTTAGTCCAGCTTTTTGTTTTGTTCATGTGATATTTTCCAAATTACATTTATTTTTTACCCATATATTTTTTTCATTCACTGAAACTTTTTAAGGGAATTATTATAACTTCATTGTCACCTCAGAGACCTATGATTTTTATGGTCCATTGGTAGAATTTTGCTAGTTTGTTTTGTATGTGTCATGATTTCCTGAGTCTTTGTATCTCTTATGTTAATGTTTTAGTGTTTGCACACTTGAAGAGGCAACCACCTCTTCTGCCTCTTCAGATATTCTTTGGCAGGGATAGACATTCACTATTTAGTCTAGCCTGTGACTCTGGATGGGCCAAATGGGAATGGCAGGCAGAACATTCTTTTAGGTTGTTTAGATGGCTTGGCTTTGTCTTTTGCTCTGAATTCAAATGGGGCAGCTGACTGTGCTCTGACATCTGGCAAGACCACTTTTTGAGTTCTGCAATTAAGCAAAGATGCTGGGTGTTCTGCAGTTGTCTCTGAGTGGGCCAGAGCCCAAGGTGCATATCTTAGCCAGGAATACTGCTATTTGAGCTCTGTGGTTATATAGGGTTGCAGTAGGGTCTCTAAGGTTAGATGGAGTTGCTACTTGGGATGGACAGGACCAGCTGCTATTCCCACTATAAATGTATGGCTGAGGTTTGCCTCCATTCCTAGGTGGGGCCTTGGGGAAAGCTTCAAGATGCATTGAATAGTGTTTAAATTCCTGGGTATGGCAGAATTAACTTCTGTTCTTTACTGAAATGTGAGGTGGCTTGTTGAATAGACAGTCAATGTGCTCTTGGTATAGGGTTTGGGGCTATACCTGGAAGTTATCCATCTAGGGAGCCATGCCAGGTAGAATTTCCTGCCACTTCTGGAAGTGAGCAGCTTGGCATTGTGTAGGTTATGCTGTTAGCTGGTACCCCTGATAGGCATTGCCAGTTATAGGTGCATGGTTATTGCCAAGAGCTGTGTGCTGGTTGCTATGGGATTTGTCGTCTTTCTTTGTTTCTACCTGACCTCTGGTGGTCTATCCCTGCTGACACCCCCACCCATCTTCCTCTTGAGGTGGGCTTCTTGGGAAGCATCTTGAAATGCAAGAGGTGTAAGACTTCCGCCCGTGGTTCTCCCTTTAACTACAGGAACCATGGACCCTGGTGAATCCTCTCTGTGCAATGCCATGATGACTTGGGGGAGGGGGAGAGGTGCTGAGACAAAGTGAGACTGTTTTTCTTCCCTTTCAATGCAGTGTTTACTCACCTCTGTGATCATACAGATATTCAAACCTATTCTGAGCTTTGAGGTTTTCTTCAAAATATTCATGTCTGTGGATAGTTGTAGTTGAAATTTTTATTGTGGGGTAATAAAACTTGGGAACCCCTTCTGCCTTCTTTGCCCATTTCTCTGTATAATTTATCTATTTCTTTAGACTTGTCAGAGATTTAGTTATGGATTTGCTCTGCTAGAGAATTAAATCTGGAATTTACTAATCAAATCTATTGCTTGCCTCTATGGATTCTGATTTAGTAATTTCTGCTATTATTGACTCTTTCATCTTGATTTTCATTGTTTGATTTTCTAGTTGATGCTTAGCTCATCAATGTTCATACTTCTTGATAATAAAAGCATTCTAAACTGTACACTTTTCTGTTAGTAAATTTTTGGTTCCATTCCAGGGATATTGATGTGTAAATTCCTTAAACATAATTTTTAAAGGTTTCCACCTTTAAAATTTTTGCTTCTGTGATGAATAGCTGTTTAAAAATTGACATAAGAGCTCTTATGGGACAGATTTTCTGTGAACTACTGCACATCTCACGACCAATATAAACGTGAAAAACTTCTCTCTCCCTGTTTTGCCACTCCTTCAAATGAAATGAGTCTCAGTTTAGAATTTCATTGATTGAATATCTTTTGTGAGTGCTCATTTTTCAGAAATGTTTAGTAGTTACCTAGACTCTAGAAGTTCCATGGCATTCTCTAGAAGACTTGGACTTTCACTGATACTTCTTCCTCCTTAAAGTCTGCTCTCACAGAGCTGCGTGTTGAAGAGATCATCAGTATGCTCTTGGTATTATTTTTTTCCCCCATTAAAACTCTACTTTTTAAAAAAGGAATGGTTAATATTTTAGTTAAAATTTTCAAATATCATCTGCACATTTAATTACCAGTAAGCTCTATGGAATATAAGGAATGATAGAGTTTTAGAAATACAGCAGAAACTAGAACACCCCCCACCCCACCCCCCTTGAGTCTCCTGGTCCCCAGCCATCCCGCGTTCCCTCACAGAGGCTCACTGAGCACCTGCGTGGCAGAGACCAGGTGTGCTCACTGCTGAGGCCTCCCGGTGGCCTTCGTCAGAGCGCAGCATGGAGTTACCTGGGAGGTGAGGCTTGGTGTAGGGCAGAAGCCAGTGCCTTCAATGGCATCACCCTGGAGTACATTCCAGGACTCGTCCTATAAGAAAGATGGCTCCTGGGACCATGCTGTGGTGTTCTTGGAATCCCGAGAAGCCCCGTGACAACCCATGAATCTGTTGTTTTTGAGGTGAAGAAGGCCAGGCTGGAAAGGGCACGTGACTGGGGCAAAGGCAGGTAGAAGACTAGTGAAAGAGCAGGCCTCCCAAGGACAAAGGGGACCCGACAATGGAGACATCAGTCAGGAAGCTAAACGTGAACACGAAACTGTTTATCAGTATAAATACATTTAAACCTGTCCTCTCAGATTGGCACTGACATTGTTTGGCATGACCCTGGAGATGTGGAACTTGCTGTGAACATGTCTCTTCTGGCTGGTCAGAACATGATCTCGCAGACCAGTGAAAGGGAGTGTCCTCCCCCATCAGGGCAGCTGAAGCCCCAGCTGACTGTTTCCAGGGCGCTCCGTGGGCTGCAGGAGTGCCCGTCTGTTCAGGACTGAGATATGCCCTATGAAGTCTCCCACAGGTATCTGAGCAGGAGTCGGCAGGACTGGATCCCATTAGGTCTGTCTATTCACAGACAGAGCTTACCATTAGCATTAGCATTAGAGGAGTCATAAATCTTTTTTTTTTCTTTTTTCTTTTGCTACCAGCAGCCTTCATATAATTCAGCTCTTCCATAAACAGGTCAAGGGAATTGGCAAATAAAATGGGAACAAAGTCAAGCTAATGTAAACGCAGCATCTGCCTCATTTTATCATCCAGCGCCTCTGTGTGCGGGTTGCTTCCTTGCCCTGACTGCCTTCTTGCGGTCCCCCTTGGTGCCTGCTACCGCCGTCCCCAGGAAGCCCTTCTGCCCTCTGCCCCCCCACCTCTGTCCTTGTTCCTTTCTCCAGGTTGCAGAAGGCGTTGTCCCTAGGTACTCCGCTGTCTTCCCCACAGAGACTGTGCAATCTCTCAGAGCTGCACATGTGACTTCTGATTGTCAACAGCAAGGATCTGCGGGCACACAGCAGGTGCTCCGTGGAAGCTGGCATGTTCTGTGATGCCCTTACAGAGCTCATGGACATCAAGTTCCTGCCCCCACATCTCCACGCACAGGACGCTGCATTCCTTTGGGGTTAAAGAATGCATGGTAGTTCCCCTCAAGTTGATGTGCTGTGTTTGGTGTGTAAAAGATGCTCAAACGCCCCATAGATGAAATAATGAATGTTCCGGAGCAGTGCAGAGAAGCCTGCTCTCATAGCAGTGGGGACCCGGGGAGGGGGGACATGTCCCAAGCTAGAGCAGCCTTTATGCTTTGATTTGGGGTGGTGGTCAGACTTTGGGCTCAAAGACCAGATCTCTGAGACCACTGGTCTTCCTCATGACCTGCATGGAAACCATGCCCCGGGAGCTTGCTATAAAGCATGTTCTTGAACCCCATCCTGGGTCAGGATGGCATCTCCACCGTGTGGGGGACTTGACAAGATCCTCCATCTCCTTAGGTAATGACAGCAGCAGGGCCAGTGTGGTCCTCCTCAGCAGTCCTCTGAGAACCACCTTCGTGCATTTTCATATAACATACAACACCTGTGCTATCATTAAATAATTTCTCTTACTTCATCATAAACTCTCCTTTGTCAACTTATACATTTTATTTCAATTTATTTAAGAGGGAAATTGTACTTCCATATTATAACTAGAAGGTCAGTATCA
The DNA here is from genome assembly GCF_001458135.2 of Marmota marmota marmota. Taxonomy (NCBI): domain Eukaryota; kingdom Metazoa; phylum Chordata; class Mammalia; order Rodentia; family Sciuridae; genus Marmota; species Marmota marmota. Next base: position 8,000,069 of record NW_026000206.1, on the reverse strand, counting down.
CTTGACATAAGTACCACAAAAATAAATCGAAGGAAAGAAAAGCAATGTTACTAAATTCCAGCCAGACAGTCCTGTCTGCTGATGGCCCTGAGACAGGGCCTGCTTCCTTCGGGAGACAGGGCGATGGCCAACAGCTGGGGAGGTTCTGGCGTGTATGACAAAGTGGACTTTGTTCTTCTTAGAAGAACTGGAGAGGGAATGACCTGTGTCCCTCAACCCTGTATTTTCAGTTCTACCTGAGCGCACCCAGCGTCCAGTTGGCTGGAAGGGCCTGGCCTTTTGAGAGGTACCCACTAGTGCGGGTCTGAGTCTCTTCAGCAAATGACCCAGGCAGAATGACTCAGGAGCTTTTCCTTGAGGTGGACGGGTGGACCCTGAGGGATGTCAGGTCCACTCCTCAGCGTGCTTTCTCAGTGCTCTAGGCATGTGCAGAGCACCTGGAACCAAACCAAGCCTGTGGGGGTGCCTTCCCCTTGCTGGGAAAGGCCTGGGGAGGCAGCGCACAGTGGGTGTGTTGGCAAGTTAGGAGGGGTGCTTTTTTCTTGACCCCTGGACCTGTCAATCAGCCAGGGCCCATTTCCATGCACGATGCCCAACAACTTGGCCACCTCATCCTCTCTGTCACACGGTGTGGTCAGTCCACAGTGCTGTGATAGGCTCAGAGGAGAGGATCCCGGTCCCTCTCTCAAAGAGCCAGCTTCCCTGTGGCCAAGTGGCACCAGCTCTACCCAGGAAGGGACTCCAGTGCTCAGAGGGCCAGGCAGGACAGAGTTGCTCCTGAGAAGGGCGTGGACGGGGGGGGGGGGTCTGTTGTATTTCAAGAATGCAGAGTGACTTCCAGAGTGGCCAAGAACCAGCCTGTCTATGAAAATGGGGACCCTATTTATTTGGGGGAGGGCAGGAGAGGACAGAGCTGGCAGGATCCAGTCGTGACCAGGCACATCTGAGGAGGGCGAGACCGCAGCAGGAAAACCAAAGCTGAAGGCAAACCCAGGGCAGAGCATGAGGTCAGAAGCCACATTCCCTGCCACCAGGTGGGGGATGGGACCTCAGGGCTACTGTTCGCAGCAGCATCTACCATGGCCCAGTTCCCCTTGAAGTCTGACCTTTGCCTTCCTCCAAGTCCTGCTTGGTCTAGCCTCAACCATGGTGGAGGGTGAGCCTGGAGGGCTGGGGTGGGGGTGTTCCCGCCTGACAGAGGTAGGACATGAGGGCGGGGCTGCGGGGACCAGCCAACCGTAGGGACCGCAGCCACTCCAGATCAGAGGTGATGGGGGAAGTGAGTGGACACCCTGGATGTATGCTCGCTGCCCGAGGGTGGGCTCTGGCAAGGAAGACGCACCTGGCCTCCTGAGTTTTGCTGCTCACAACCGCCTGCCCTGTGTAGAATGGGCTGGGGAACCCTTCAGTGGCGTCTCTGTGCACCTGTGTGCTGTGGCAGGGGCTCTGCAAACTGAGAAGTGCCTCGGCAGCGTCAGCACACGGTTGCCATTGACAAGGTGGGCAACCCACTCACAGTGACCTCAGTGTCCTCCAGGAGGAGCGTTGGCCCGTGTGCAGGAACTTCTGGGCACAGCCATGACCACATGACCACAGTGGGGCAAAGTGAGCCCCCTGGCAGCGGGGCACCTCGGGGCTCTCTCTCCCTCTAGTTCTCCTTCCTTCCCTCAAGGGTGGCCTTCTAGAACATACCTCCCCATGGCTGGGCTTGGTGGGTCCTGCTGCGTGTAGGGGTGTTCTGACCATGGGAGTTTCCCTCCATGTGGGGCTGATTTATACCAATATCGTCAAGTTGAAAAATATCGATTGCATGATTTCCACAGAAACCAGCACGACAGTTTCTTGCTCCCCACCCCGCCCTTCTCGTGAAGAGTGATCTCCAGGACACGCTGGAGGAGTTAGTGGGATCGTGTCTGTGCCAGCACACGGACCCTGCTTTCTCTTAGTCCTTTCAACCTTCCCACTTTCTCCCTGGGAACAGGGCGGGTATCAAAATATTCACACGAACATCGCTGGCCATCTAGCGGCGCAGGGCCTGCCCCTGGTGGGCTGGAGCTGCCTGTGCACGGTCTCAGTTGGAGGAAAAATGAGAAAGAAGTGTACAGTTGTGGCTGTTTGACACTGAAGACAAAGTACCTGTGTTAACAGTGTTTTCAGTTTTCATCTAGAAACGCGTCTGACAGCGGGAAGGACTTTGGAGAGCTTCTGGCTGGCCCACGAGTGCCTGCACACCAAGCAGCCATGGTGGGGACTCTTCCTACTTTGGAGTAGCAGAGATAAACATGGTGTCATCTGCATTGTTAGACGGCTGTTTGGTTTTCCGGATGGAAGAGGTACTCAGAGCTGTGGGCGCTGCGAGGGACCTCTGAAGTTGGTTAACGCCAGTTGCCGCTCCTGACGCCTCCACTGTACAGCTGGATCTTTAAAGGGGAGCTTCCTCTCTGTATAGGGAATTGTGCAAATATTTGGCTTCCAGTGGGTCTGTTTGGACTCTTGTCCCTTGTTTTATAACAATTGCATACTCAAGCAGGCATCTCTGGCAGCAGCCCCTCAGAAATTTAGCTTTCTTTAACATGTTTTAAAAGCAAATAATTTTGGTATTGTGGTCTGCTGCAGACATCATTTGTAGTTTAGCCAGGATATTATTTGAGAACTGCAAAGCTCTCTAGGTATTACATCCGTATATAAACCATGTGTTAGAAAGATATAAATTCAGTTTTGAAATATTTGTTAGACTGCGTTTGGCTTTCAGTGCGTGCCAGACATGTGCTTTGGTGATGGATGGCGTCATGTGAGCCTTGAATGAAACACTTTTGTGTGTGACTTGTCTTCCAGCCGTTGGGCTGGAGAAGCTGGGAGACTAAGCGGATCCGGTTGCAGGGAGGTGTGCTCATCACTATGCGCGAATCCCTTTTCCTCCCCCTTCAAATATCACCAGTTTATTTGGTTCCAAATTCTGTGTTATAGAAATTGTCCTCTGAATTGACAGAGAATAATCAAGCGTAAGGCATCCCGGTGCTAACTATAAGATCGGAAACTAGAACATTTTTCTGAGGAATAATTGAGACTTTTCTTTGGCTTCCTGGGCCCATGAACTCTTCCAGGCAGCCGGAGTCTAGGGTTGCCCAAGAAAACAGAGAGGACTCCCAGTTTAATCTGAACTTGGGATAAACAACGGATATCACATGGGATATATTTATACTAAAGAATTATTCGGTGTTAATCTGAAATTCAGACTTCACTGGCAGAGCTTTGTTCTTATTTTCTAAATCAGGTGACTTCCGCTGGATCCCAGCTTGTGCACCACAGCCTGAACAGTGCCTGTCACACAAAATCCCTCATGATGGCCTAGGCGAGTTTGGAGGGCCCTGGGGTGTGCAGGCAGAGGAAGCCTCTGTGGGCCTCTTGTGGAACCAGGAACCAGGTGCAGCCTCAGACAGGGCCACCTCGACTGTGCTGGTTGGTTGCTCTTGGGTACTTCCCTTCTCTCTGTGCACATCCATTTTCTCATGTTCCCCCTCTGGTCATGTTTCCACCTTGGGTAGGCAGTGAGTGGACAGGATGGGTGACTGGGGGGATGTCCTTAGGTGACCCCCCTGTTCAGCAGCCTTCTCTGCCTCCCTGCCCCCATGATGTGAACAGTACCAGCTCAAAGTCAGGTGCGACCCCAGCTTTTTTGCAGCCTCCAGGACAACCTGGCTGCATGGAGCCAACAGGGTGCCCTCCACCCCATCTACCCACTAGACCCTTTGTTCCCTGAAGGTGATTCTGTCCACCCAGCAGCCAGCAGGCAGGAGCTAGCAGGCAAGGGAGGCCCAGACCAGGTGTCCGTCTGCTCTGCGTGATGCCGACTCTACCTGAGCACCGCCTGCACCAGTGTTGAGACAGCCCTTCTGCAAGCCGTCCCCATCCACTCCCCACCCCCCAGGGGCCAAGCTATGTGCCACTGCGTGCATCAGAAGGGCCCCGCCCGTGGTGAAAGGCAGAGGCTGAAGCTGTTCTGGGCTGTCCGGGAGTCTGGAAGAGCTTTTACTGCCTGTGGACAATAGTTGAACCCATCTCTGAACAGCAGAGGGGAACCACGGGTGGGCGGGAGGCTCAGGTGAGGGCTCAGGGTGATCCAGCAAGTGTTTGTGTTTTGGAGATAGCCTGTTGCACGTCCTGGTCACATGGAGTTTCATATAAAATCAGAAAAAATAGCCCAGTTAAAAAAAGTCAGTAAGTGCTGGGGAGGTGGCTCAGGAGCAAACCAATTGCCCAGCACCAAAGAAAATAAAATAGTAAATAGATATGAGCAGGTAATCCCCAAATTAAGAAATAAGAAATGACTGTTATGATAAAATATGAAATAGTTCCACTTAAGAGATCAATAACTGCTCATTCATACAAACAGGGGGGGTTCCCTTATAATGTTCAAATGTGGGCGCTCTCTACATCATAGTTGGCTACTAAGCTGTCAGCCTACCTGTGTCCAGTCACACCTCAGATCCCACAAAGGAGGATGGAGCCTCCCGCCACCCCTGCGGTATTCAAGGGAGGCCACGGAGAACCGTAACTCCTCCTGTGGACTTAACTGGGCTGCACTGCGCCATCAGAGGCCGAGGGAAGAAAAAAAACAGAGCCTGTCCCCAGCACTGCCAGCACCCCACTCACAGCCCGTAACACTTGGCTGACACATCAGTGCTAATTTTACAGAGAGTTGAAAACCCATTTAGAACAATTAACGCATCCATTCGTGTGCAGTTTAACCCAGACAGTGACTTTCAGCCCTCAAATCCTCTTGATCCCATAGGATGGCCGAGTCCCTTGATTGTGAGAGTGGGTCAAAACAAAGCTGGGTATCCTTGGGAGGAGTTGTTAAAAGTTCCTAAATGGAACCAGTATTTTTCCTCTCTTTGGCTTTCCCCATGTAAGATGAAGCAGGTCGAAGCGCACTGTTTAGTCACAAAACCTGAGGGTGTGAGAATCTCTAATAAAAACTCTTACAACTGCTGAGAAATCAATCTGTATGCCTGATGAATGTCTGCCAAATGGAACAGGATTAAAACTTCTCTAAACTCAGGACTCTAACTGTATACTGTAATAGTTGGGGCTATCCTATTTGGTTATATAAATGAGGATTTCCCATTTGGGTTTCCCAAATTCAATGACCAAAGTCAACAACTAGAAAACTAAAGGTTAAAGTCAAGTCAGCATCTATCTCCAGAGAGTCTCGCTGCCTGGTTGCTGGGACGTAGGCACGTCCTGCTCTCTCTGCGTCCAGTCCCACCTTACTCTCCACCTCATCCAGGTCCCCACCCATCCCAGCCGAGCCACAGCATCCCTACTGAGAGTTCATCAGATGGAAAGCAGGGACGGGAAGGTGCCTGTAGCTGGAGCACAGGAGGACCCACACCTGCTCTGTCTCTTGGAATTCTAGGTTGACTTTCCCAGAAGACCATGTCCAGAAAACTATTACCCGAGTTAGAGGTCTAAGTGCATTTTTCTCATAAAGAAAATGAAAGGGTCCAAATGATGGCATGAGAATCACTACATTATGAGTTAGTGAGCATTTTAACAGGAGGCTGAGGCAGGAAGATCTTGACTTCAAGGCCAGTTTGGGTGACAAAACAATAATAATAAAAAAATATTTGCAAGCTAGCCTTCAGGAACTCACTGAGTGTGAGTTTAAAATTCAAATAATCCGCCCATGCTCTCGACTTTTGGCCTGCTTGCTGGGTTTGGCTCCCCCCTGGCCAGTGAGGCAGGTGACCACCCTTGAGCACAGAAGGAGCTCTCTGGCCACCATGATGCAGTTTCTGTTATGGTCGCTCAGTTTCCTGTTCTGATCCTAATTTGGTTTCTCAAGGAAGCTTTCCTGCTGGGTAGATAATGAGCAAAATGTTTTAGATGAGGGCTCCGGTTGACATGGCAATTCGTTCTCATTAGAAATAAGTCCGTTGGGGCTGGGGATGTGGCTCAAGCGGTAGCGCACTCGCCTGGCATGCGTGCGGCCCGAGTTCGATCCTCAGCACCACATACAAACAAAGATGTTGTGTCCGCCGAAAACTAAAAAATAAATATTAAAATTCTCTCTCTCGATCTTTTAAAAAAAACCAAAAAACAAAAAGAAGTTTAAAAAAAGAAAAAAAAAAGAAATAAGTCCGTTGGAATTCGGGATTGTAAATAAGGCTCACGTGGATATGGTCTGCAGGATAACCTGCAAGAGACCAGACATTGCTGGCTGGGCTGAAAATCCCCCGTCAGAACTTCAAAGATGAGGAGCGAGTCCTGGGCTCCCATCCATATCATCATGAAATTTGTTGGACAGTGTTTCAGTGGACAAGTACCTGTCTGTACCTGGGTCACGGGTCCAGGCTCCTGCCCCTTGGTATTGCCCGTCTTGATTGGAAGGTGGTGGAGACAGACAGGGATAAACAAGAAAACCTCAGATGGTGAGAAGAGGTGTGGAGGAACAGAATAGGGTGATGGGCGGGCGGCAGCTTGGGCCAGAGAGGGGCTACAGGGCAGGGGAGCTCACGGGAAGGTTTGAGCATGGAGTCTTCTGGTCAGAGGAAGAGCAAATACGAAGGACCTAAGGTTGGTTATAGCTGGGCACATCGAGGGGTCAGGAGGTGGTCAGTATGAGTACAGCAGATTGAGCACTGTCAGGAACTAAGTTTCCAGAACTTGCAGGACTCGGGGAGAAGTCTGAGTTTTATTCCCAGTGTCTCCTGGCCGGGGCGAGCAGTAGCATGACTAGGAACTCAGATCTAGAACTTGGCTGTGTGGGTTGGCCTCTCGCCTGGCCATGCCTATGTGCCCCTAGGCAAGGAGCTTAATTGCTTTGGTCCTCAGTTTTGCCATCTATTGGAGGAGGGCAAGTATGATAGCATTACTGTCAGGCTTAGACGAGCTGAGCTTATAAAGGATCAGAATGGGGCCTGCTGCTTGGCGATTGCTTCCTTAGCGTTCACCGTTGTCATTGATGAGTATTGATTCTGCAATCTGCTCAGCACTGGATTTCTGAGCCATGAGCCGTTCCCTCCGTTCTTCTCCAAGCTCCACGTGCTCCTTCTGAGCAGAGAATGTTTCCAGTATGAGTCAGAGTTACCCTGCTCACCTCCTTAGGAGGGCTTCACGGCACTCAAAATCCCAGCCCTGCCTTGGGAGGCCTGCCGCCACCTGGGCCTGTGTCTCTGTGCTTCTGCACCAGACTCTCTGCACCTACCCTCACGCTGGCCCCGTGTTGGTCACATGGGCCTCCTTTCTACTTCTGGAACTCTCTGTGCTTCCTGCACCTGCTCTCCTGATGGAGGACCCTGCCACAGACCTTATTCCCTTCACACTGTCCCCTCCTCCAAGATTGCAGATGGGAGAAGCGGCAGCTGTTGAGACTCTCGAGAAGGGTTCACTTAAGAAGTGGGAGAGTTTTTAGAAAACAAAAGAGCAAAATAAAGCACTGGTCACCCGATTCAAGTGTTTTGGACTTGAAACAGTGAAACCAAGACTGTGTCAGAGAAGTCACCCAGCCAGGTGGCTTACAAGGGATGCTGACCGGTGGTGGCACTGACGAGACGTGGGGTGGACAGCATTGGGCTGGAGGATGGAGAGGAGAAGCTTTGATCTTGGAACATGTTGATTGGAGGCGGTGATGGTGAGCAGACCCTGAAATTAACAGTCAGTAGAGACCAGAGTTCAGACCATGCCGGGGCAAGGGCCAGATGGAAAAATACTGATTCAGAGTATATCAGCTCGAGAATTAATGAGTTCCCTGGGGAACTAGGAGGACAGAGGGGAAGAGGACCGGGAGCTGTGGCTGGGGATGTTCAAGTGCAGAAGGTAAAATCTGGCCAGAGAATTGAAGAAAACCAGAATGGCGGAGTGCTGCTGAAGCAGGCGTGGGCTTTGGTAAATATGGTCAAAGATGCCCCACGACCCAGCAAGGATGTCAGCGCTCTTAGGTGGAGCCAGGGCTTAGAGGCAGAGTGACATCTTTCTCGTTGTTACTTAGTTTCGTTTAATGCTAAGTATGGATATAAGCTAGAAGGGGATAAACTAGGTCTCATTCTTGTTCTTTTGTTGTTCTCATTCCCAAATTGTTCTTAGGGCACAAATTTTAGCAGTTCAGTTTTTCTCTTTACATCGTTTCCTGCAAGGTAAGCCTTGAAGAATTCTGATATCCCCCGCTCCCTGCCCCCAAAGTGTTACAAATGAACAAACTGTTCCTCCAAAGGACAAAGCCATAGTGCCTTTGGAAATGCAAAGGGTTCAGGTTTTGCCATTAATTCTGATCTGTATCATTGGCAACTTGGAGAAAAACTCGTACGACTCTATATTTTAGTCTCCCGTTTTGAAAAATAGGATTTGCATTTGCTTCCACGGACCAGCAAAGGGGGAGTCAATTGTGTGTTAATGTAAGTGAATGTTGTAAATGGTCTCGCTCCCACACAGGGAGACACCACAGGCAGGGAAAGTGATGTTTATGTGTGCTAGAGACGACTTTTGCTTGGGCTATGAATCCATTTGAAACATTTATGGGAAACTATAACTAGCTTTCTTTGAATTTCCAAATGACATATAAAACATCTTTTCAAAATTGTCATTGTTCTACGGTACTTGATTGCTTTTTATTTCCAAATGGGCTCTGTCCTTGGCATGCCCATGGCTATGTGGCTGAAATGCCAGGAAAACTGTTGGTTTGTAGTCATGAGTCCAGAGGAATTATTTTTTTAAAATTTATTTTTTCCATAATAAAAGTAATAAGTGTTGATTGATTATAGAAAAATCAGAAAAATACAAACATGGAGAAGAAAAACAATGAATTCACGGCCCCAACGCTCAAAGAAAACCAACAATAGCATTTTGGTTTGTTTGTTGGTTGGTTTTTCAGACTCGGGTCTTAAAAAGCAAAGCATAAAGCTGAACAAAATGATAGGTACACTTTTGCATCTATGATCTAACTTGGTCCTCTTGCCCGGCACTCTGTGGTGGTCCATAGAATCTCTTGATTCAAAGTATCAAAGCATTCAGAAATGCAAGTCACCTGCCCCAGGCCACATACCATTCAGTGTGCGCTGGGTGCAGGACGTAGCCTTTGACTCAGAAGTTTACGGCCATTTCTCCTCCCAGAGCTGCATCATGATGGTGCCCTGTGCAGAAGCTTCAGCCTTGGCTCTGGGAGATTCTGGGCTCTATTTCAACACAGTTTTACCAATATAGTTCTGTGACAGTCACTTGGTGTCACCTCCCCAAGCCAAGTGGCAGTTCTCCTGTTCACTTCTCTACTGCCCCAGAGCCCTGGATCTTGTCTCTCTCAGCTTGTGGCTTCTCTGTTCTCTAGTGGGCACTGGAGTGTGGGGAAGGGTCTTCCAATTGCTTAAGGAGCGACTGTCTTCACCCACCTCTGTCCTTCCACCCACTGGGAAACCTGTCGTGCAGCCTCCCAGCCTGACGGCAGCCACTGAACCCAGCAATGTGGAGGTGGGGTGAGGAGCTCATGGCGTGCGGACACTCGGAGCCCAGTGACCACCTGCCATCTCTAAGCCTGTCGCCACCAAACTGCTCCGGAGTGACAAGGTTGTTCAATTTGGAAAATTAATGAACTATATTTTTAGAACAGTTTTTGATTTACAGAGACACTGAGCTCTCTAGATACCCCATATCCCATTTCCTTCCTCTCCACACTTTACATTTGTTACAGCTAATGAACAAATGTGGCCTCCTATCTCACGCCAGGGTCACAATCCATTCGTGTTTCCTTGGTTTTACCTAATGTGCTTTTTCTGCTCCTCCGTCCCATCCAGGGTCCCACACTGTATTTAGCTGTCACGTCTCCTTTGGCTCCTCTCAGCTGTGACAGCATCTCAGACTGTCCTGGTTTCTGATGACAATGACAGTTTTGAAGAGGACCGGCAGGAGGTGTGGTGGGGTGCATCCCTTGGGGGGCTTATCTCATGGTTAGACTGGGTTACAGGTCCTAAGGAGGAAGATCACAGGCTTAAAGTATCGTTCTCACCACGCATGTCAATAGCATATGCCCTCCATGAGCTTCGTCATGGCTGATGGCCTTGACCACCTGGCTGAAGCCGGGCTGGCCAGGTTTCTCCAGGGTGCAATTACTCTTTTCAGGTTAACTTTTGCCTTTGATTCTTTTGGGGAATTCCTGAGCTGTGCTATTTCCAAATTGCTTCACTAATTTCCACTTAGGGGATGTGTAGGAAAGAAGGGAGAATGTCACTACAGGTTGAAACGGATGATGTGACTTGGAACCAGGCACAATTTTGCCTCCATGGGTGCATCGCCAGTGGGTTACCCTGAAACCAGAGTGGCTCCGTCAGTTCTATGCGGTTTCGTTTAGGTAAATGAGTTTCTGAGGCCTGGACCCTGGCTTCTTTTGCAGGTCTAAATGGCTGCTCCTATGCTCTTCCCCCTGCGAGGCTAGTACAGACTGGCCACCTTATCAACACAGAGAGCAGTCCTGGGTAACCCGGCAGCTAGAGTGGCAGGTCCCTCCCCAGGATAAGCTGTCCACATTTCTTATTTAGATAACCGTGAGTTTCATTGGTGCCTACATATATATTATAAAAAACAAAATGTATGCAAACTGAGTATTTTATAAGGTCGTATTTTTGAATGTGCACGTCATTCAAGACCTGCTTTTATGGTTTGTCAACAAGATCACTCCATAAACTACTTTCTGATATCTCACAGCTGTGCAAAATTTATTCTGTCTATCCATGCAGCACAAATAAAAATTTTATTTGCATCATCTAAAAGAAATACCAGTGTATAAATACATAAGCAAAATGCTTAAGAAACAGTCTCTGACTACAGACACTGCTGGGGGGATGTTGCGCAACCAATTAAAAATCTGAGAGATGGCTTCATGATCCATGTTCATAGATAATAAGTACTGTGCTCAGCAAATAGTGCAGTTTCTCAATTTCTTAAAAGGGTTGCACAATGTCCCACAAGGGCTGGCCCAGTCTGCCTTCAGATTCTCCTAGGAATACTTAGAAATAAAGCCTCTTTGAGGAACACATTTGAGCCCAGAGGGGCTTCTCTGGGATTCAGAGGCTGGAATATGTAGGTGAACAGGGAAATGCTCAGGGGTTGCAGTATTTTGCCTTGAATGAATGGGTCCTGAGGATTCAGAATGTTCTTAACATAGGGTTTATGCAGCCTCAGCCTGACCAAATCAAGCTCCACCAAGTTTCCCTAGTGTCCCCAAAGTCAAGCTGTGGGGTTGCTGCCTCCATTTCCTTCACAGCATGGGTGCGGACCAGGAGCTTGCGCGGGCGCCCCGGGTTCGTGCTCCATGTCCTTCCTCCTGCTGCAGCTTTCCAGGGGAGTTCTGGAGGATGCAAAGACCTTTCCTCTAAGAATGAGTCCTGGGGTGACATCTGTCACCCTTCAGTGTAGTGGCTGGGGTGTCCTTGGAAACCTGCTGTCCTACCCTGGCTGCATTTAGATCTCTTCCTCCATTCAATTTGACAAATACCTGGACACTGGATTAGCAGTTAACTAACAACTTACTCCCGCTGCAAGCCCGGAACTGCCAGGAGTAGCTTGTCACTCAGCTAGTTTCTTTGTGAGATGCTATGGCCACTCTGGGCGCAGGGTGTGGTTCTCAGTGGTTGATGGGAGTCCCGATGGATCTGCACTGCTCACTGTGTGGTTGCTGCTATTTCAAAGCAGCTTTAACCCAGTTTGAATTCCATGGAGCTTTCTGATAAGTGCATCTAGTTGCACTTTGCACTCTGTGGTGTGACTCTTCAGCAGCTGCACAACCCAATCCAAACCACTCTCACATGTGAATCCCACGGGGTCCTAAGCAAGAGACCAGGTGCTGGCAAATCCTTGAGAGCAATGCCCTTGGGCCTGATCTGTACTCTTGTGCACATCCCATGGGCCATCTCCAGGGCTTGCCACATACACTCTGCCTCATTGCAGGAGAAGGCAAAACTCCACCTCCTTCAGCTGATGGCCCTTCCCATGGCTCCAGGGGGCCGGGTGGTTCTCCTCAAGTCTTAGTTCACGTGCTCCCCATCCTCAACCAAAAGCAAGGGTCTTCCTGGTTTCTCCACCAAGAGGACCATTCTCCACCACCCTCCTGTTCTGCTCCATTTCTTATTAACTTTTTATCTTAAGATGATTTAGATTTGCCGGAGAGTCTCAAGTATGGAGCCTCTCACACCATCCTGCCCTTCCATAGCACTGGCTGCTCTGAAATGTATTGCTGGTTGAGTGTCCTTTTTCTGGTCCCCTGGGACAAGAAGCATTTGGGTTTTGGATTTTTTAGAAGTTTTGTGGATGTGGGGATATTTGCATCTGCATAATGAAGTATCTTGGGGATAGGAATGAAGCCTAAACACAAAATTAATTCATACTTCATATACACTTTATATTGGTAGCCTAGTATAAACAACTTACCTTACAAACATTTTTAGTGCACCTACATTTTGACCATGAGCTGTCACATGAGGTCAGGTGTGGAATTTTCCACTTGTGTCATTTCAGGCTCAAAAAGTGTCATATTTTGGATCATTTTGGATTTCATATTTCTGGTTTAGGGATGCTCCATTTGTGCTTATTTAGTTGTCTCTGACCCGATACAAGGATGTCAGTCACGGGGACAGCTTGTCTGTGTCCCTGTCTTGGATGCACAGGCCTGAGAAAGCTGAGTATCCAGGGGTGGCTAGGAGATGAGGGTCACCGTGGGTTAAGCCTACAGAAGAGGCTGGCCGGGTAGCAGGGGAGGCGCTGGTCCAAAGCAGCAATAATGGGTGTTCTGAGGGAAGCCTCAGCAGAGCCTGCAGTCCTGAAGCAGGCCATCCTGCCTGGTGAGTGGGTGAGTGAGCAAATGGGGGGCCAAGAGTAGATGGGGCCACTTACTGCAAAGCCCCGTCCCACTACCTGTGGGGCTTTGAGGCTCCAGCTCAGGCCTGGGAGGAGGGGCCTTGATTCCAGGTCTCCTGAGAGGAAGGGCTTCTGATGTCTTCCACCCAGAGGGCCCATTCCTTCTCCTCCAGGCAGCACTCCGTGATGTCTACAGGTGTCACCTGCTGGAGCCAGCCCTGTCTGGTGGCACTTTAGATCCTCATCTCTTGCACATAGTTATCCCTGAGGATCCACTGTCCCAGCCCTGAGCACTGTTCACCATCCTCCGTATCCACCTGTGACCATGGTCCTCTCTCCCCAGCCTCCCCATATGGCTGAAAGACCAGCTCATTCCTCTGCCTCCGCTGTGTGCCTGACTTTCAGTTCATCCCTGTTCCCTCCGTCCACAAAGACTAGGAGTTTAGAAATGCCTTCTGACCGACCAGCTTGAGAATTTTCTGGAAAGGCTGCATCAGACAGTAAATACTGTGGTGGCGATCCTTTTGTAACCTGACTATAGCTGCAGACTTCCACTTCGAGAATGATAACATGGTGTGGATTTAAAAGTATTGGGGGAATTGTAAAATGTCTAGGATTAAAATTTCAATACCATTTGTGCCCAATAAATGTGAACTCTTTAGTAACTTAAAACTGTGCTATTATGACTCAGGTCTGAAAATTATGAGTCCTGGATGAAGAAATGGGAATACCATGTGAGGGGCTCTGGTCCCATCCTTTACCTTGGGGGCCATACCGCGGCTGCACTGCATAGCAGGAGCATGACCTCATAGGGGAGCAGGCCCGAGAAGTGACGGTACTTGTAAGGAAAGTGATATACTCTCCAGAAGAGAAAAATGTTATACTTTCCATTAGGATTGTTTATGGAAATGGGGTTGAATTGAACCTGTGTCGGTCTATTAATTGGTGTGACAGGACCCCAAGAAACAAGAGCACCTAAGAGTTTATTGAAAGACTTGACTTTTTTTAAAACATAAACCAGTCTAGTCAGTCTGAACTGGCAAATTAATTTTGTCTATAGAGTCACTTAGTGAAGCTTATAAAATTAGACTTCGTAAGTACGGAAAGGAGCTTTGGCATTGTGTTTAACAGATTCACTGGGACTTAAGTAAATGGATTTAGCCTTAATACAGCTAAAGCCTGGAGACTTTTAATAGAGAGCTGCTCTTAGGTAAGACGTTAATTCATCATTTTAAGAAGTCACTGCTCGCGCAGTTTTGTTGTTTGTTGAAGGACTGACCTAAACACTTGGACCGCGATAATAGCCCAGCACATGTTGTAGGTCTGGAAGGACAACATGAAATTTTTTTTTTTTTAAGGTATGGTATTTTCTTGGTTAAATGGACAGAGAATTCATCAGTTCTAACACCTACCATGATTTAATGGATTACCGTGTCTCCCTGGACTTATTCAACTTCCAGATATTTCCACTGTGTTTTTTACGAAGTAAGTCTGTGATGCCAGCCTGCTCCTGGGAGAATAAAACATGGGCTGCTTTTCTTTTGATTCAGGGGTGAGCCTCTGGGACCAGGAAGGAGCCTATGAAGTCGCCAGTGCCTCTCTTCTGAATGGAGACCTTGGGATCCCGGTCAAGAGCGACGGTGTGAAGGTCAGCTGCTTTTGCTTTGGTTTTTCCCAATCTTTGAGACTGCGGAAGTTTTCAGATCGCATTGACTGCGCTGATGTTCTTTGATTCAAGTTTGCCTTTCCCCATTTCAATCCTCACTGTATAGAATGAAAGCTTTAGTCTCCAAAAAGATAAAATGGAACCCAATTTTGATGTGACAGTTCTAATGAGTGACCCAACATCTATTGAAATTTATTTTTCAAGCAAACATCAAGGATTACATTACTAGATATTACAAATTCCATGTTTAGTTTACTTGACAAGTGTTTTAAGATTCATGTCTATTTAATCAGCTTCTCACTTTTTCAATTGATTATTGGTACAAATGTTTTTCATGCAACTTACAAGACGTGTAATGAGTTTTAATGGAGTCTACATTTTCTTTTATTTTGACATGTTTGATTTGAACCTTCTATTGTTGAGAGCCACAGCCGAAGGGGCCCCAGCAAACTTCCAGCTGCCGGCTGATGATTGGCTCACAGCGGCCCCAGCAACATCTAGCTGATTGGCTCCTCTGCGGTGATGCTCATTGGGCTGTTTCCCCGCCCTTTCAGACCACGGAGCTGCTCATTGGGGGACTTTTTTGGCTCCGCCCACGTGACCCAGCCAATCGGCCTCAAGAGCAGGAGGATTGTGGGAGGTGGGGAGAAGCTTGTGTGGGAGAGAGAGGCTTGTGGAAAGCGGTGGTGGCAGTTGAGGCTCTGAGGGTTTTTCCTGAGAGGCTGTTTTGTTTGGCGTGTGTGGTTCTAAAAATAAAGTTAGTTTCTTTTGACAAGTGGCTCCTGATTGTGCCCAGCCAGACTGCGGCATTCTATGATACAAAAGAATAATATGAAATAATTGGAATATCAGTGATTAAATTCAGTATTTCAGTGAGCATTATCTGCCAAATTGGCATGACTTTCTTACATTTCAGAACTTGTAGGAACAGTTGGAAAGTGATAAAATCTATAGAAATATGAGCTTTTTGGAGAGATCAGACAGATGGCTTTATCCTCGTGTTATTGGAACTATTTTTAGATCATTTTTCATGATAGAAAACAGATTTTTTTAAAAGAGCAGTCAGGAGTGTGAAAATCCTAGGTAGCTTTCTGGAGTGGTTGCAGGCCCAGCACTCTCTTGAGTTAAGATAGGATGATTCCAATCATCCGTTCACTTTCTAGAGAGCTTGTATTAGAAAGGATCTTAAGAAAGGTGGGTGGTTTGACTAAAGGGTCCCAATGCCAAATCTGCACTTTCTTTAAACATTTCTGTTTCATGGAGATTGTTGCAAACAGAATATGCAAAGGACAAGTCCATCATGGTAGGATTGGTGATGTTTCTTGGGAGAAAAGCTCAAGATAGTGAAGATAGTAACATCTTACTGTTAGTCAGCAAAATTAGAAACAATGTGATAGAGAGAAAAGATGAGTATCCCGTTTGATAGAGAACATATGTCTACTTGAAATATTTGTAGGTACTAATAATAGGAAAATAAAGAACGGTCTAAAGTTTCTTGGGTGGCAGAAGCCGTCACAGAGACTTTCCCTGGGTAGAGTTGCTAGATTTTGTGAATAAAAGCACAGAATGCCGGATAAATTTAGATTTCAGATAAACAATGAATTTTTTTTAGCATAAGTCTATTCTCTGTAACATTTGGGACATACGTATGTTGAAGTATTTTTGCCCGGCATTGTCCATCTGAAATGCAGATGGCACTGGGTGCCCTGTCTTTTATCTGGCAACCCTATCTCAGGGGCATCAGGGAATGAGTTGCTGAGGACTGTGGGTTGCCACTGGCATGGACCAGTTCTGCTTTGCTCTGGTTTCCGACCCGCCCACCCGGCAGCAGGAGGAGGGTTGGTACATCCTCTGCTGGCTATGCTTCCTTCCTAGCTGATGATCACAGGTCAGAAGCACCATCTTGTAGAAAAGTAGGAAAGCCATTATTGTTGGGTAGATGCCCCAGCTCCTCTGGGATTCTCCTCAGAATTAGAACCACACAGGTCGTAAAATAAATGCACTGGAACAGTTCCAGGGTGCTGGTGTTATTTAAGAGAAGGGGGACCTAGAAGAGTCGGTTTTAGCTTTTGTTGTGATACCACCGGGCTCAGCTCAACAGGCAGTTCGTGACATCTGTGCTGGCTCTGTAATCACTGTGTGTGCTCACACTTGGTGGACAACTGCCCAAACCCTGCGTGAGTCAGAGTGCGTGTAAGTGGCCTGTTAGCATGTGCATGTGTGTTTGCCAGGATTCTCCATGGAGAGGATGCCTATGAGTGTCGATTAAAGATCCGGCTAGTGGTGTATGTGTGTGCGTCTG
Organism: Marmota marmota marmota; assembly: GCF_001458135.2. Taxonomy (NCBI): domain Eukaryota; kingdom Metazoa; phylum Chordata; class Mammalia; order Rodentia; family Sciuridae; genus Marmota; species Marmota marmota. The sequence continues at coordinate 7,983,261 of NW_026000206.1, read as the reverse complement.
TCCTTACTGTCAAACAGTCAAGATTTCAGTTTTCATTTATGTCAACGCCGAGTATCTTCTTAGAGACAAAGTGTACTCACGTTGATGAGTATTTTGCGGCACAACTGCCTGTCTAACTGCAGTAAACAGACTTTGGATCTACGTCTTGCTCCCCAGCTTCTTGCTATCTAGCCACATTTAACAGAGGGCCTCTGACGTGCCAGGGGCTGGTCGTGCAGTCAGTGAGGGAGGCGGAACTCCTCCGCCCCCTGCACCTCACTTCCAGGTTGTGGTAAGTGTTAAGAAAGACACAGCGGGTTATTCTAGGAGCCAATAGGGGAGGGACACCAGGAAAGACGATGGTAAGATGTTCACTTTTTTCAGGAGATTGAGAGAGCTGCCTGAGAGGGGTGGTGTGTGAGTGGCTGGTGTGCTAGGAGCTGGAGAGCTGAGCACGTCGGCAACGTGAACATCATGCCCACAGGCAGACAGGCCTGGGAAGAAGCAGCCACGGCGTGGGCTGTGCCCCACAGGGCTCTACAGTGACCTTGCCTGGACAAAACACACTTGTCCTGAGAAAGTGACAAACCGTAGCCCTCTTTCTCTGGCAGTTAAATATTTGCATCATGATTTGATGGGACTTACCATACGTTGATGTTATTTTTTTTGTAATTATTCTTCCCTGGAGTGGACACATGGAGAATTCATAACAGTAAAAGGAGTTTCTGTTCATTCTCTCTCTCTCTCTCTCTCTCTCTCTCTCTCTCTCTCTCTCTCTCTCTCTCTCGTACTCGGGAGGGAACCCAGGAATTCCTATCACCAAGCTCCATCCCCAGCCCTTTATATATATATTTTTTTAAAATTTTGAGACGGGGACTTGCTGAGTTGCCCAGACTGGCTTCAAACTTGTGACCATCCTGCCCCAGCCTCCAGCTAGACACGTCTGACTCTTAGCATCTCTTCTGTCCTCATGGCCATCAGGTGTTCAGTGCAGAGAGCAAGTGCCTCATGGGAAGGCCACTAGAGCTTGGGCACTAGAGAAGGAGATTCAGATTCCAGCTTGGGCTCCCTCCAGATAAATTGCCCAAACAGTTTCCTACAAGGATCTAACTCATCACCATCTGCTTCCCCTTCAGAGGTGAACTTTGCATGAAGCAAACTCGAGTCTTGGCGTAAAGGGACTTAACTTCATGGTCTAACCACTGCCCCACCTGCCCACCAACCCAGGTTCTGGTCTGCATCCCTTTCCACTGACTTTCCAACATCCTAGGAGCCACCCTTATAGTCTGTGAACTTTGACCATTTGTCCAAAGCTGCTTTGTCCCGACTCTGACTATGCACAAAGACTCACACGTGGGTCCCTGGATGGAAATAAGGAGGGTGGTCATCAGTCAGACTGGGGATGTATTTAGGAGGAAGGGTCAATTAGATTTGCCAGTATGGTAATGACATTGAAGACAAACCCTGGGTTTTGGCCCTGGCTACCTGGGAGGGAGGGACTGCTGTCATAGATATCCTCAGAGGGAAAGAACCCCTAGTTTAATTTGGTTCTCACTACACTGTTAATTTGCCATACACACTGGCTCTCAATTTGGCTGCACATTAGAATCACCTGGAAATGTTGATAACTATCGGTGTTCAGTGTCCGTTCTTTGAGAGTTCATTTAATCAGTCTTGGGGAGGACCCAGGTATCTTCCCTTAAAAAAAAAAAAAATGCCCCAGGTGTTTTTTCTTCCTTAATGTTTTTAGTTATACCTGGGCACAATATCTTTATTTTGTTTGTTTATTTTTATGTGGTGCTGAGGATTGAACCCAGGGTCTCACATGTGCGAGGCGGGCGCTCTACCACTGAGCCACAACCCCAGCCCCCCCAGGTGGTTTTAATGAGCACACAAGGTCCAGAAGCACTTGGGGAGGTGAGCCTGCATCTGGCCCTGGAGGGCTGGCCACCTTGACCCAGGGATTTAGACAAAGGTGCTGTTGGGCCTCCCGCCTCTGCTCTCTCCCTGCCACCGCCCCCTCTCAAGTCTGGGATTGAAACAGATCTGGGTGGGATATTAGTGTGTCTAGACTAGGTCTCAAGCCGTCACTGCCACTGAGAACTTAGTTGAAAGAGTGGAGGGAAGGGAAGGGACGTGGCCTGTGCCCACAGGAAGGCCCCCGCCTCCTGTCTGCACGCTGTGGCCTGTAGCCTGGTGATAAGCTTATCTGCCTTCCCTCTTCCAAGGGTCATTGTCAGAACAAGATGAAACAATGGCTTCAAAATTCCGCTGGGACTGGAACCTTACCACCTGAATGCGAAGTGATAGTGGAAGTTTAAAATGTCTTTAGGGACCATTCTCCAATCTTGAAAAACCTCAAGCCTAGAACCAGGAAGACGTGTCAAACCGTGATGGATGGTGGGATGACCCCAGTGGAGACCCCGTTCTCTCTCATTTCCTCTCATGTGTTTTGGGTTATAGCCTGAGTCTGTCCTTGAGTCATACAGTTGGAGGCAGCAACTGACTCTGGCCTGGCTCTGCTGACGTGCCCGTGTGCTCCATGCCCGGTGCTGCCCACGCCATTCCATAGGAGGAGGTGATGCTCTGTCTAGAACACTGCTGAGGCAGGTCCCGCTCCTGCTTTCGAAACCTTCAGAAGCTACCATAATGTCTGCCCTCACAGCCAGTTCTTTAGCACGATGACACGGTGCTTCGCAGGCCTGGCTGTCCTGGGTCTGAAGCACCTCCCACCTCTCTGCCATGCCACGTGTGAGTGGCACCATACTGCCCAGACACACCATGTCCCTGTGTTCTTCTGACCCCCAAGTCTTACTCATTCCTGAAGTCCCAGCTTACACAGCACTTGGTCTTGAGAACTCTGTCCTGCCTCCTGACCTCGTGGCCGAGGCTGTCCTTCCTGTACCTTCTTTAGCAAGTCAGACACATCTCTGTGATGTACAGTCCTACTATGTGCACATTTACCTCTCGCACATTCAGCCTGTAGACGTGTGGAAATAGATGCCACAGAAAGACCATGTAAATGGTATAAGTGAACACGACCTCTGGCGTCTCCCCGGAGCTCGTGACCAGAGTGTGTGCCAGGGGAGAGCAGCCTCTGCGGTGTCTGCGGGTCCTCCTGCCTGCATGGGATGAGCTTCTCACTCCTCAGAGCAACGCTGGTTCTTCCTGTTGGGTATCATGATATGGCACAGCCTCAAAAAGAGGCTCGACTCTGCTCAACCCAGCACACAGGCTTCCCTGCTCGGGAGAAAAGCAATGGCCGTGTTGGACTTGGAGGAAAGGCGCTAACGGCGGTATTTTGAAGCTCAGTTTCCTTTGCTGCAGCCTTAGCCCCGCAGGCTGCTTGGGACTCAGCACTCTGGCAGGATCCCCCAGCTCAACGCTGTCCTTATTGGCTTCTATTTCTGCTCCCCGGCCAGGAGGTGTTCTCCCCAGGCCAGAGGCCGGAGCTCTGTGCCCTCATTTCTCCCCTGCTCCCCCTTTTTTTTGTCTTGGTGCTGAGGATGGAACCCTGGCCTCATTCATGCATGTAGGCAAGCCTCCCCCACTGAGCCACACCCAGCCCTCCGTCTCTCTGGATCCACCCTGCCACCTTGGAGGTGGACATTCTTGCCACACCTGCAGATGAGGTCCCTGAAGTGCGTGGAGGGGACGCCCGTGTGAGCACCCACAGTCTCCTGTTCTTCCCTTGTGGCTCTGCTGCCTCTCAGAACCCTTAGCTCCCTTTCCCTGTGCATGGTGCCAGGACTAGCATGTAGCTTTCGACTCCAGACGGTGAGGTCAGGGGTCAGAGGACAGACTGAGCTCTCCTCTGGGCGCTCCCTGTCCGTCTCCCCCCCCAGCTGGGAGGTCTGGCGTTCTTCAAGACCTGACTGCTCCAGCCCAGCTCCCTGCCAGGGTCTGCCCTGTTCCCTCTTCCTTTCTGTCCAGCCCACAAAGAAGGGGAAGCAGGCCAAGGAATTGTGCTGGTCACAGTGGGGTCCACGGCAGGAGGCTCTCCATGTCTTCCTGTGGGGGCCTGGGGTGTTTCCGTTTTTTAAAAAAATATTCTTTATTGAATCAGCTCCATCTTTTTCTGCTTCTGCATAGACCTCTAACATCGTAACAGAACTGTGTCTTTTTTAAAAATGCCTAAACATATTTGGGCAACATTAGGTGATAGAGTAGCCTGCATTGTTTAGAGATTACAGTTTTGTTTTTTGTTTTTTTAATCGTCCTTGGGAAACACTTTGCATGTTTGACTGACGTGTAGGGAATGGTTTCTTGATGGCAGGAGAAAAGAACCAGGGTGAAGTCTGTTTTCTGTATTTCCCTTGTCCAAGGACACATGGATGCTGCTCTGTCCCAGAGCCTGAGTCAAGTTCCCATGACCCGGGGGTGGGCGAGCCCTAGTCTCACGCTTGAGAAGCTCACAGATTGTAGTGCACTTCCGTGAGCACGGAGAGATACGTGATCTTAAAACATGAGCCACTTATTTTAGAACAGATTCAGATTTTCTGAAAAGTTACAGAGAATGTGCAGAACATTGCCACGTAAACCCCCCCCCCCTTTCCCATGCCATTCACATTTACATTTGCACAACGTTTGTAACAGATTTTTTACACGCGGGCGCACACACATATAGATTATATTTAATTTCAGAATATAGATTTTCCTTTTCAGCCTGACATCGTTTAGTAGGAGAGAGAGATTTAGGGAATTGAGGTCATCTCAAAGAAAATAGAACTTCTAGAAAGGATTTTGATTCCAAAATTTGACTTTCAACTAAAGAGCTCATCTTCCCCGAAGAGATTTAACATGTGTCACTGTGTGTTTCATAGCTTCATGTCACATGAAGGCCAGTGAAGCCACGAAGTTGCAGTGTAATCAGCAGGCCCTGTTCCCCCGCAGCTGCTCAGTGACCTCGTGATGATGATGTTTTTGTTCAACCAAAATTTCAAGATATTTTTTTAAAGTCCCCCAATTCTTTCCTTTAGAGATAAGACAATATTTTCAGACCTCTCACGAGAGCAGCCAAGTGTGCAACGTCGTGTTAAAGATGGCAGCTGTGTACAGGGCCATCAGCAGCCGTGACTTACCCAGGGCAGGGGTGCGTGGGGAGGTTCTCCTTCTGTGTGGTTGGCTGTGCTCCTGTGTCTTGTGCTGCACACATCAGGCATGTGTCCTGGTGGTGGAACAAGTGTTTTACAACTATTTGTCACAGTTGCCTGCCTAAAGAGAAATCACGTTATTTAAAATTAAAATTTAATTTCTCCCTAACAAGAGAATTGAACACTAAGGAACAAGGCTTCCTTGACTCCTGTTGAGTGTTGGAGGGACACATTGACTGTAATACCGAGAAGTCCCACCCGCTTCCTGAGTGCCAAGTTTTACGCCTTTGGGGGACAATATCCAGCCCACTGAGATGCACGGTGCGCACTCCCTATAAATGGGTAAAAGACTACGTCTTTGGAAACCCTCCCACTGGAGATCTGGGGCAAATAGAATAAAAGTTGATTCCACCTCTTACCCCACCCAGAGACTCCTCTTGCTAGACTGATAGAAATAAGCTTTTATGTAAGAGCAGTTTTTATAAAGGAGAAGTTTTAAATTTACAAAAAAAAAAAATGGCAAAGATAGTGCAGAGTTCCTGTGGACAGTTCCCTTGTGTTATCATCTGACATGATGACTATGTTCGTTATAATTCATGAATTAATATTGAGGCATTGCTATTACCTAAAACCCAGGCTTATCAGATTTCCGAAGCTCTCTCCTGATGTCTTTCTTCTGTCCTAAGAGTCCTTCTAGGACTCTGCACTCCACTGAGTCTCACATCCCCTTAGGTTCCTCTTGCTTGTGACAGTTTCTTAGGCTTTCCTTGTTTTTGGTGACTGATGGCTTTCAGGAGGTGTCATTAAATGCTAGTCAGTGCACAGCCCCCACTTAAGGAGGGGGAAGTGATGCTTCCCTCCTTGAGGAGCAAGTAGCTGCATAAGTGACTCTGGGGGCATATGATATTTGTCAGCTCTTCCTATTTATTTATGTATTTAATAATTTATTCATGTCAGTAAGGTGCTATGAGTATTGATTTTATACTTAGGTTGCAATCCAATACTCTTTTTAAAATGTATTTTGATCAAACTTCTCCTGCTTTGGTGGTTGGGAGTTCTTTTAATAGACTCCCCTGTACCTTTGACATCTACTCATTAGTTGGTGTGTGACAGTGTATATGTCATTTTCTTCCTGAAATATACCAGGTTCATATATTTCCTGTTTGTGTCCTAAAATTAGCCATTTCTCCAAGGGGTTCCGATTCACTGGAGAATGGTATTAGAAACCAAGATGTAGCCTTAGACATGTTCACTGTCAGAACATAGGACATGTGTGTGCGCACATGTGCGTGTGCATTTGTGAACACTCAGTAGATTTTAAAGAAACTAATTTCAAATGCTGGGTCATGGCTGAGGCACACTATATCCTTTCACATAATTAAACATAGAAATGGCATAAAAGAAAATATACCAGAAATCTGGCTTCTTGAGTCTATGCCTATGGAGGTCAAAATAAGAAGGGCTCTTTTCAGTAATCAATTCTTAAGAAACTTAATCATGAAGTTCTCTCCTCTTAAAAATCAGCTCCTGACTCTGCTGCATCTGACCTAACTCTGGCATTTGTATTTCCTGAGCTGATCTGTGCCTCAAGGCTGCCTTTCTGCTAATGACTTGAAATTAATTTGACCTTTTCTTAAAGTGGCACACAGGAAGATTGTATTCAGCTGGCATAACCTCTTTCTCATGCAATCTTTACTCAGCAGAGGCACTCAGGGTCTTCTTTTTGTTTGAACCTACTAATTTTCTGAGCATATAATTTAAAGACCTGGTCATGAACCCAAACAGAGTTGGTGAGAGCCCATAGTTACAGGACCAGGGTGGATTCTGTCTCTGTTGGCATTCCTTATCCCCAGGACCAGGGTGGATTCTGTCTCTGTTGACATTCCTTATCCCCAGGGAAGCCGTTGGCACAGCTCAGCTCCTTGTGCTTCCCAAACAGATATCTCACAGGGGACACCTTTGAATATGGGTGGTTGGAATGACCCAAATTTGGAAGCATTGTTCATGCACTATTTCTCATGATGGATTAGCAAGGTTATATCTTCCTATGTAAGTGACATATTTTATATCTGTTTCCCAAACTTCAGTCACCCAATGGCATGGTCTTAACCTAAGTATAGAAGCAGCTTCTAAAACATAATAGTTTTCTTAAACACATAAAATGAACATAGATGATTAAAATAAAGTGTGTTGTATATCTCTTAAGTTGTATTTGTCTACTTGGCAATAGATGTTTATTGAATATCTCATCAGGGTACCCACATACCACCAAGCAAACAGAGCCCTGAATGAATCAGGGACTGGCAGGGAGTTTTATCCTAAGTCGAGTGGTATAGGACCAGCTCTGTTGCTGAGGGGGGTGTCCTATCTAGAACCAGGGTGCCATGCAATGGAATTTTACCCAAGAGTTTTAATAACTTTTGAGAGGAATAATTACTAATTGGAGATTATCTCAACTCTATTGATTCATTCTGTATGTTCATTTAATCAACAAATTTTCATTGAGAATCTAGCATGTGCCAAGCCTCTGCTAGGTGCTGGAGGAAGTTTGTGCTTTGAAAGGTGCATAAAAATAGGCAATTGCCTTTCAGAAGGCCTTTGCACTTGCTCAAACAGAGCCCTAGGAATTCTCAGCTTCTCCTGCAAGAATGCCAACACAGGAGGAGGTAAGGGCCCCCCGGGGGGTGAGGATTCTGTCTTGGCTCCTTGGAAACACAGCCCCTTCTTTTACAGTTCCAAACAAGACCACCAGGGTGTCCACTCTGTGGTCCCAGCTGTCAGATAGGAGGGTGTGTTTGCATCGCCAGGAGTGGTTGCTGTTTGAGTGTTCTTTGACACAGGCAAATTTCTGAGTGAGAACGCACCAGGTGTGGGCGCTGCAGTAACAGGAGCCCAGCCTGCCGGTGTCCTTGTGTACGGGGAGTGCCATGCGGGGAGCGCCATGCAAGGACTATTGCTGTTGTGCCATTTTCACGTCTGGGGCTGCTTTGGAAGTCAAGAATCTAGTTCTGGAGCCCCCCTTGCCTCGTGGACTAAGGAAAACAGGAGCTGCCCCCCACCCCCGTGGTGCTGGCGTGGAACCCAGGGCGTCGGGCATGCTAGGCCAGAGCTGTACCTCTGAGCCACTCGTCCAGCCTGAGGAGGGAGCTTTTCCAGGTTCATCTCCAGGACAGTCTTGGAGACCTGGAGCTGGCTCTTCACCCTGCTGTTTCATTGGCAGGTGCTGAGCCTCATCTGGGGCAGGCTGGAAGTTTCTGGGAACGCAGCCGCTGTGGAAATGCCTGCAGTGGACACACAGACTGGTCATTCTCTGCGTTCCCAGGGCAAAATGCATGCTCTCTTTCATAGCACATCTGTCCAGTCGCCCCGACAGCGCTAGGAGGAGTGTCAGCTGGGAAGGAGGAGAGGTGTTCTAAGTCACACATGGAACATCAAGTGTACCTGTGCTGGTTATGACCGAAACGGGGAGACGCGTCTTCGCTCCCAGAAGGCCTTAGGAGGAAGGAGCTGGCCAGTAGGAAAATGAGCTGCAGAAATTTTAAAGATCTTTTCTTATAAAATAAATGACAGAAAGCTGTGGCAACTTATAGGCTTCAGATGAGTAACTATGCTCAGAGACAACACTGTGCATTGTTCAGTGAAATCTTACCAGCAACAACTGCCCATATTTTTTTAAATCCCAAGAATTTCAGCATGCACAGCAGTAGCCTATCATGCTCATTAAGCTCGGAGGCAAGTCCTTGCAAGAAATTCCTATGGCCACAACAGCAAATTAATTTTACTCCTTTATTTGAAGCAACTAAGATGGGAGCAGCCACTCTTAATCTTTCCTTGTTCTGTATTTTTGGCTCCCATGGGAAGGACAGGGGTTCGTTTACAAGTCTTAGCTCCTGTGCAGACTGAAGCAGCCCACTGGGACCCCACTCTCCTCGTCACATAGAAAGGATCTTAGCAGGCTGTGCTCTGAGTGACCAGTTGTAGTTCTCTTGTTTATTTTCACAAATGACTGAAGTTCCTATTACAGATGAGATACCTTTAAGATTTTGGTTTGGGGCAAGGAGTTTTCAGATTAAGCAGGGCCTTTGATGTCACACAGAGGAGTTAGAATTCTATTCTGAAGGCAGCTGGGAGATGCTGAAGGTTTTTGATTAGTCAAGTGACATTTGGGGACTGTAGTCTTAGAGGAGGTTTTAAAATAAATTTTATTTATTATGCCAATGTTATTATGAACCCTGGGCCCTTAGATAAAGTGTTTTTCTTTGAAAACATCCGGGTCTTGCCTCTTGATTGATTCAAGCGTGTCCCAGTTGAAGGGTGGACAGTGCTCCCATAATCTGTCCCCAGTGAGAATCAGGACTCTTTGTGTGCCCCATCAAGCAGAGAGAGAGGTCACCCTGAAGCTCACTCTGTTCCACTGCTGTGTTGAAACTCCTTTTAGATCCCTCCCTTGGGACCTGCCCAGGCCCTTGGCTGCTGTCTGCTGACCTCACCTGTGACATCTGGCCTCCTCTCAGTTTTGCAACCAAAGGGACTCCTTTCTCCACATCTTGAGACTGCTGTCCCCATCCTGCTCCCCAGCTTGGTTCCGTCCCACACACAGCCACACTCACAGCCTGAGGCTGCTCCAGGGCCTCCTCTGGGCCCTCACCTCCCACGCCCGCTCCTCACCTCCTTCCTGACTGGGCTCTTCTCCCGCTGTTTGTCCAGAGGATCCCTGAAAAGCCTCCCAGGAATTCCCACTCCTGCTCTGGTGCCTGAGTCCCTCCACCACCCCATCCTTTTCAGGGGGGTCAGGTTTTATGAGTGCATTATGGCTATCCATAATATTGGGGTTCGCTTGACATCATCATACATGTACATGCATGGAATGTCATCTGCTCCATTTCAGTCCCCAGTGCTTCCCCTTTCCCTCCCTCCCCCTGTTCTCTTCCTCTGCTCTACCCGTCTTCCTTAGATGTATTTAAAGTTTTTTTAATTAGTGCTTTATAGATATTCATAGAGGTGAAAATCACTGTGGTGTATTCGTATATGTACATAGTACACTTTGACCAGTTCGTTCCCCTGTTCCCCTCTTCCCGTCCCTCCTCCCTCCCCCTCAGAACCCTTCCTCCACGCCCCTGATCTCCCTTCTATTATCATGGTTCCCACCCTGTTTTAACCGTATTTTGGTCGAGCTTCTCATAGGAGAGGAACCGTTTGGCCTTGACTTTCTGAGACTGGCTTGTTTCACTCAGCACAATGTTCTCCGTTTCCATGCATTTAACAGTAAATGCCATGATTTTATTTTTTTGAATGAATGAATGACACTCCACTGTGTATATATACCACATTTTCTTTTTCCATTCATCTGTTTACGGACATCTGGGCTGGTTCCATAACTTGGCTATTGTGAATTGTGCTGCTACAAACATTAATGTGACTGTATCACTATAGTATTTTGATTTTGGTTCTTTTAGATGAATACTGAGGAGTGGGCTAGCTTGGTCATATGGAGGTTCAATTCCTAAACTTTGAAGGAATCTCAAATACTATTTTCCAGAGTGGATACAGCAATTTGGAGTCCAACCAACAGTGAATGAGTGTACCTTTTCTCTCACATCTTCACCAGCATATTTTATTATTTATATTCTTGGTGATTACCATTCTAATTGGAGTGAAATGAAATCTCGGTGTTGTTTTGATTTGCATTTCCCTGATTTCTAGAACATTTTTTTTTTATCTATTTGTTGGCCATTTGTATTCTGCGTAGTTCTTTTGCCTGTTTGTTAATTTTTCCTGGTGTTAAGTTGTTTGAGTTCTTTATATATTCTGGATATCAATCCCCTTTTCGGAGAAATAGCTGGTCAAGATCATCTCCCATTTGCTTCCTTTTCATGCTCTTCATTGTCTCCTGTGCTTTGCAGAAGCTTTGTAATCTCATGGCATCTCGGTGATTGATTCTTGGTCTCATGTCTTCAACTTTAGGATTCTTGTTAAGGAAGTTGGGTACCTGCACCAATGTGCTGCAGTGTTGACCCTATGTATTCTTCTAGAAGTTGCAGAGTTGCTGGTATAATTTTTAGTTCTTTCACTTATTTTGAATTGACTTTTATGCAGGGTAAAAGATAGGGATCTAGCTTCATTCTTCTCCATATTTACATCCAATTTTTCCCATCCCATTTGTTAAAAAGCCTATCTTTCCTTCAACATATTTTTGGGGGAGCATTTTTGTCAAACATCAAATGACTGAATCTACATGAATTTGTCTCTGTGCCCTCTATACTATTCCATGGGGCTTCCTGTCTGTTTGATGCCAGTACCATGCTGTTTTGGTTACTAGAGCTCTGTAGTATAATTTGAGATCTAGTATTTTGATGCTTCCAGAATTGCTCTTCTTGTTCAGGATTGCTTTGGGTATTCTGGGTTTTCTATTTTTTCCAAATGAATTGTAGAACTGCTTTTTCTGGTTCTGTGAAGAATGTCATTGGTATTTTGATGAGGATCGCATTGACTCTGTACAATACTTTGGATAGTATGGCCGTTCTGCCAATATTGATTTTGCCTCTTGAAGTATGTGGGAGGTCTTCCCATCTTCCCAGGTCATCTTCAATTCATTTCTTCAGGTTCTATAGTTTTCACTGTAGAGATCTTACTTCCTTGGTTACATTTATCTCCACGATGGTTTTGTTTGTTTGTTTTTAGGTTATTGTAAATGTGATAGTTTTCCTGATTTCTTTCTCAGCAGATTCATTATTGGGGTAAAGGAAAATTATAGACTTGTGGATATTCTTGTATCTGGCTATTTTGCTGAATTTGTGTATCAGCTCTAGAAATCTTCTGGTGGAGATTTTTGGGTCTTCTAGATACAGGATCATGTCAACAGCAAACAGCAGCAATCTGACTTCTTCTTTCCCCATTCATATCTTTTTAATTTTTACTTCTTGCCTTATATTCTGGCTAGAGTTTCAAGAACTATGTTGAATCAGAGTGGCAAGAGAGGACATCGTTGTTTTGTTCCTGATTTTAGAGTAAATGCTTGTGGTTTTCTCTGTTGTGTATAATGTTTGTCTTGGTTTTGTTGTATACAGCCTGTATAATGTGGAAGTAAATTCCTTCTATCTAGTTTTTCTTGCATTTTTAACATGAAGCAGTGCTGGATTTTTTTTAATGCTTTTTCTTCATCTATTGAGGTGATCACATGATCTTGTTCTTAGTTCTGTTAAATCGCATTTATTGATTTGTGTTGTTGAACCAAATTTTCATCCCAGGGATGAAATCCACTTGATCATAGTGTATAATCTTCTTCATGTGTTTTTGAATGTGGTTTGAAAGGCTTGTTTTTGCCAATATTTTATTAAGGATTTCACATTCGTGTTCATCAGGGATACCGGTCTGAAGCTTTTTTTTCCTTTGATGTGTTTTTATCTGGTTGTAGTATCAGAGTGATATTGCCTTCATAGAATGAATTTGGCAATGTTCCCTCTGTTTCTACTTCATGGAATAATTTGGGGAGGATTGGCATTCGTTCTTTAAAATTCAGATAGAACTTGACTGAGAATATATCTGGTCCTATACTTTTTTTGTTGAAAGGCTTGTTTTTTTCAACATACATTTCCATAATTAAAGGCTTTTTATAGCTTCAATAATCTCATTGCTTGATGTTGGTCTGTTTAAGTTTCTATAACCTTATGGTTCAATTTGGATAGATGATATGTGGCTAGAAATTTGTGTGTATCTGCTAGATTTTCCAGTTTATTGGAGTATAATTTTCACAATAATTTCTAATGATCTCTTGGATTTCAGAAGTGTCTGTGGTGATTTTTTTTCTTTTTCATCTCTAATTCTGTGATTTGGGTCTTCTCTCTTTTGATTAGTTTGGCTAAGAGTTTATCATTCTTATTTGTTCAAAGAACCAACTCTTTTTTTCATTGATTATTTGTATTGTATTGTATTGTATCCTCAATTTTATTAATTTTGTCTCTGATCTTAATTATTTCCTGTTTTCTACTGATTTTTAAATTAGTTTTTTTTAGGAACATGAGGTGTAACATTATTTATTTGTGATCTTTCTATTTTTTTTTAAATGTAGGAACTGAGTGCTACAAACGTTTTTCTTAGAATTCTCTTCATATTGTCCTAGAGATTTTGATGTTGTATCTCTGTTCTCATTTGTTTGTAAGAATTTTTATTTCTCCCTTGATTTCTTCTATGATCCATTCCTCATTCAAAAGTATATTATTCAGTGACTAGGTATTAAAATGCTTTCTGTTTTCATTTTGATGTTTATTTCTAATTTTATTCCATTATGATCTGATAGGATGAAAGGAATTATCTGCTTTTATTAATTTGCTATGACTTGTTTATGCTTTAAAATATGATCTACTTTAGATAAAATGCCACATGCGGCTAAGAAAAAAAGTGAATTTAGTTGTCAGTGGATGAAATATTCTGTAGATGTCTGTTAGGTCCATTTGATTAATAGTACATTTTAGTTCTAAATGGTCTTAACATTTTTATGCTGGGATGAGCTATCTAATGGTGAGAGAGATTTGTTGAAATTGCCCAGTTTTATTGTGGTATTTTGATACTTTATGTGAAGAAGAGTGTATTTATGTACATAAGTGCATTGACATTTGGGGCATTAATAATTGCAATTATCATATGTTATTGTTGGATGATTCCCTTAACCAGCATAATGTGAACTTCTCTGTCTCTTCTGATCAACTTTGGCTTGAAGTCTACATGGTCAGATGTGATGGTTGCTGCTCCTACTTGTTTTTGGTCTCCATTTGCAAGGTATATCTGTTTTCACCCTTTTACCTTCAGTCTGCAGAATTATTTGCTTATAAGGTGAATCTCTTTTAAACAACACGTGGTTGGGTCTTGTTTTTTTAATCCATTCTGCCAAACTGTGTCTTTGACTGGAGAGTAGACTGTTTACATTCAGTGTTAAAAGAGAGATGATTTTTATTTCTTGCCATTTTAATTTATTTCTAATGCTTAATTCAGACTCATTTGTCCTTTAATTATTGTTTTAGTGAGAGTCATTCCTATACTGCTCTCATCATTATTTTTTATTTCTTCTGCATGATATTTCATCAAGTATGTTTTGCAGTGCAGACTTAGTGGTTATGAATTCTTCTATTTTCTGTTTATCATGGAATATTTTTATTTCATATTCAATTCTGAAGGATAGTTTTTCTTGACATCACAATTTTGGTTGACACCTGTTTTCTTTCAGGACTCAATAGACATTATTCCAAGCCCTCCTTGCATTTAGGGTCTAGGCTAAGAAACCAGTTGAAATCCTAATTGACTTACTTCTAAAGGTGATCTGCCATTTTTCTCTTGTGGTTCTCAAAATTCTATTCTTACTCTGTATATTGGGTACTTTAAGTATAATGTGTCTTGGAGAGAATCTTTTTTAATCTTGCCTATTCCAGGTTCTAAATGCCTCTGAAATTTGGATATCCATCTTGTTACTAAAGTGTGGAAAAATTTCTGGTATTATTTCATTGAAGACTATGTGCATTCCTTTACTTTGTATTTTGATGCCTTTGTCTATGCCAATGATTCTTAGATTTGGTCTTGTAATGTTATCCCAGATTTCTTGAATATTGTGGTCATGATATCTTAACATCTTTTCCTTATCATTTATTTTATTTTCAAGATTATATATTTTGTCTTCAAGGACTGATATACATCTTCAAAGTGGTCTAGTTTATTTTGATGCTTTCAACTGAATTTTTAATGTGACAAAACTAATTTCATTTCCAGGATTTCAGTTTCATTCTTTTTCAGAATCCATCTCTTTATTGAAATGATCTTTCACTTTTTGTATTTTCTAAATTCATTCTTTTCATCTCCTTTCAGCTTGTTGAACATTTTAACTAGGAGCTATCTAAATCCTTTCTGTGACATTTCCTCCACTGTGGTGTCAATGGGATCAGTTGTTGAAGTGTTGTAGGCTGTTTGGGGTGTTTTGTTCCCTTGATTTTTCACTTTGTTTGTTTAGTTACCCATCTTCTGGGATGATTATCATTTTAACTTTCATGCGAGGGACTATTTAGTGAGTTTCTTTCTCTTAAGTGCCCCAAGTTAAGTCAATATCCAGGTATTGATATTTCCACTCAACATGAATCCTCTCCTCTTCCCAGTATCAGCACCACCTTGAGGGAAGATTTTGAACCCTGATAACTACAACCAATTCAGAGCAAATCTATGTCCTAATGAATCTTTGAGGAAAAAACTTGTTGACAATATTCTCCATAGTTCCTTTAAACTGGATATAAAATCGCATTAATGTTCTGGAGTAATTTGAGGTTGCAAAATTAGTTATTAAAGGTAGTAAAATTTATATTTCATTATTTAGGAGCTGAAAAGAGGAAAATTGAAAAATTGGCAAAGGAAAAAAAAGAGAAAATATAATATAGAAAAGAATAATACAAATTAAGGTGAAAAAGAAGAAAAAGATGAATGGTTGGGTTTGAGGCAATAACAAGTAATGCAAGAGAGGAAAGGGGGACTGAGAGGAGCATGTATAAACCTGAGCTAGGAAAACAGGGTGATTCCAGTTAAAACATTATAAAAAAACAACCCAATGGTTTGAGGGAGCAGAATTGAATAATAGGGGAATACCTATCAGTTTAAAATGAAGAGTAATATAAATGAGATAAAAGCTGACATTTGACCTATTTATAATAATCCATGCCAGTGTGAAGAGATTTCTAATTGAGTCTCTCTCTCTCTGGTTTGGATGTCATTGGAATTTGGAACCCTTTGGGAGATGTCCAACATTCTTCAGCTTTAACTCTGGTTCCCCGAGTATGGAGTTAGTGTTCACACCAGCTCACCTCTGATACAATTCTAGGGCCCCCTCCCATCTTTGGTGTGCCTAGGTACCCACTAGCTTTCTGGTTTGGAGTTGGTCCATAATTGTCTGTGACTTAGCAACACAGTTATTCCCTGTCAGGATGGGTAGTCTTGTGTACCCCACTGAAGAAAAGCTGTGTGTGTCCAGCACTCTCAATTTCAGTTTGGGCTCCCTGTGTATGTTTCAGTGTGTGTGGGGTGTAGTGGTCTGAGGTAGAGGTATTGTAGTCTATCTGATGTGGCACTGGGTCCTATGGTGGACGTCGGGGGCTGCTGCCCTCTCTGGAGTGCACAGGTCTCAGGTCAGTGGGGTTGTATCTGGGCACACTGGCATCCATTGCCATCCCATGTGGCCACTGATGGATGGGCCTCTTCTCATTTCTGCCCTTAAACTTGCTCCTTATGGAGACCTGCCTTCCCTCTATATCCAGTTGAAGCTGGTGCCCATTCACTTGGTTGTTACAGTGATTTACACTCTGCCTCACCATTTTCTTTATCTGCTTGTTTTCTGACTTAATGTCTCCTTCTTTTCAACTGAGCTTTTCATTCTAAGAGAGGAAAACACCTCTTTTGCTCACCAGAGTTCCCCAGAGTCCCTGTAGAAGCTTATATGAAAAATACCCATGATCAGTGGGTGGATGGATGTGTCAGTTGATGGAGACGTTGCTGAGGTGACATCTGTGTTCTCTGCCTCCCTCTTATGTGGTCTCTTTTTACCTTGGTTATTCCTCATAAAGTCTTAACATGTCCTTCTGTTTTCTATGTGGAAAATTTTGCCCCCAGTTAGCATACCTTGAATTTCCAAAATTGAATCAAGAACCTTGTGATAACAGCTTCCAAAATGATTCTTGCCCTTCTGAAGCCTCTTTCTCCATTGAACCAGGGTTGGCCACTTCTTGGGGTTTCCCTTTTCTTGTGTTCTAAGAACATAAAGCAGCAGCTTGTGACCTTGAGGTTAAGCATGACAAACATAACCATTTTCAACTGGGCCTCTAGGGTGGGGAAGTCAGCTGCCAAGCCAGGCAACTACTTCAACAGCTGGGTGGGGAGGGCCCTGTGGAGAGCTGAGGCCTCCAGCCAACAACCAGCCCAACCTGCCCACGGTGAGTGCTCCATCTTACAATGGATCCTCCAGCCCCAGCACAGCCCCGGGCATCTGCTTACATTTCATGAGGGACTCACAAGCTAGAACCTCTTAGCCAGGCGGCTTCAAACTGCAGCTCCACAGAATTTACAAGCAAAGCAGCAAGCTCAGATGTCGTTTTCATTTGAAGAGACTTCTCTTCAAATTAATTTATACACATAAGTAATAGAATGTTATGAAAATTACAGAGAAGAAAATGCTAGGTCTGAAGACTTAGCAAGCCTTACAATGAATCTGAGGGAAGACTGGCGTCCCCTAAATGCAAGGACCGTGTCTCCCACCTTAGGGCCTGTCCTGTCCACTTACTCAGTAGATGGTCGGTACAAATGGATCCCTCTCCCATGATGCGCACTTTTCGTGTTGTGTCCTTTCTCCCTGAATGTGTGAGTGGTGTCAGGGGTTTTCCTGGGCACGTGCTACTCTGCATTATAGGCTCACTCCTTTAATTGCCAGGATTCGCACCTTCCTTGACAATGATGATGCTATCGGGAACGGTGACGTGCAATCTAAGTCCGATGGGGCGCGTGTGTTTGGGTGGACACCCAGTTTCCATGCTGCTGCCTCCTCTCCTGTCCACCCTGCTGCCCGCCCTGGCCACCAGGCATCTCAGAGGCGGTCGAGGGCTCGTGGTGTCTGCTTTGTACCGCGGTTTTGCTGGGTAGCTTTCACGACCTGGCTCTGCCCTGCCGTGTCTTAGAACGTCTTTTGGCAAAGTCAGCAATGGCGGTGGTGAACCCCTGGCACAGGGAGGAGGAAGGGGTCGACCCAAATCTCAAGGACTGAGTTAGAAATCGGTGACTCTACAGAGGAGCCTGGTGTTCCAGTGCAGCCCGTGAGCAGGCAGGAGAGCCTGCTTCTGTTCTGTTGTGTAAACACATCTCTCCGTCACCCCAGAGACCCCGTGACAGCTGGCAGGGTCATCATCCTTGGACTAGTAAATGATAAGGTCTGACCTTCTGTAAAGGATATAGAGCTGAAGGGACCTTGACTTCACACAGCTGCTGTTTGTGGCTGCTAACTGTGAGTTAATAATGCTCCTCATCCAAGATGAGGTGTTCAAATGTCCTCTACTACAACCCATCAGACACCAAACAATCTGCAAATGAATATTTTCAAATCTCTAGGATATAGTTTGAGAAAACTCAAGATTAAAAAAAAATAGAGCACTACTTACTCAAAAATTGAGCTAATTTTAAACAGTGACTGTAGAAATTTTCTCTTATACTATCAAAAAATATTAACAGCAAAAGCAAGATTTCTGTGGTGATGTGTAAAGTAATAAAGACTCGTTGAAAGCTTCCTTGAATCCGTAGTTTGTGCACATGAGTTCTGGCAGAATTTGGAAGGCTGGAGTGCTAGGGGAGGAGGGCATGGAATTTTCCACATACACCCTCATGGTTTTGGGGAGACACAATGCAGGACGCAGGATTGGTGCTCTACTCACGCCCTGTTTTAAAGCTGCATGGTCAAGGAAGCAAAAGAGTTAAGATTCTAGCTTCCAGGAATAGAATCTTTCCTGTAATCTTTTGGGACTGGAAGACAAACGTCCTCCAGGCTGTCAGTCAAAAGCCTAGGAAGGTCACCCTCAAGGACTAGGCATTAACTAGAAGTGGACTAAACCTTATAAAAGGGCAACCCTGCCCCAGCCAGACTCAATTCCTGAAAAGTGAGAAACCGACCACATCTGTCTAATCCGTGTATGGATGAGAGACTGGACTGCCTCTGGTGGGAAGTATCATCTGCAGCCTTGTGGACTGTTCATGCACAATGTCTGCCACGAAATAAAAATCACTAAACACATTTCTTTAAAAGGTGGGGAATTAATTGACAAGAGAAAAATTGAAGCAGACTAGTAGATGACATAGCTGTTGGAAGTAGTTGCGAAGGATCTACAAATAATTAGGATTACTGGGCTGGGCATATAGCTCAATTGGTAGACTGCTTGCCTTGCATGCACAAAGTCCTGGGTTCAATCCCCAGCACCACCAAAAAAAAAAAAAAAAAAAGGAAGAGAGAGAGAGAGAGAGAGAGAGAGAGAGAGAGAGAG
>NW_026000206.1:7941622-7964122 GCF_001458135.2 Marmota marmota marmota | reverse complement strand
AAAAAAAAAAAAAAAAAAAAGAGAGAGAGAGAGAGAGAGAGAGAGAGAGAGAGAGAGAGAAACAATTAGGATTAGTATGTTTAAAAAAGTTTGAATTGGAGAAAATTATGCAGAATTTCAATAGTAGCTTAGAAGCCACAGTAATGGATCAGATGGACATTCTGTAACTGAAAAATGCAATGTCTAAAGTTAAGTAATCATTGGAGTGGATGAAGAAGTTAAGAATAGTGAACTAGATAGACAACAGACAAAAATGAAATGCAGAGAGAAAATGAATGGAAAGAACGGAACAGAACAGAGCCTAGAAAACATGGGACAGGGAGGGGTCTCAGGTCCCTGCAATTGGATTTCTATGAGGAAGAGTGGAGCAGAAGCAATGTCTGAAAAGATATTCAATTAATCTATAGTGATAAAAACAAACACCAGATTGGAGGTTACCTGAGGTCAGGGTGATTGGAGGGACAGACTGCAAAGAATACTACAAAGAAACTCTAAGACTACAAAGAAAACTTTGAGGATCATGAAATTATTCTTATAGATATCCATGTACGTGGAATCACATGACCTACACTCTTTTGTGCCTGGCCTCTTGATTAGCATAATGCTTTTGAGATTCATTTGTGCTTGTGGTAATCAGTCTAGTCCCTTCTAATGCTGAGTAGTGACCTTGTTAGGTATTCCACAGTTCATACATTCACCTGTTGATGGACTTTTAAGTCAAGAGTTGAGCTGTTAGAAATGAAGCTGTTGTGATTAACCCTGTGTTAGTGGTTTTGTGAATATATATTTTTATTTCTCTTGGGAAGGTACCCAGGAGCAGTATTGTTGTTTCAAAGGCTAAGCGACTATTGAGTTTCTAAGAAACTGCAAATTGCTTCCCAGTGTGCTTCTCCTGTGAAGTTTCTCCTACCCTCATCAGCACTTGATATTTTAGTCTTTTTCCTTGTTATTCTAATAAATGAATATTAGTATCTCTTTGTAGTTTGAGTTCATATTTGCTTGATAGCTAATGAGGGGGACCGTGTTTACACACATTCATTGGCCATTCTGGTATCTTTTTGTTTTTGTAAATATTTATTCAATTTTTTTCCCATTTTGTGAAGGAGGTACTTCGGATTAAACTCAGTAGTAGTCGATTACTGAGCTACATTTCCATCCTTGTTTTGTATTTTATTCAGGGCCAGGGTCTCACTGAGTTGCTTAGCACCTCACCTTTTTTGCTGAGCCTGGCTTTGAACCCGCAATCCTCCTGTCTCAGTCACACTGGAATTACAGGCATGCAGCACCACGCCTGGCCAACTTTTCACCCATTTTTAAATGAGTTGTTTATACTCTTCTTATTGAGCATTAATGGTTATTTATATATTCTGTATACCATCTCCTTGAATCACAAATATTTTCTCCCACTCTGTTTATGTGTGGAAGACTCAATTATATATAAATGTTGTCTTTTGATAAGCAAGATTATTAAAATTTAAAGTCTAAATGATAAGATATTTCACTTTCTATTGTGTATCACTTTCTATCCTATCACTATTAATCTTTCTGCATCTTTATAAATAAGGTGAGTTTTATGCTGACTGCATAGAATTAAGGCTTGCTTTTTCACTGTCTGCCCATCTCTACCTTTTATCCTAAGTATTTAGACCATTTATATTTAATACAATTATTGATATCATTGACTCTGTTGAAGTTATTGTTATTTATTTAATACTTTTTCCACTGAATTTTTTGCTTCTTTTTACTTTGTTTTGGATTCATTTGTTTGGATTTATTTTTAAGCATTTAATTTTTCTATACTGTTGGTTTCGTAGTTATTGGTCTTCATTGTATTTATTATTTATCCTAATTAGTTTACTTTTGGTGTTTGTGAAAGGCATAAACCATGGCATCTTCCTGATTTTCTCATCTGAACCACAAAAAAAAAAATTATTTGAGTATCTTCTCATTTCTCCCAAGAATTATACATACCTACCATCCTTCTCCGTGCATGGGAGAGAAGTTAGTTCATGAAGTGCAATGGGTGCTTTAAGGCACGATGCCGTACTCACATGGGAGGTCTGATGGAGAGAGGATTTGGGATTTAAAATAGGTTCTTTAACATACTCAGTCTACTGTCCAATAATAGTACACCATGGTGGAGAATCTTAAAACATCTTTATCCTGGGGTCTTCTCCCTTTTGTAACCCAGTCAGTAGGATGCATAGCATGATGGTGCTGCACTGTCAGGAGACATGGGTGGGCATCATGTTGCTAAGAATGAAGGGTGCTGGAGCCCTCGTAGGTAAACTAGGTGGTGAACCTGCCTCAGTGCTGGCTCATGGTCAGGCCAGATTCGAGCAAATTGCTTCTCCCTGGTCTGCTGTCTTCTAAGGGCTGGATGCCTTGTTACCATTTTCCCTGTTTTTCCCACCTAAAGCATAATGCCTCTCCTTCAAGAGCCAGGTGAAGTGGTGCACAACTGTAATCTCAGTTGCTTGGGGAGGCTGAGACAGGAGGATTGCAAGTTCAAAGCCAGCCTCAGCAATGGCGAGGCACTAAGCAACTCAGTGAGACCCTGTCTCTAAATAACGTACACAACAGGCATGGGGATGTGGCTCAGTGTTCAAGTGCCCCTGAATTCAATCCCAGCTACCCCCCACCAAATATGCCCAAGAGCCAGGAGTCAGGCAACGCAACTTCCAACTAAGTACCTTGGGGAAGAAGTACTAGGGAAGAAGCACCCACATGGATCTTCTCTTCTTAAAAATAGGTGGTTAAATGACCCGTTTGGGCAAATATCCTGGGGCCACCATGCCACGGTTACATCCTCTTTCTCACTGGATTTCCTCAGCTATTGAACTCTCCCCACTAATCACAAAAGACCTACAAAAGGGAAAGTGACAACTCTGCCTAGAGAAGCCACACAGCACATCCATATTTCCCAGCACCATCTCAGCAGCAGTGAAACAGCTGTTCCGACGTTAGTGTTAGCAACCAACGCAGGTCAGCAAGAGCAGCTGGACATGCCAGGAGGATGGGCAGCCTGCTGTCAGGGGTGGGGTTCACCAACCTACGTGTGAGGACAGCTGTCCCTGATTCCCAAGGCAGCCATGGGCCACATCCGTCTCACATTTGTAAAAATGTTTACACATCAAATGTAAACAGTGACGACTCGGTCTCTCTAATCGCCCTCCCTGGGCCCGCAGACACCCGGCTTCCCCACGTCCTCTCCTCAACTGTGCCCCTCCACCCTACTGTCCAGCCCTTGCAAAGCCATGCCAGCTTCTCCTCTGCCAGGGAACTCCCTTCTCTTCTACTGTCCCCGCCATTGTGTTCAAGGAGGGGAAATTGAAAGTAATGAGATCTCACTGTGTTAAGTCTTAGAAGCACCCACTTTCGGGGGTGGCTCATTCTGCAGAGACACATTCTTAGGTAATGGCACGTACGGCCCATTTTCCAAACCTTATCCTTCCTGAGTGTCACTCCCCGTAGTGGTTTATAATGGAGCAGAGTGCAGTGTCCCCACCACTGGTGGTTTCCTATTTAACAACTGAGTCCAAGCTGACATTAGACAGGAGACAACTGTGCTTTTAAGTCGACGGAGATCATTTCTAACTCTGAATTCCCCTTTCCCTTTCACCCATCTGTACTTGGACCCTTATTCGATTATCTCAGTGTCCTTACGCGAGGGGTCAGTTCTTTCCATCTCTGTGTTCTTTCTTCTCTTGTTAATTTCTGGTTTTGCTGAAACTCGTTTATCATGTTCAAAATATCATAAAAGACCAATTACTTTCCAAAAATTGATGACTTTCCCCATTCGGCCCAAACTCTTTGAGATCATGCAAAAGAGGCCCAAGATCCAGAGGCGCGTCTGCGGTCACAGAGCAAGCCAGCGAAGACTTCATCTGTGCTCCTGTCTCCCAGAAGGATGGTGTGGAGGCCAGAGGTTGAACTTGCAGAGTTTGGCAAAGAAGTTCCATTGGTGGAGCAGGATGGAGCATGGGGGTGGAGCCCTGCGGGGGTGGGGGGGCGTGCAGAATCTGAGCAACAATCAGAAAACTGAGCCCAGGAATTGTTTGATTTAAGCTTCAGCATTGGATGACCCCAGGATCCCTCTGGAGAGCACACTATAGGTCATTGCTTCTCCAGAAAATGTTTTAGATAAGACCAGGACGTTTTTGTGCTCTTATTTGGACTCAAAATTTTTCTTAAGTGGCACAAGCTGTTCCACGGTCATGATACATACTACCCATGTATGTTCCGTAAAATTTGAAAAAGATTAGTAGTTGGACTCCAGTCACAGAGTATAAATATGATTTAAGGAGTGTTAACTGTGCCTTCAAATGAGGGAAGACACCCGTGTGTTCGCAGACGGTGACGCCTGCAGGTTGGAAGGGAGGAGAGTGGACCGGCATGCTTTCTGAGTATTTCTCAGGGGACTCATACTCGTCCCTGCCTTTTCGTGGCTCAGGATTAAATATGACCTTTGGTGATAGTCTCCAAAGCTTCTTGCCAGCTGGTTGCCCCCTGCAAGCCTTGAGCTCACATGAACACACCCCTTCCCTTTAAGAACCCACAGATGCAGCCACCCTGACCACCACACTCCTGCCCCCATGTTCATTTTGGCCCCAGGTTTTGCACATTCGACTTGGAACCTGGAGCTGCCCTCTCTTCTCCCTCTGCAGGAGAAAGCCTTTTCAGAAAGCCTTCCCAGGTAAATGCACGTCCACCTGTTTCTCAGCAAGTGCTCCCGTCTGGGGCTGAATGGACCTAGGCTCTCACCGACTTGGGTCAAGTATCGTTACATTTTGGACAGTGTTCTCTCATTCAAAAGTACAAAAGACATCTGTTAGCATGTATGAATAATGACAAGCTTGGGAGCTGGGCGAGCCAGTGGGCTGAGAGTCCTCCTGAGTTACAGACCATCTGGTTACAAGCAACTCAGGCAGGAAAACGCAAGCCAAGGCTTCTCCACCAGGGCGCTGTCGACGTTCTGAAGAGTGCTGTCCTCTGCCCTGTAGGGTGTCCACCTGCACATCCCCAGGCTCTACCCACTAGATGCCAGTGGCAGCTTCACCCTGTTGTGACACTCAAAAAATGTCCCGACATTGCCACACCTGGGGGACAAAGTCACCCCAGATGGAAACCACTGATTGTAACCTACCAATTGAAATGGCTGCACGTTTTAAGCTCTTGTCTTTGATTTAGTAGACCAAACTGAGAAGACCTGTTGGCAGGCGTGTTTGGGCCCCTGGACGTCAGGCCTTCTCGTGGTGATGGGGCTGTGCAGTCGCGGGGTGCTCTGGTGGCCGTTTATACACACAGCACTCACCTGTGGACATGTGGGAAGGGGAAACGTGGACTTCCGTATCAGGCCTTGGAAGCTTATTTTAATTTTCCATGTAGACTTTTAATCTCCAGAAGAGTCAGATTTTTGTGTTTTCTGTCTATAAAAGCCCCTGAGGCCCATGTTTTTACATTCTGCAGTAAATACAATTGCTCTTTCATGCTAAGAGCAGAAATTTTGAAACGGTATTTTGGTGTTTTAAAAATGGACCTTGACCAGACATTATGCACAGACACGAGATGGATGTTGGTCTGCAGAAATATTTTCCCCCTCCAGGGGGTTGAATTGTAACAGACGCATCTGCAGAAGCCAGAGCCAGGGCTTGAATCTGGAGGGACTGGAATGGTGGTGGGTGAAGGAAGGAGGGTGGCCCGGATGAAGGGGCCCCACTAATAGCGTCGGCTTGGCTCCTCCCCACCTACTGCTGGGGCCGCAGCACCCCGCCCTGGCAGGGGGAGGGCTCTGGCACGAGGGGGAAGCAGCATCCTCCTTACTTCTTTCCCGGGCCACTTTGGAGCCTCGGCTTTGACCCTGACCCCACCTCTTGGCCAGAGCGAGAGGACAGAGCTTGACTTGAGCCTCATCACTAAATCCAGCTGGGATTTCCCAGCCACAGAAGGCTGTGTGCTGGCCTCTCACGAAGGGAAGGCTGCACGTTTCCGTGTGGATTCAGGACATTGTCATCTGGAAGAGGCATAAAGAGTAGGAGAGAGGGTTACAGGGAATAATGTGGAGATGGTGCTGGTGAGGCAGAGCAGGGAGAGGGAGAGCTGAGAGGTGATGGCAGTGACACAGGAGGTTAGTAAGGGGACAGGCTGGCCGAGCATCCGTGCACGTGCTGTTTGTAAGTGGAGTCAGTTGCTGAATGAAAAATCCATGGCAAGGAAACAGATTCTGGCTTCAGCTCTGCCACAGGGACACCAGGTGACCACGGGCAAGTTATGTAACTCCTGGGGGTTTTCTTACTGCTGGTAAAATGGGGGTCTTCGTCTCTGGGGTCCCCGCCTGCTGTGCAGAGCTGGTGCCCAGCAGGCGCCCAACGGGCTGGTTGAACACGGGGTCGCGCGGCAGAGCTGGAGCTGACCTGGGCCGTGGCTCCAGCACCTGAAGCGCCAGGCAGGACAGCCAAGGCCTGGGGACTGGAGCCTTCCCCCAGCTGAAAAGCGTGGCCCGGAATGGGCGCTGGAAGCCACCCTGGCTGCTTGGCCTGCTGTGCAGGGCTCACTGGCCTCCGTTGACTTCGCCCTTTTTCCCTGTTGGGTCCCAGCTTCAATGTCATTTAGAGATTCCCGTCGAGCACATCTCCCTGTTTCTTCAGCTGCTGTCAGAGGTGACCTTCCCCCGCCTGGACGAGGCCCTCAGAGCTCCTGTGCTGTGACCCGCTGCTGCCAAATTCAACATTTCTTGTCTAGGTGTATTTATCCCACCTAGTTTTGAAGACTATTCCACGGGATGCAGGAGTCTAGTTGGCAGTTATTTTCTTTAAGCCTTGTGGTATGCCGTAGTGACATCTTATCATGTGTTTTCATTCCTATTAAGATATCACATCTTTGTCTCTGTTTTTTGCTATGATTGCTTGAGGTATGGCTTTTCTTTTTCTTTATGGTACTTTGTATTTATGGTGTGTTTTTAAAAAATGTGTGGCTTTTTTTTTTTTTTTTGCCAATTTTAGAAAATTCTTATCTTCTCCTCCAGTATCCTCCTAGTGGGCTTCCTCTTGCCTCCTGCTCTGGACCTCTGATTACGTTTACTTTCCACCATGCCCCATGTGTCTCAGAAGCGCTTTTCTAATCTCCGGGCATCTTACCTCCTTGGCTGTAGTCCGGCCTCTTTCCTTCATGCTTGTATTCCACTGCATGGTTTCTCTCTTCGGTGATGTCTAAATACTGTTGAAACTGTTCAACAGTTGAGTTACATTTCCCAGCCTTAGAATTTCCACATGGTCTAGTTCTCTGCTGGAATTTTTGTCTTTTAGCTTCCTTGAGCATATTAAGCAAAGCTTTTTAAATTCTGTGTCTGGGTTTCTTTGAATGGATCTTCTACATGTCAATTTCTGTGACCTATTTTTTTTCCCCCTGCTGATTAGTCTGATCTTGGTTTCCACATATACCTGACTAGTTTCTGGGGGGCAGACATTGCATAGGACAAACTTCAAGATAACTGGAGGCACTGGCTGATGGTATAGGGCAGTGTCTAAGCTCAGGGCCCTTGTGAATAGGACTGAGCTGCCTTCAGTCTCCATAAGGGCTGGTCAACTTCTCATTGCCTCTCTCCCAGGGCACAGCATTTTGGGCTCCCAAGCCCAGAGTGGGGGTTGTAATGCACCTCTTAACAGGCTCTCCCATCTTGTGCCCTTAGCCCTGTGAAGGTTCTGCTGAGGTTTCCTGGCCCATCAGCAGCCTTGAGTGGGACAGCTATGCCCCAATTCTGGGATGACACTTTGGGTTTCCCTGTCTACCTATGGTCCCACAAGTCTTCACTGCTTTGGAAATTCTACACTGCTTTTAAATACCATTTCTAAATACTTCCCCAGCTTCTCTGGCTGCTTTCTGTGGGGACATGGGTTCAGATGACGTAGGCTACCATTAACAGAAGCAAAGCTCCTCCATTCTTGCACGGTCAGTTTAACCACGGTGCCTGTCACATCCTATGGCCTTGTGTCATTTTCCAACCCTCCCCCTGGGAAGGGCATGTAGGAGTTTTCTGGTTTTCACTGTGAACCATGCTGAACATCTTGCTACTCATATCTGTGCATACTTTTCTAGTTATTTCCTTTAGATGAATTCTTGGGAATAAAATTGTTGAATCAAAGCTATGCACATTTTTGAGGCATATGATAACCATTTCCAGACTGCCTCCTGGAAGGTGGTACCAACTTACACTTTTACCAGCTGTGCGTGAAAGTGCCCATTTCTTGGCCCCACACCAACACTAGCATTTCATACTTCAATAAACCTGGTGTGGCCTTGGGCAGCTACCAGGCTGGCTACAATAATCGTGGCTTTAAAAGTTCTCAACACTTTGGACCTATGGGTCAAATCTCATAGCGTAAAACAGCAGGTAAGACGACAAGGCCTGAGGTCCAGTAAAAAGTCAGCATAGCATGTCTAGCATGGAAAAGTCTGGATAATAGAAGTTCACATGCAAAAACTTAGGAGCACATAGGTGAGATAATGAACTTCTGGGCCGAATTCACACACCGTGAAGGTGCAGATCCAAGGGGGCTCAGTGAACCGTGAACTAGGGGGCTCATAGCGGAACTATTCTAAGTATGGCTACATTTTAAGAACCTGATGCACCTGTGCAGTTCTAGCAGGTACAGAACGATGACTGGTCAGTCAGTTTACTCTGGGGAAAACATTGGAAGGAATAGGAGTGGTAAGTCCCCACAAAAGCTGCACCTGGAGGACAGCATAGTGATTTTGTATGACTTTTCTTCTTAACTGCATTTAGAAATATTTAAAAATAAGAACTAGAAAGCTGCCTACCAAATATTGTATTTTGAAAACTGTTTTGGCACCTCACTCCCATTAGTCCCCCCAAAGGGCTGGAGTTGGTTATGGGCCTGCTGTTGTCTCCAGTCCCTGCCTCTCATGACCCCCGCCTGCCAGGACTTGGAAGGGGTTGTAGCAGAGGAGGTGTAGCTGCGGGATTCCCTCCGGGCTGTGCATTTCTCTATTGTTCCATACTACATAGCAGTTCACTTTTAGCTTTGAGAAGAAAGATAGGCTGGTCTTCTGGCTACTCCATGTCCCATGGTTTGGTTTAGTTCATTTTGGTTTTCTTTGTAAACAACATTCTTCCGGGATAAGTAAAAAAATGTACAGGTGGAAGGGGGCCAAAGAGTGTGTGTGTTGTGTGGTGAAGGGATAAAGCCCTCTACTGAAAAGGGAGGTCGTAAGCTTTCCAGTTCAGATAACTGTGATTGGCAGTTTGGATGAGGTTCATACGAGTGGTTCTTTTTCCCAGTTCTGATAGGAGAACAGAAATAAGTTTGTGTATGCATGATATCTTGCAGCAAAATGAAAACTCAAGTGGAAGAACAAGTGTGTGGTGCTGGATTGGCAGACAAAGAAGCGTTCACAAAGACAACCAGGGTCTGACCAGTACAAACGGCGGAGTGGTATAACCTTTCTGTCAACCACGTGAAGGGCTCCCTATGTGCCAGCCTTGTCCACAGAGTGGTATCAACTGTGGGGTTTAATCCTCCCAACTGTGTATATTATGATTTACAGATGAGGAAACTGGAGCTCAGAGAGTCTAACAAGGACTGGGTTTCACTGAGAACATGGTGGAGCTCAGATTCCACCCGAGGTCTGTGTGATCCTAAATCATTTGTGGGGAAGGAGAAGAGGTCATGGAAAGATGAATTCTAATTTCACGCGAAACTGCTGGTGGGTTTTATGGACCACTTTCCTTCCCCACTAAACCTGGGTTTTCTATTGATAAGGCTTCAGCAGGGAAGCCTTTCCCTCCAACCCCAGGGCCAGGCAGCAGTTCTGTCCTGTTCCAGCGCACCTGGGTCAAGAGCCTCCTGCCCCCAACAAGGGGAACGCACATGGGCGATCCTGTCTTCTAGCTAGCGATTCACCAGAAAGGTATTCTCAACTATTCTCTTTGAAATCATTGTAAATAAAAGATTTTTCAGCAGAGAAGATATTTTCAAGAATCCCTGTATGACATTCTATCTCCAGAGAATAAGGGAACTTTGGTTTTCACTGTTTGGAAGTCGAGGTCAGGTACATGCTGCTCACACCCATCGGCTGCATCTGTTAGCTGTCCTGTCTCTTCCTCTGTTTTTCCTTGGGTTGACTCAACATTATTTAGTTTTGGCTTCCAGTTCAGTTGGTGATTTGCCTGATTTTGCATTACTTTTAAAAGGTCACTCTTGGGAAGGGAACAGATCTCTGCTCTTCCCTGAAGGACTGGGAAGGAGCCTTGGGCAGCCCTCTGCAGCCCTCCCGATCTTCTCCAAAGCAAATGAAGCGAGGGCACAGCCATTACTGTCATCTCCGTTATCACGTCCCCCTTGAGCCTGTCAGTATTGTCCTGGTAGAAGTCCTGCAGTTTTCACAGTGACCTCTTAAATGCAGACACATTTCCACTCGGGTTTCTTTTCAAATGGGTGGATCCAGTAAGGCCCAAAATGGGCCAAGGATTTGGTAGCCACATACATGTGGTCATTCCGGACCCCACCTCTGTGAGGACTGGATTGTCCACTTTGATCTGAAAATTGCCTATGTTAAGGGCACATCTAAATACCTAAGCTGTCAACACAACATCAACAACCAAGTAGGCGGGTATAGTCATTTGTTCAGCACAGGAAGATGATGACTAAACTTTCTAGTAGAGACCGAGACTGGTTACCAAGGAAGGCAGGCTGTATTTAGCACACTACCAGGACTGCTGTGTTAAAAATTCAATAGAGGAATGAGTGAACAGCATTTCATAGCGCACCCACAGAGTCAATAAAAAGCACTGATGTTGTGCTTTCTGTGTACAGGGAAGCAGGGCCCATGGCAGCTTGATGGATTCCCAGTCAGCCAGGGCCTCGAGGAGCCGGTAGCCCAGGGAGGGCGCAGCTGCAGAGACCGGAGAGGGGAGCTCCACCTGAGCCATCAGGGATACCCGGGGGGCCAGCGGCATCTGGGGGTGTCGAAGGTTGGGGGGTATTCAGGAAGTAGGGGGGTGCGAAGGAAGGAATGGGGTGCTCGTTCATGTCACGCGTGTCTGTACCCCATGCCATCGTCTAGGTGCTCTTTGACTTGTTAAGGTTGACAGGTAATTGAATGTCTTCATAAGGTACAGTGCGATGTTTTAGTACAAGTACGCACTGTGTAAGGATCCACTAGAGATATTAGATGATCCATCATTTCAAGCATTTATCATTTCCTAGAGATGAGGACATTCCAGATCCTCTCTTCTAGCTGTCGTCTTTATACCATATAAATCAAAGGGATTGCAGACCAAGGTGTATGGAATGCTCAGGAAACCCAGATGAAGGGGGCAGTGAGTATTGAGCCCCACATTAAGCATCTTGGGGAACAGTGCACAGAGGGTCCCAACCTATGAGCATAAGATTTAGGGTTTCTCAACTTTATGATAGTGCATTTAGTGAAAACCAGACTTTGGATTTTGAATCTTGCTCCTTTCCCGGGCTCACATTATGTACTATTATCGGCTCTAAGCAGCAATGGCGAGCCATGGCTCCCAGTCCCCTTGACTGTGGGAAGCCATTCTCGCACGTGATTGAGCACCTCCCTGATTGGGTATGAGGCACTCTGGCCAAACTGTGTCGGAGCTAATCCCCACCCTCTCCAGGTGCGAGAGCCTGTCCGTGTGGGGGTGTGACTGACCATTGACCCTGAGACCAATCACTGACCCTGACCTTGGAATGCTGCCCCCCTCGACCTTCATTGGATGGAATTTCCCCCTGAATTTCTTGTTCCCCAATAAAAGGCTACTCCCTGGTGTGCTCTCTCTCTCTCCTGCTGATCTCTTGTGAAACCTCACTACCACATCAGGTGGCTCGAGGCAGGAGCCAGGAAGGGCCGTCTCTGAGCTGGGCAAGAAAAAGGTATATTGAGTTTATGTGTCTTTATTTTGATCTCACTAGTTAACTTCTATGTTTAGGACCTCTAGTATGAAGCTAGCATGCTGGTCGCGTGGTGGACGATGCAGAGTCACACTGTTTGTGCAATCATACTTATACATGGGGTAATAATGTCAGTCTCATTCCACCATCCTTCCCGCACCCACTCCCCCTTCCCTCCCTTCTCTTCCCTCTGCTCAATCCAAAGTTCCTCCATTCTTCTCTAGTCCTCCCCCATTATGGATCAGCATCCATATACCAGAGAAAACATTTGGCCTTTTGTTTGGGGGAGATTGCCTTATTTCACTTAGCATGATATTCTCCAATTCCATCCATTTACCTGCAAATGCCATTATTTCATTCTTCCTTAAGGCTGAGTAATATTCCATTGTGTATATATACCACATTTTCTTTATCCATTCATCTGTTGAAGGGTATCAAGGTTGGTTCCTTGAATCACTTTTTTTTTTTAAATGATTTTCTTCCCCAATTTCTTTTCTCTGCTCCCTGGTTTCAGGCTTACCTGTTGAACCTTGAATTGTTCCTTCAGTTTTCTCATTTTTTTCTTTCCTGATTTCCATTTTTNTTCCTGTAAATATTCATAGCAATAAATGACTCCCCTGTGCCCCGTGAATGCCAGGGCTGCCGTTGGAAGCATTTATTTAGTGCTAGAGCTGTCTCGGACCTGGTCATAGAAAAAGGTAATTGAGTCTGTGTGTTTATTTT
This sequence comes from Marmota marmota marmota, assembly GCF_001458135.2. NCBI lineage: Eukaryota > Metazoa > Chordata > Mammalia > Rodentia > Sciuridae > Marmota > Marmota marmota. The sequence continues at coordinate 7,951,475 of NW_026000206.1, read as the reverse complement.
GATCTCACTAGTTAACTTCTATGCTATGAACCTCTTTAATGAAACCAGCGTGCTGGTCGCGTGGTGGACTTGACAACACGGGGGGATCAACAGTGCTCTTGGATGTGCTGCACTGAGGTATAAGCCTCAGTAGGTCAGGAGTAGTAAGTGTTCTTTCAAATTACTGTGCATTGATTGGGACTTAACTCCATCCCGCAATGAGGAGCCTCTGTCTGGGACTGGTTGACAGCACAGTTAGGAGGAGAGGTGGAATGAGGACCATACAGCAGGGGAATTGCAGAGTCTAGAGGAGGAGGCACAGAGGTCCACTGTCCCTCAGCACAAAGCTAAGAGAAAGCAATGCTTCAGAAGATGGTACCAGAGTGGTCCCAAAGGGTAAAGATGGCAATGGGAAAAGAAGAGGGTCAAAGACGAGGAATCCCTTGGGGATGTTGGGGTAGGTGCACGACGTGCTGGTGAGTTTCAACACAGCAGATTTGAGTTGCTGCTGAGAACCTGTTGGGCACATCTTGCAGGATGTTTGTGGCACACGTGCTGAGCTCCAGAGAGAGGCTGGAGAGGTTTGGAATTGAGGGTTTTCTACCTAGAGGACCAGGCTTCCATAAGTGTCAGTGGACTTCATGACTAAACTATTTTAACAGGAAATGATTTGAATCCCAGTTTCCACTTAGCAAAGTATCCTGACTGAGGACCACACTGTCCCAAACAGGCCTGGGCTAGAGATGGAAAACCACATCCTCAAGGAGTGCAGTGTCCTTGTGATACTCCAGTGACATAAGGGTCCACGTGGTGGCTCCCAGAGGCCACACAACCAGCCAGGTGACTTAAAAGGAGCAGAGTCCTTGCCTTGATCTTCTTGAGTCTGAGAGTCCTTAAGACTGGGACCAGGCTGCTTGGACCACACCCCTGACTCTGCTCTTTCGTGCTCTGTTCTCCCAACTCCATGGGGTTCCTTCACCAGCCCCACCTGCAGCCCTCACCTCTTCTTCCTGCTCCTCTCTCTCCAGATTCCGAGGCTCCAGCACCCCAAGAAACAGAGGACAGGCAAGCCAAGGTGATCCTCCTACTTGAGTGTTTGTCTGAATGTTGCGAAATGTGAATTTTCTTTGCCAGGTCTCTGTGAGGCCTGGAACCTGAATCTTCATGATGCAATTAGAATGGGTTTACAAAAAGTTAGCAATTAGCTGTGACCCTGTTTATAATAGAAAAACTTGTTTGCACTTGGCTTCACTTAGTCCACAGCCACTTGGCAGTGCTGCTGTGATCAATGGCAGGATTACGCTTTAAAGGGCTTATTATATTCTGCTAATGTTTATTTGAAAGAGATCACAATGATGCTTTGTAAATGGCGCTTAGTCAACATGTGAATGGGGTATTCTCTGGAGCTCCCATGCAAACAAACCAGAAACTTAAGCTATTAACTTCCCCTGACTGACAGTTTTGAAATGTTTGTAGGGGGAAAAAAATGGTACATGAATGTTTCCAGACATCAAATTAGTTAGATAAATGAACTTTGAATTGGAAACCAAGCTTTCTGGTTAATAAACACAGCGTGTGCTAATTCACGGCTGGCTGTCTTGTAAGAGTAGGCAAGCCATTCCAAAAAGCAATGCTGGTTTATAAGATTTTGATATCCTGATTATATCAGTAAGCAAGCTTAGGAGTTATTGCCTATAAAACATTTCACATCAGCATGAAGCATATTCACATATTTGCTCTGTATCTGCACAGGGGTTTTAGAAGCTTCTATCTCCTTCTATGACACTGGATGTAGATATAGAGATATAGATAAAGATGTAAATATAGATACATATATTACATAAGATCATCTTCTCCTGTGGAAGGAGGGAAAAGCCAATTTGCTTCCCATCATCAAGTGCTCAGTACCTGGCTTACAAATAGACCTTCAATTCATAAACATGCCTTTCAGAAAACCTTAAAAACTAATTTATTATGCCCATTTAGATCTGAATACAAAAAGCTTTTATAAGAGGGGTGCAATCCAGGTAAATAGCAATAAATAACAAGTGGAATGGCGTCTCATCACTGTCAGGCTGAGGCGGCAATCTCATTTGGAACTGTGTTTCTGTAGTAAGAATGTGCTGTCATCTTATCATGCATGAGAGTTTCCAGACATTTATCATTTGAATATCATACTGATCATCCCAATTATATTTGGATGATATGTTTGGTATTTGAGTGCTGCTATAACAAATTGCCAGGCCTTAGCTGACTTAAAACAATACCCATTCATTATCTCCCAGTTCTCTGGGTCAGAAGTCCAGTCTGGCGGGGCGGAGCTACTGCTTCCAATCTCACTGGGTTGAAAGAAGGCAGGATGTCTTCTTTGGCAGAGGCCCGAGGGAGGATCCCTCCCTTTCCTGCCCACTTGAGCTGTTGGCAGAATTCTGCTCTTTGAGGCTGATGGATAGATCTCTGTCTCCTGTAGGCTGGGGTGGGGCGCTCTTCCCAGGCTCTGATTACCTTGCTACCTCTTCGAAGTGTGCAGCCTGGTCAGCCCCTTCTCTCATTCCATGTTTCTGACCCCAGCAATGAAAGTTTGGCTGCTTCTAAGGACCTTTGTGATTACATTGAGTTTACCAAATATTTCAGGATAGTGTCCCTGTCCCAAGGTCCTTGAACTTAATTACACCTTCGCATTCCTTTTTCCAAGTAAGATAACCTATTTCCTGGCTCTGGTGGTCAGCCCTGGAGGCAGAGCTGCACTCTCCCTACCCTGCCTTCTTAACACCACCCCATCCTCACAGCCCTGATGACCTCTCTCGGCTCCACCCCTCCACCCTTTGCCTTGTCTTTTACATTATTCACATTTTATCAAAAGTCCTTTTGTTCTTCTGCTGCCTTTATCTCTCTCTGTGTCCTGTTCTGGATTCTTCATTATTAAGGTCTAAAGATGAGCAGGATGACCCAGAATTCTCTAGAGCACTAGTGATGCTGGGGACCAAGCTAGGAATGAGCGCATTGGTCATTTTTCTTTCAGTCTCAGGAATGGGGATATAGCTCTGGGGGAGAATAGTATGCTCATGTGACATGTGCTGTGTTCTGTCCCCATCAAGGGAGAGGGGAAGAGGGAAGGAGCCCTGCCTCCTCTCCTCGGAACAGAACTTAAGGCTGTTTTCAAAGGCCTGGGTTCCCACCTGTATCCTTTACCCACAGCTGTCTCCAGGGCATCCTACTCTGGACTTCAAAGCATGTGTGGACAAGGACTGTGCAAGATTCTATTTTCCAGGCAAAAATAGACCATGAACTAGTGAAATAAAAACTAAAAAATTACTGCAGATGATGAAATACTCCAGGAAGAGGCAGAACTGGTGGGCAGGAGCAAACAGCCCCACTAGATGTCAGGGCCTGTCAGAGGCAGTGAGGTCCAGGCCCACAGCTGGTGGTTAGGCCACACAAAGCACCCCAACAGGGCACTTCAGTGGAGGATCAGCAGGACCGGAGACCTGGGCTTGGCCTGTCCTACAGTGAGCAAGCTAGGAATGAGCTCCTGCTGAGCAAGAGGCCCCGGGGTGCCAGGCCCATGGCTTAGAAAAGTACAATAGTTCACCATCAATTGGCCTTAAGAAAGAGCATCACTAAGCTGGGGAATTCTGGTGGAAAGCACCCGTGGATTTCTCCCAGTCCCCCTCTTTGTGATGGATAGGGAGGGAGTGGTCAGATAGAAGCTGAATTTCAGGTGTGTTCGAGGCATCTGCATCCCCCTGTTTTCCAGACTGTCTTGTTAAGTCACATCGTCACTTTCCCCTTCCAACCCGACTTGTGAACTCAAGAAGGAAACAGATTTCTGATGCTGGCTTCAGAATCCGTGTGTGATAGACCATGTTTCACGCCACAAAGCAACTAAATAAATTTTTAAAGATCAATATGATTCCTTGCATCTTACTTGATCAGAATGGAATGAAATTAGAAATCAACACCAAAGGGGGGAAAAAACCTACAGAAACTATATCGACATGTGGAGATTGAATTATACATTTTTGAATGACACATGAGTGGCATAAAAAAATCAGGGGAGAAATTTAAAAATTCTTAGCCTCAAACAAGCATAGTGACACAACATACCAGAACTTTGGGACACTGTGAAAGGCAGCTCCAAGAGGAAAGTTTCTAACTCTGCCTACATTAGAATATCAGAAAACCCCCAGATAAACAGCCTAATGATGCATTTCAAGGCCCTTGGAAAAAGAACACACCAATTCCAAAGCCAGCAGAAGGAAGGAAATAATTATGATCAGAGTCAAGATCAATGAAATAGAGAATTAAAAAATACTAAGGATCAATGAAATGAGTTGGTTCTTTCAAAAGAAAAACAAGATTGATAATCTCTTTGCTAAACTAACCAAAAGAAAAAGAGAGAAGACCCAAATTAATAAAATTAGAGTTAAAAAAGGAGAAATCACCACAGACATCACAGAAACCCTGAGAATCATTGGGGACTTTTTTTGAAAATGTATATGCCAATAAATTGGAAAACCTAGAAGAAATGGATACACTTCTAGACACACATGACCTGCCAAAATTGAATCAAAAGGACGGAGAAAACCTTAAAAGATCAATAACAAGGAATGAGATAGAAGCAGTAATAAAATGCCTTCAAACAAAGAAAAGCCCAGAACAGATGGATTCTCAGCTGAATTCTATCAGACCTTTAAAGGAGAACTAATGCCAATGCTTCTCAAATTATTCCATGAACTATAAAAGAATGGAATATGTCCAAATTCATTCTATCACACTCATAGAAAAACCAAATCATGACACATCAAGGAAAGAAAACTGCAGACCAATATCCCCAATAAAGTTAAATGCAAAAATTCTTAATAAAACATTAGCAAATTATATTCAACAGCATATTAAGATGGTTATACATCATGACCAAGGTGGTTTTACCCCAGAAATGCAAAGATGGTTTAAAATATGCATATAAATAAATGTACTTCATCACATAAATAGAATTAATGACAGAAGTCACTTGGTCATCTCGATAGATGCAGAAAAAGCCTGTAACAAAATTCAGCACCTATTCATGATTTAAAAAAAAAAAAAAAAACAAAAAACCTAAGGATAGAAAGAACCTAGCTCAACATCATAAAGGTTCTATATGACAAAACCCAAACAGACATCATAGTGTCCCCAGGGCATCCTACTCTGGACTTCAAAGCATGTGTGGACAAGGACTGTGCAAGATTCTATTTTCCAGGCAAAAATAGACCATGAACAATTTGGAAAAAGACCAAGATGTCCACTCTCACTTTAAATTAGGAAAAAGACCAAGATGTCCACTCTCACTACTTCTATTTAACATAGTACTAGAAATTTTAGCCAGAGTAATTAGGCAGGAGAAGGAAATAAAACTGATAAAATAAGAAAGGAAGAAGTCAAATTTATCACTGTTTGTAGATGATATGATCCTATGCTCAGAAGATCCAAAATACTTAACCAGAAGAGAGTAAGAGCAAATAAACAAATTCAGCAAAGTATCTGGTTACAAAGTTAACCTACAAAAATCAGTAGCTTTAGTATACACCAATAATGAATCTGCTGAGAAAGAAACTAGGAAAATAATCCCATTCCCAAGAGCCTTAAAAAAAAAAAAAAAAGAAAGAAATCTAATCAATGAAGTGAAAAGACCTCTACAATAAAAACTACAGAAGAAATTGAAGAATACACTAGAAGATGGAAAGACTTCCCATGTTCATGAACAGGCAGAACTAAGTGTTAAAATGGCCATACTGCCAAAGACAATCTATAGCTCAATGCAATCCTCATCAATATACCAATGACATTCTTCACAAAACTAGAAAAGGGAGGCTTAAAATTCATTTGGAAGAATAGAAGACCCAAAGAATAGCCAAGGCAATTCTAAGTCAAAAAGCATTGCCAGAGGCATCACAATACCTGACTTCAAACAATATTACAGAGCGATAGTAACAGAAAATGCATGGCCCTAGCATAAAAACAGGCCCACAACCAATGATACAGAATAGAAGACAAACCATCCCACACAGACACAGTCACCTGGTCCTTGACAAAGGTGGCAAAACATACACTGGAGAAAAATACAGCCTTTTTAACACAAAGGTGGCAAAACATATACTGGAGAAAAATATAGCCTTTTTAATAAACGGTGCTGGGACAACTGGTTATTTATATGTAGAAGAATGAAACTAGATCTTTATCTCTCATCCTGCACAAAAATCAACTCAAAATGGATCAGAGACCTTGGAATTATACCAGAGACTTTGCAACTCCTAGAAGAAAGTGCAGGGCTGACAGAATTGCTGTGGTTCCCAGGTGCACGGGATGTCTCAGTGGACGGTCATCCTGCAGCTCTCAGATGCAGGGGGAGACATAAGATGAAACAGGCAGATGGCTGTGCAAGGCCTTAAGATACTCAAACCATATCTACACAGATCTGAAGGAAAACTGAAAGCATTTGCTGCAGATTTAAGGATCACACCTGAGGCAGCAGGATCAGGAACTGGGCTGGGAACAGTGCCTGGGCCAAAGGAAGCTGTGGCGAGTCTTTCCCTGGTGGGAAGAGGGAAGCGGAAGCGGCTGGTGCAGTAGAGTGGTTATGCTGCAGAGGACTGAGAAGCGTCCATGCTACAAATGTCCAGCCACAACCCACAGATGCCCTGAAGTTGCATTACATATTTTTCAAAAGCAGTTTCTACCAAAGAATGGGTGATACTGCTCGTTTTGACAAGTTGTTTGCTAATGTCAATTTTCCATTGAAAAAAAAAATAACAACTCACAGATAAAAATCATCATCACTTGTGTTGATAACTAATGGGCCCCAGCCAGGGACATCCCATGACAATGCCACAGGGTCCTGGCTCCTTCTCAGGTTATGCCACAGTTAATTCAACTGTGTCCTCTCTAAACTCCACCGTGTGCCTGTCTTCCTGGCTCTGGAAGTAGTGCACTAATATTCAAGTGATGATCAAGATTTCCTGTAAATATTCATAGCAATAAATGACTCCCCTGTGCCCCGTGAATGCCAGGGCTGCCGTTGGAAGCATTTATTTAGTGCTAGAGAGGGACCTGGTTATTTCAGAGTTCCCTTGGATGCAATATTTTAATATTGTTGTTCTGCCTGAAAAATTAAAGCCCTCTGAGCTTCCAGTATCGACAGTTAAGATGAATGGCTTTGGCTCAGGATGGGCCACAGTCTTTGAAAGGATGACCTACAGGGTGCCACAGGAGTGGACATGGTCACTGAGTGGTGATTCCCTCCTGCCCACAAACTCTGCTGCCATTCCAGTGCCCATGATTTCAACTTCATGATCAGAGGCAGATTTTTCTAAGTCATTGAAAATTGGATATGCTTTAAGGACAAAGACCAAGGAGATGGTGCTTTGCATCATTCTGTCCATCAGATGGAAATAAGAAGGAGGATATGCACCCCTGCATCTATGTAGATCTAGACTTATGGACTCCAGAAATTTTTACAGCCATTATGGGTGACATAATTGAAACTCAAGTTTGGGTGATTTCCCAATCACACTAATTAAAGGGCAGGACAACATGCAAGATGCCAAGAGGAAGAAGAAACTATGGCTGATCAATAAATCACTTTTTACCCATCTGTAAATATTGTAGTCGGTTGGCCGCCCTGGCCCAGTGCTCTGTGGGGCACCTCTGCAGCCAGGCAGCTGAGGGCCTAGGAGGGAGCCCTTGGCCTCGGCAGATCAGACCTTCAAGGTGGAGTGTCTGATAAATGTGGCCCAGGGACAAAGTTTTATGTCCTGGGAGGAAAGGAAGCCCCTGGGAAAATGCTGTGTCAGCCTGGGCTTTGTCTCCCTGCCCACATGCTCCAAGAAGGGACTTGGAGCTGAGTCCAGGGCAGAATTGGGAGTGGAGTGGAAGTGAAAACAGTGAGAGCTCTTAAAATACTGTGTAAGAAATTGGGCAAATCATATGACTTAAGGAATTTATCGATGTCTTCACTATCTTCTATTTTATTGGAATATAGGTTTTCAAAATAATTTCTAATTGTCTTCTGTATTTCTGTAGCGTCTGTTGTGATATTGCCTTTTTCATCCCGTATGTTAGTAATTTGAGTTCTCTCTCTTCTTCTCTTTGTTAGCATGGCTAAGGGTCTGTCAATCTTATTTATTTTTTCAAAGAACCAACTTTTAGTTTTGTTAATTTTTTCAATAGTTTCTTTCGTTTCAATTTCGTTGATTTCCGCTCTGATTTTAATTATTTCTTACCTTCTGCTACATTTGCTGTTGTTTTGCTCTTCCTTTTCTAGGGCTTTGAGATGAAGTGTGAGCTCATTTATTTGTTGGGTTTTCCTTTTTTTGAGGAATGACCTCCAGGTGATGAATTTCCCTCTTAAAACTGCTTTCATTGTGTCCCATAGATTCCGATATGTTGTGTCTGTATTTTCATTTATCTCTAAGAATTTTTTGATTTCCTCCTTTATGTCTTCTGTAACCCATTGATCATTCAGTAACATATTGTTCATTTTCCCTGTGATGTAGGATTTTTCCTTCCTTCTTTTATCATTGATTTCCAGTTTCATTCCATTATGATCAGATAAAATGCATGGGATTATCTCCACCCCTGTATATTTACTGAGGGTTGCCCTATGGCATAATATATGGTCTATTTTTGAGAAGGATCCATGTGCTGCTGAGAAAAAAGTATATCCACTTGTTGATGGTTGATATATTCTATATATGTCAGTTAAGTCTAGGTTGTTGATTGTCATATGATTTGCCCAGACTTCTTTATTCAGCTTTTGTTTGGAGGNGGGATACTGCTACATCAATGTTCATAGCAGCACAATTCACAATTGCTAGACTGTGGAACCAACCCAGATGCCCTTCAATAGATGAATGGATAAAAAAAATGTGGCATTTATACACAATGGAGTATTATACAGCACTAAAAGATGACAAAATCATGGAATTTGCAGGGAAATGTGTTGAGAGCCACAGCCGAAGGGGCCCCAGCAAACTTCCAGCTGCCAGCAAACTTCCAGCTGCCAGCTGATGATTGGCTCACAGCGGCCCCAGCAACATCTAGCTGATTGGCTCCTCTGCGGTGATGCTCATTGGGCTGTTTCCCTGCCCTTTCAGACCACGGAGCTGCTCATTGGGGGACTTTTTTGGCTCCGCCCACGTGACCCAGCCAATCGGCCTCAAGAGCAGGAGGATTGTGGGAGGTGGAGAGAAGCTTGTGTGGGAGAGAGAGGCTTGTGGAAAGCCGGTGGTGGCAGTTGAGGCTCTGAGGGTTTTTCCTGAGAGGCTGTTTTGTTTGGTGTGTGTGGTTCTAAAAATAAAGTTAGTTTCTTTTGACAAGTGGCTCCTGATTGTGCCCAGCCAGACTGCGGCAGAAATGGATGGCACTAGAGCAGATTATGCTTAGTGAAGCTAGCCAATCCCTAAAAAACATATACCAAATGTCTTCTTTGATATAATGAGAGCAACTAAGAACAAAGCAGGGAGGAAGAGCAGGGAGAGAAGATTAACATTAAACAGATACATGAGGTGGGAGGGAAAGGGAGAGAAAAGGGAAATTGCATGGTAATGGAGGGAGACCCGCATGGTTATACAAAATTACATATAAGAGACTGTGAGGGGAATGGGAAAATAAACAAGGAGAGAAATGAATTACAGTAGATGGGGTATGCCGCAGTCTGGCTGGGCACAAATCACGAGCCACTGAAGCAGGAACAAACTTTATTTTTAAACTGCAGGAAAACACTTCACACAGCTCCTGGGGAATCCTCCCAAACGCGCCCCGAGGCTTGTCCAGGAACCCCCAGCCGGAAATATCTCTCCCGGAAATCCCTCCTCCTGCACTTCCCCCAACCAAT
>NW_026000206.1:7711752-7941496 GCF_001458135.2 Marmota marmota marmota | reverse complement strand
GGGGGGGACTGAGGCTGTAGCTCAATGGTAAAGCGCTTACCTCGCATGTGTGAGGCACTGAGTTTGATCCTCAGCACCCCATAAAAATAAATATGCTGTGTGTTTATCTACAACATATATATATATATATTTTAATTAAAAAAAAGGAATCGGGATATTGAAGAGGCCTGCATTATGACCTGTGTACACACGACACACACACGTACAGCACATTCGTGCATGCACTGAAGAGGCATACAATAGGGAAACTACCCAGATTCCCTCGTCCCTTTACAATTTAAGGACCTTCTTCCTTAAGCCTCTGGAGGAAGCTGTTGGTGTTGCTGTGACTTTTTTCATTGGCTTTGAAGAGAACTTGCCCCAAGGCCCAGTGGTCCTCTCTGCACAGCTCTCTCCTTCACTGCTGCCCACAAGCATCCCATGGGAGCTGGCCCTGTTCTCTGTCCACCCCACAGACCCCTGTCCCAGCTCTCTGTGGGCCCTTTTTGGGGAGCACCTGCTGGCCCACTGACTGCTCTTGATGGTGCCCTGCTCCCAGCCCTGGCCTTGAGCCCCTCTTGTCCGTGTGTCCCTAGTCCTGAGCCACTCCCTGCTGTCTGTCTCCCACCTGCCTTTGGCGCAGCACTGCTGGGAAAGATGGTGTGCACAGGGGAAGGAGGAAGAGAGGTGGGGGGGCATTCCCTTCTCCCAAGGAGGACAGGCAGAAGAGAAGAAATGAAAGAAGCCTGCGCTTACACTTCCTGCGGTCACGTGGAACACGGACATGGACAAGAAGGAAGGTCGTGAAAGCAGTTGTCGAGAAGAGACCCTTCTGGACGAGAAGGGCAGCTGGAAGACTGGAGGCCGGGGCTGGGTGCTGCCGGGTACAGCAAGAAGACCCACCCTCCCAAATGCCAGGACTCGTGATAGAGCGGGGGACACCACAGGCCGCGACGGGGTGGGAAAGGCAGACAGATGCTTTCCCACGTGGTGCTGGGGCGATCGGCTCGGAAAGCGGAGTCGTGCTCTACACCCAGCCCAGTGGGGGGAGAAGCCGCAGTGGGCAAGGCAGAGCTGGGGGACGGGAAGGAGGCAGGCGGGCGGCACGGGCCGCTCTTTGACCTCGGAGCAGGGAAGAGTTTCTCCAATGAGGCACAAACGTTGAAATCAGGAAGGGGCTTATTAAAATGACGTCACTCTTTCACCAGCACACGGGAAAGGGGGTGAAAGGACACGCCACACAAGGAGGATCTGTGACCCATGTAACAGACGCGGGAGTAGCATCCAGAAGATACAAGTTAACAGGGACAAGACAATGGACAGAGACTGGAGGAAGGGCCAGGGTCAAAGCATGAGCTGGCCTTTCCCAAAGAGGAGAGCCAGGGCTCCCAGGAACACAAGACCTTACTAACCAGGGACGCAGACGCTGAAACCCGTGGGCACAAGATCACACTCGGCAGATTGGTCTTGACGGACGTTCAGAAGGATATGGAGTGATGGAACATTCATCTACTAATAAGGCAAAGATAAGCACACCCCACCCCAGAGGCCCCACCCGGACACACCCAGAGGGCTTCAGAGATTTTGGTCATTTTTTGCTTCCAGCTGGGTGGGAAGTGCCCTGGCAATTATTTCATTGTTGCCACACACATTTTATATACTCCTTCAGATTTACTTTTCCAAACTTAAAAGATAGAATTATAATTATTGCCCAAACGCATCTGGTCTATTGATTAGCACTTAATGGATTTATTCAGTAAATGCAGTTCTTTAGGCATTCAGCACAAGATACGGTTCCATTAGGATAATCAATATATCATTTTAAAAAATAGAAATGGTGTATTTCACCAGCACCAGTTCATTATCTCCAGTGGCTAACAATCAAGAGAAAGTGGGATGAATGCATGCTTTTAAGCTAAGAGGTCTAATGCAATTAGTGGTTTTGAAATAATGTAGCTCTCTGTTCCCTGTCCCCATTGGATTTCTCCTCTACTCTCCATACATCCACTAAGATATACACAGAGAGATTTTTCTCATCTTCCTGGGGGGGATGTATTCTTTCAAACATGTTGACGTTGGCATGACGTTGATGTAGAATTAGCACAAATATTGATATTTAAATAGCTCACTTATTTCAGGTTAAAGGGTGCTGCAAATTATTTATTAGTGGTGTTGGGGATCAAACTCAGACCTTTATATATGCTAAGCACTTGCTCTATAGACCCTGAGCTATATCCCCAGCACTTTATTTTTATTTACAAATACAATTGTCAGGATTTCTCTTTAAGACGGTGCTTTATGTGTCAATATCTTAGGCAAATGCAATTTGTAACTAAAGTAATATTTATATATACACACATGCAAAACAGTTAGATGAAGATACATACATATGGTGTTTGGGCACCTCTTGGCAGAATATTGAGACTTTGTTTGGATATTTTATTATAAACTAATTAATAATCTTGTTTTTCTAAGATATGATTAATGAGTTTGTATTACTCATGAAGTGTTGGTAAACATGGTGTAAGTGTTGGTAATTAAATCTGAGGGTCAGTGAGTATATAGGGAAAAATCCCTGACACAAAACAAAAAACATTTCTACAAACTGTTACAAGGATGTGGTGTGTGTTTAATGTTACATAGGATTGAATAGTAATATTAATTATTAAAAGTTCAGCAAACACCAGAAATCCATGCAGTTCTTATAAACACCAGACAGTGTCAAAATACAAAAACTAAGAACTGTGTTTGTGTAAAAAAAAAAAATTAAAAAATATGCTTAAAAAATCCTGTCTAAAACCCAGAAAAGTGCACAAACATTTCATATATATGGGAATTCACCTGTTTAACTCTCAAGTTCAAGTCATTATTTAAAATAATATCATCCATCAACTAAAAGGATATTATTTTAAATCATTACAATGTGTAGATCCATATGATGTAGAAGATAATAATTTATATGGATGATGATAGTTAGTAGGAGAGCCACCTCCAGGCACATGAAACCCTAACCTTGGGTTTGCACCTGCTGATGCTCCCTGAAGACCCCCACTCGGGAAGCAAATGGACCCTGCAGGTGAGGGAGCCTCATTCGGAGCCATCTGACACGAATTGGTGTGAATATACTTTGTATACAACCAGAGGTATGAAAAATTGTGCTCTACATGTGTAATGAGAATTGTAAAGCATTCTGCTGTCATATATAAATAATAAAATATAAGACCTTTCTGTGCAGGTGCAAGGGTTCCACATCTGTGCTGTCTGCTTACTACGTGCAGCTGCTGAGTTCTAAAACGCATCTGGTGCAACCAATGAACTGAATGTTATTTTGTTTAAATTTAAATGGCCATATGTGGCTGGTGGCTACCATATTAGACATAGTAAGGCCACAAGAAGATGTCAGAGGGCCATGCTAACAATGGGGGCTTTATAATTCCACACTAGTGATGTGTACTAGTTAATGTAGGCTTTGTCATTTCTCCAAAACTCATGGGACCTTCACTTGTGGGTTTTTTCACATTTTGTTTCATTTTTAACTAATTTTTTAATGTCGGCTATTTGGAATTTGCAGTTCCTTTTATCTTAAGTGTCACATGTGGATGGTTAATTCGTCATCTAGTTGAAACATCATATTTTTAAAATGTCCCTTGGACTCTTGTAGTAATACTGCCTTTCAAATACAAAATATTAGAAAACTACATATACAGTTTTATTCTCATAGCTCTCATAAAAGCATAGAACCCAAAGAATTCACAAAGCAAAGGCAGACAGAGCCAATGCCACTGAATTCAGCTCTGATTTAAGGAGGGTGTCCATGATCTGCAAGGCAGTGGTCACCTGTGGTGCGCATACCGGGCTGATGGTCAGACCCAGAGGCCTGCAAGGCAGCGGTCCTGTCCCGGGGGGTGCCTCCCCCATACTTTTCCTAAACTGCTAAGAAACTCAATTTGTGCACAGGGCTGCCATGGCATTTGGCTTTTCTTAGGTGGACTCATCCTTAGGAATGGACTGCACCTCGGTTCTTGGGAGAGGAGCTCCCAAGGCCTGGGCTAGCACCAGGTGAGCGAGGAGAAGGCTGTGTAGGTGGATGTGGAGGCAGTGAGCTCCAGACCATGCTAAAGCATTGGTGTCTTGTCAGTGTGGTTTGTTTTAAGCAGGGGTGGATTGATCAGGTGGTGATTTTAAAGGTATCCCTCCACTGTCATTGGGGAATGAAGAGGAAGAGAGCATAGGTGGACATGGAGGAAATTGGAAGGCTTTGCAGGAATCCAGGGTGAGAGACAATTGTGGTTGAGCTGGTCACTAGGACTGGAACTTCAGGGGCTGCTCAACAGGACTTCCTCTTGGATTAGATGGAGTTGGTGAGGGTGAGGGGGCCACAAGGTAATTAAAAAGTTCACCTTCTAGTTTCTCGTATGAGCAGCTGGGGAAAGGAAGGTGCCCTTCATAGAGACAAGGAGGATCCAGGAAGGAATCCATGGACCGTGTGCGATGGAGAAGGGGCCCTAGGGTATGTGATGGAAGGAAAGGGGTTTAGAGGCCATGTCAGGGCCTGGTGTCACATTTCCAGCTGCTCCTCTGCTCTTCTGTACTTGAAGTATCCGAATGTTCCAAAGGGGAACGTGGATGTTTCTCTCTCTGCTGACTGCCAGAGGAGCATAGCCTGATATTGGTAAGTCAGAGCCAAATGTTTTTCAACCAACTCCTCTTGTTTATCTTTCAGGATCATCCAGAAGTGTTGAATGTTCGAATGCAATTGGAAAGCAGAGAATTGGTCATAAATCTGGAAAGAAATGAGTAAGTCAAGCTAATCCTTGTTTATGGCATGACCGGACAAAGTTAAGACAGCGTGGACTGGGAAGTGCTGTGTAATTTATGTTGGCGTTTAGAGAAGCAGGACTCTATGCATGGGTCTGTAATCCAGATTCAGATTTGAGGATGAAGTTAACTTTAAACAGTTACCCAGAGGAAAAATAAAGAATTTTATCACTCTGAAAAAGAACTTGGTAACTCAGCAGGTTTTCTCATTGTTCAGATGTTTCTTTGGTTCAGTCTGATTTTTCAAGGGAAGAATTTAAGCATCCTCTGCTCATTCAGAGTGTCCCTAGGTCAGTTTCCAAGTTGTGTGACAGCTTCAAACAGGTAGAAACTCTTTCGTCCCTAGGAAATACCAAGAATTTATTTTATCTTTCAAAGCTTGTCTCCTCAGGTATTAACTTTATTTATTTACTTACAAATTTGACTCTTTCCTGGAAAAATTATATAAATTTCCAGAAAATGGTCTTATGATTTATTCCGGAGCACATGGGTACCACTTCATATTTTGCATGGTCTCCCAGAGAAGCTGTGTCTGCTCCTGTTGGTGTCGGTTCTTATGCTCTGGCTGTCCCCACAAATTCCTCAGCTCTGAGGGGCCCTTCACATTCCCTTTGATCAGCACCCAGGTAGGAAGGCCTTCTGGACAGCATCTGTGGGTGGAGGTGTCGGTCAACTTCCCAGTGCTTGATGCTAAATGGCCGCTCACCCTTCCAGTGTGTGGGTTTCTTCTCACCCTTTTTTGCTGAAATGGCAGTGTGGATGGGAATCCTCTGGAAGGCATTCCCGAGAGAGAGAGAGAGAGAGAGAGAGAGAGAGAGAGAGAGAATGAATATGAATGAGAATGAGAATGAATAAATATATCATGCAAACTCAAATTAGCATCTTTATGTAAAAAGTCAGACCAATTTATTGACATCAGAACTGTGATTTGAGTGTACTGAGCAAGTCAGAGGAAAGAGACCACCAAAGGCCACCCTAGCATTTGGCATCTCATGCCATGGGTACTTAGAGTCACATAAAATCATGTGTCCTCCTCCTCGGGATCCACAACGTGCCTCTCTCTCTCTCAATGTATATGTTTTTGAAGAATAATACTGTTGATTTGTGTGGTAGAGACAATATTTACCAAACTTTATTCAGAACTTGAAAATGGAGCAAAAATGCCTCTTTATATTTTATCTTACATGTGCACCCCTCACCATTAGATGTATCTAAAGCTTTGTAAATAATAAATAAGTAATGTGTTTTAGCATTTCTGGTGCCAATGATCTTCAAATAGAGATTCCAGCACACATACTGAACATGTGAACTGTGTGCTGCTTCTGATGGCTCTCTTAGGAAAATCAGTACTTTCATGGTCTTTCTTTTTTTGGCTTTTATGTAAGAATATTATGGGGCCTTTAAATTTTTATAAATGTTGCTTCTATTTTCTTATTTTTTATTTGTTCTTTTTAAATAAGCATGAAGGTAGAGTGTATTCTGACATATTCTACATACATGCGGTGTGACTTAGGATCCCGTTCTGTGGCTGTGCATGATGTGGAGTTACATTGGTCGTGTATTCATATAAGAACATAGAAAAGTTGTATCCTTTTCATTCTACTGTCTTTCCTATTCCCATCCTCCGTCCCTTCCCTTCATTCCTCTTTATCTAATTTAAATTACTGTTCTTACGTGTTTCTGAAAATATCTCCATGGAGGAAGCTAGGTATTCCTTGAAAGAGCAGAGAGAGGGCTTCCCTCTGCGCTGCATGCCCTCAGAGGCGCTGCCATGATTGGCAGCTATATTGTGACTGACCCTATTGTTAGGCAGGGACATGGTGCCCGGCATGGGGGAGGCTGATCCTAAACTTTGTAGGTGGTATTGCAACTGCAGGTAGAGGGGAGGGAATAGCCTTAATAAAATCCTGAAGTTATTTGTTTTTACTATAAAAGGAACACCAGCAAAAAATTGAACACCGTAAGGGAAAAAAAAAAGAACAAAGAATTAAAAAATATATATATTCCTTCGACTGAGCATGACCCTGCTTGACATGGTGCATGCTAATGCAGATGATTTTCTCACAAATAATTCTCTGCTGCTTTTGTCTTTCTGAGATTGTAGACTTTGTGAGATTTTATATCCTACGTCTTCATTTAGCTTCGTGAAGGACATGCTGTTCCAGGTAGAAATGATTTCTCAGAGCCCCTCGGGTCCTCTGAGTGTGGAAAGTGGTTTAATAGCCTCATTCATGCTTCCCTCAGAAAATGATTTATCTTCCGTTAGCTGCAGATAGTAAAATATATGTGGACAATTGAACAAGGACTAATTAGTATACAATGTTATTTTAAAAGGTGTGTTAATGTGCTTCCTTCCAATCCTGGACCTTTCATATAAGATAATCTTGACGTTAGATAAGTTGAAACCATAAAACCATCTCTTCTCAATTTATTTCTCTCTTCCCAACTGCTTTGTCAGCCGACATTTAAAAAAAACACACACATGGAGCATGTTTAAATATGTTCCTATGATGTCCTATAGCTTTATTTAGTAATAGTACTTGTACCAATTTCAAGAATTGCGTTCTGTTAAAAGTAATATTTTCATAGTCAGAGCATGCCAATATTACTATTTAAATAATGCATTTCCCAAAATATTTCTCTATGACTATTGTTTTTGAAAGAGTCTACGCATTATTACAAATGGAAAATTCCTTTGAGGCAATGAATACCAAAAAAATCTACAGTTTTATAAATGAACTGGAATGCTTTTATGCTACTAGCTTTTAATGCTATCAGACATAAAAGGTATAAATCACTTGTTTATAGTATAATTTTTAATTTGCATAGCCCTTTGGTGCAATAGGACCAACTCAGAGAGCTTATTCAAATAAAGCTATAAGAACCCAATGATAAAAAATATAAGCAGAGGTTATTTAAATATTTAACAACCAGTATAGTAGAAAGGCCTGACCAATTGAACGGCCCCTGACCAATCTGAAGGTCAACCCAATGGACCAATCTGGTTGACGTGCTGCTTCAGTGCCTGTGGGCCAGCAGTCAGCCCTGTGTTCAAGGATATTCTTTGCAGAATGTTTTACTTAGATGTACGTTGATAGGAATTCAATTAAATAAATTATGGCTCAGCTATGGAGCAGAATACTATTCAATAATTAAAAATGATGAAGAATTAAATCATTGCAAAGAGATTTATAGTGCAATCCATATAAATATCATGTTAGAAAATAGTTTACATGGTAGTCAGTTTTTATTTTAAAATCATACACATGACATGGATCTCTGAGTAGTACGATTATGAGAGTTTTTTTATTAATGTTTCACAAGAAGAAAATATTACTTTAAGATTAGAAAAAAAATCCTTTTGTTATGAAGGGGAAAAAAACTTGAAAATAAAAAGCTTGAAAATTCTTGAAAAGAAGGTTGAAGTATTTACAGTTCATAAGAGAAAACAGGGAAAGGCTACTTTGCAAGGGCTTTAAAAGCTTCCAGAAACTTCCAAAGGGCAAAATAGGCCTACTCATTGAAGATTGTCTTTGAATATCTAGGAATCTGTTTTAATGTAAAATCTACTTAGAAATGAAAACCTAAATAAAAGTGGCCCCAGTCCCTTAAGTCATAGGAGCTATACTCTGAAGCTAATGCTGAAAGAGAGTCACCTAATTATCCGTGCTCGGAAACTCTTCCATGGTGAACCAGTCCACCGAATTTTAATAATAGTTGTTTCAGGGAATCTGTTTTATTTGCCTTCTAGCATCCCTAATTTGTGCTGATCGGCTGTTTACTTAAAATCTGTTTGTATAGCGTAATTGAATGTTTAAAGGAACACACAGCTTCCCCGTGCCCCCACTGGGAAGCATTTTTCTTCCTGCTGTCTGCCCAGGGAGGGAGGCTGGTTTATCGCTTCCATAACTCACCACATCCCTGTGGACGCCCAGGCCTTTGCTCACACAGGTGCTTTATTGGACAGGCAGGCCAGCTCAGCCATGGCTTTCCAGTTTAGGGTAATTAAAAGTGAGGGCTGTACATCACACTGCCTGCGTTTCTCAGGCCTGGGGGGCACTGGGTCTTCAAGCCTGGTTCCCGGCACTGTGGATGGCAGTTGCCATGGGGAGGCCGCAGCCCCCTGGATTTATATTCGGGGTGTCTCTGGGCTGGAAGAACGTCAGCACTGACTTGTGTTCTGTCTGGAATGATGACACCAGGCATCTCTTCAGGGACAACTTTAATTACTCTACATTCTACAACCATAGTAGAAAGGACATTTAAAAATTGTCAAACATTGGACATAAATGTTAAGTAAGGCATGTGTTTTAGATTATCTCAGATGACCATGTACTGCAGGGGAAGACGTGGCCAGTATGGAGATGGCATTGGATGGATTAGGAGCCGGCTAAGCGACTGTCCAGAGGATATTAGCCCACCACTCACAATGACTGGACCTGTGTCGGGCAGCTGGGCCGCTGCTGCTAATGCTGCTGGTGCAGGGCTGTGTGCGTGGCCTCCTCTGGCCCCGGTTTCGTCAGCTGCTCTATGAAGATGTAAAAAGGTGTCCTGAACATTTCCTGGCAACACAAAGCCAGGGGATCACTATGCTCCATGCGACACAAGCTGGATCATGGAGATTTCAGCAGTTTGGATCAATAGGCCAAAGCTAACAAGATGAGATTTAGTGGGATAGATATAAAGCAGTCCTGTGCTTGGGTTAACATACATACATACATAAATGTATGTTTCAAGTTCTGAAAATATTTGCTAGTGATTTCATGAAGGAGACCCACGAGCTCAGTAAGAGCCCTGGAGACAATGTGGCTGCTGAGATAGGTGAGAGCCACCAAAATGTCTGTGGGATGGTGCAGTTAGCCCTGGACTGGAGAGGACATCCTCTGTCGTGTGATGACCTGGCCAGATCCTGCTCTTTGTGCACCAAAGCTGAGAACCACCGCCGACTGTGTTCTCATTGCCATCCCTGGGCATTCCTTTCCTTTCCCATCAAACAGGGACCTCCCTGGGGTCAGGGTCTTTTTATTTTACTTTATTTTGTAACACAAATCGAACCCAGGGGAACTTAACCACTGAGCCACATCCCCAGCCCTTTCTAATTTTATTTTGGGCTGATAGGCATACACCACTCTGTCTGGCTTAGGGGTAGGATCTTTTTTTAAAATTTTATTTATTTATTATTTTAATTAGGTATATATGATAGCAGAATGCATTTTGATTCATTGTACACAATTGTAGCACAGCTTTTCATTTTTCTGGTTGTACATGATGTAGCATTGCACCATATGTGCAGTCATACATGTACCTAGGGTCATGATGTCCATCTCATTCCACCATCTTTCCTGCCCCCATTTCCCCTCCCCACCCCTCCCTCCCCTTTGCCCAAAGTTCCTCTATTTTTCCCATACACCCTCACCCCACATTCGGCCTTTGGTTTTTTAGGATTGGCTTACTTTGCTTAGCATGATATTATCCAACTCCATCCATTCACCTGCAGATGCTGTAATTTTATTCTCTTTTAATGCTGAGTAATATTCCATTGTGTATATATATATCACA
This sequence comes from Marmota marmota marmota, assembly GCF_001458135.2. Lineage (NCBI taxonomy): Eukaryota > Metazoa > Chordata > Mammalia > Rodentia > Sciuridae > Marmota > Marmota marmota. The sequence continues at coordinate 7,931,140 of NW_026000206.1, read as the reverse complement.
GTTTCTTTATCCATTCATCTATTGAAGGGCATCTAGGTTGGTTCCACAGTTTAGCTATTGTGAATAGAGCTGCTATAAACATTGATATAGCTGCATTACTGTAGTATGCTGATTTTAAGTCCTTTGAGTGTAGACTGAGGAGTGGGATAGCTGGGTCAAATGGTGGTTCCATTCCAAGTTTTCTAAGAAATCTCCATACTGCTTTCCAGAGTGGTTGCACCAATTTGCAGTCCCACCAGTAACTTCACACCTTCTAAAATAATGACCAGGCTACGCCCACTTTTTACCTGTAGGTCTTGGAGATAGCTGAATGTCTCAGTGCTGACAAGACCTTCAGAAATGGCCAGGTTCATCTTTTGGGTTCATGGTGTCTGAGGATCTTCATTTTACAGACTTGACATCAGGAAGCTGATTTTAACGCCTTTGTTGGAGTGGGCAGTGCCATTCCTTTCTGTGCCTCATCCTGCAGAAGCAGCCCAACCTGCATGCAGTACATTAACACAACAATGAACCCATTGCTGTCATTCCATTCCCTGATCATTTACCCAGAGACATTTAATTATTTCCACATTGCAATTGACCCTGGAGGTAGAAGTGAGCAGCATCTTCACCTCTTTTGTAGTTGAGTCACAGAGCCCAACAATAAAAAAAAAATCACCAAAAACAATAACTGGGTGACAGTCATGCCCAAGGCCAAGGAAGGAAAGTGCAGAGCCCTTGCCGTCTGGAGAAGGAGGGCGTGGCATTAAGTAGCATTTCAGCTGTGCATGAATAGGGCCAAGCCAGGTAAAGAGGAAGAAGGGGGCGGGAAAGAGAGAGAGACAGAAGAGCATGTGTAAAGGGCCTGAGGGAGGAGGAAAGAGCTTTCCAGAGACTAGGAAGGGTGTTGTGCTAGTGAGCAAGGAGGAGAGTGGGGATAGAGAGGGAGAGGAAGCCAGGCCCTGCAGGGCCGTGGGCACCTTGAGGAGGATGTTTTTCACAAGGACAGTGGTGCACCCTGAAGAATGGGCTATAAGCATGGCAATGATGTGCTGAGATTCAGTTTTTAAAGACCGTCCTGGGTGCATGGGAACCCCAGGTTGGAGGAGGAGAAGAGTGGATGTCCTGGGCAGAGCGAGTGGCCAGAGCAGTAGGAGTGTGAGGAAAGGTGTGGAGAGTTTAGAGAGCCCAGGAAGCAGCGTGGACAGAGCGTGGTGAGGATGGAACGTGGAGGTGATGGAAAGGGAGATGTCAGGCATGATTCCTGTACACTAAACACTGGGAGAGCGGTGACGTCTTTCACCAGAATCGAGAGCCCTGGAAAAAGGACCAAGGTTTTGCCTTTGAGCAGTGGCCAGGGACATAGAGATGTGGATGGGATGGTGGTGGCCAGGTCCTGTGCACCTTGGAGCGGGGTGGAAATTTGGCCCAAACAGAATCCCTTATGGAGGGGGTCGGTGGAGGGCTGTCATGTGCAACTATCAAAGTGGCATCCTTGTGGGGTCTTGGTTGTCTGCAGCTGACCTAAGTTTAGCATTGGCTAGTGACTGTGAGCTGGAGAGCAGCAGTCTGCAGTAAGTGGACCAGGAGGAGCATGAACAATGGCCCTGAGGTAGCTACAGAGCTGTCACAACCCAGGGCAGTGGATTGATTTAATTTCTAAGCAGGGGCCTCAGCCAGGGCTGAGCCTCTGGTCTCCATCTCCCTGGCAGCCCCCCATCCCCTCTTTCACGTCTTTCCTGGAGTCTGAGTTCATTATGTGTGTCATTTAGAGGCTCCTGAGGTCCTGGAAGTCTAGAGCCTTGCTCCTGGACCACCAGCACCAGCACAGGGACCTCTTGGGGGAGCTTATTAAAAAGGCAGATGCCTGGCCCCACCTCTCTGTTAACCCCAAATCCCCGGCTGTAAAGCCTGGGGATCTGTATTTTTTACAAATTTCCAAAGAAATAGATTCTCATTGTTCTTGGACGGCCCTAGCTACATGTGGCAATTTAAATTAAAGTTAATTTAAAATAAAATTAAAACTTCAGTTCCTGGATTGTTCTAGCCACAGTGCAAGTACTTGGCAACCACCGAGGGACCCTTCCATCATCTCGGGAAGTATTTTGGGCAGCGCTGGGACTGGTTGGGTAATACCAGCCCATGGATCCTTCTAGTGTGGGGTCCTGTCTCAGCAGATGCATCAGCTGTGGGAATGTCCTTCCTACAGGGAGTGACCACGCCTCCCAAGGCTTCCCAATGGCTGTGGCAGTGATAAGCCCTGTCCTCTGCCCTGGGACCACCTCTGCACTTTGATAAGTAGAGGAAGGCCCAGGAGTGAGTGCTGTGAGCGGAACTGTCCACAGTGGAACTGAGGCCAGCCCCACGGACTTCAGCCATCGTCTAACTGGATAAGTCTCCTTTAGATTTAAGTTACAGCCTCTCGGCCTTAACATTTAAGATGCCTTTAATTGAGCTAGATTTTGTTTCCTGAATAGAGCTGAATTCCCTGAGCTCCTCCCCTCACCTCGGACGGTGCAGACATTGGAAAAGGGCAGAGCACCATTTTTAGAGTTTTTGTTCCCCAGCCTGACATAACCTTGAAAGTGCTTGAGCTGGTTGAGATTGACCTTTTCAAAACAGTGTTCCCCTGTTCCAATTTGAGAGTAGGGCTTGCGAGTGGACCCTTCAAGTTAGCAGGGCCTGGAAGGGTCACTGACACAGAAGTGGATTTCCATTCCTACTGTCCCTCACATGGCCAGGGGTTGCTGAGTAGACCCTTGAGACTCTCTTCTGGTGAGAGTCTCCCGTGGCCTTAGGATCCCTCTCCCCAACCCTGCACAGAGGACGTGCAGGCCACCGTGTTAATGGCAGCACAGAGGATGTGCAGGCCACCGTGTTAATGGCGGCCTCTCTGTAACTTTTCCTGGTTGTTACTTCTGACTGTGTGACACTCGAGACTTTCGTGATCCCTTAAGACAGTAACACTTGCTCTCCAATGAGCTTGAAACGCCAACATAATTTTACAAAGTTTATAGTCACAGATTCTGCAGGATTCTTGTGATATAACGCCACAGGAAACCAACACTTTAGATGACTTTTTTCCTGAAATGTTTATTTCAAACTCATTAACCTGAATGGAATTGGAGCCCTTGTCTGTTGTTGGCCATGCTTCATAATGTGCTTGGAAAAACTCAAACTTGGCAATTATGTCTCTGTTTTTTGGATTCCTTCTTACTTGTTTCTTATTTATACTGAATGTTCATGCTTAATTAGTGATGATAACGAGCTATAATATGATGTTATTTACCAATCATCATTCATTACACATGGACAATGTGTGGTGTTCCTTTATTTCTGGTTGTAAATAGCCTTCGTTATTAGGCTGGACTCTGTTGGGGACTTGAACAGATATTCAGACACCAGTGTTCATAGCAGCATTATTCACAAGAGCCAAAAAGTGAAGCAACCCAAATGTACTTTAACAGAGGAACAGATAAACAAATCATGGTTGTACATTCAGTGAAATATTATTCAGCCTCAAAAAGGAATAGAGGAAGCTTTGGCACATGGAGCGACACAGATGAGCCGCCTTCCCTGAGCAGCTGTCAGCACATGGGACACAGACTAAATGCTCTGCAGGGCCCTAATTCTCTTGTGCTTTTAGGGGCAAAAGCATCCCTGCATTCTGCATAGCTAGACACAGGCCGTAGGGTCGGAGCAGGACCAGGAATTGCTGGCAGGAAAACTAGGGCTCTGAAGTGGAGCCTAGATGTAGCCTGTCCTGGGAGGCTCTGTCCACGCACACAGTGATGGCAAAGTGAAGAAACTGTTTCATTCAGGGAGAAGGAAAATGGGATTCGATTCCTCAAAAACCAGTGGCAGCTAGGCATGGTGACACCTGCTTATCCCAGCGACTCGGGAGGCTGAGCCAGGAAGATGGCAAGTTCAAAGCCAGCTTCAGCAATGGTGAGGTGCTAAGCAACTCAGTGAGACCCTGTCTCCAAAATACAAAAGGGGCTGGGGATATGGCTTAGTGGTCGAGGGCCCCTGATCAATCCCAGGTACCAAAAAGCCAATTCCTGGGAAGACACAGTGGTGACCACACTTACCCAGGTACCGTGAGAAGAGGAAGGAGGGTTCCCTCCATCGTGCCATCCCGAGCCCACGTCGTCTCAAAACAGGGGCAGTGCACTGTGGGGTGAGCTGGGGTGTAAGTGCAGAACAAGAGCCTCTTTATTTTTTTATGATTTTCTTCCTTAGAAAACCAGGTGGGCAGATAGAGGATGATAGGAGACCCCCACCCCACCTCACAGCAGGAGGGTTATTTCAGGAGATAATTTATTTACAGAGAATTATTTCCACAGCCCTTCTAAGGCCACTCCTTCCGTCCCAAGCAGCCTGGCGGATATTGCTGGCCAGTTTCATGATTGTCTTTGAAGCTCTGACAGGCTCTGGTGGAGATGGCCTCTGTGCAGTATTAGTCGCCCAGCAGCACCCATGGGACAAGTAGGCTCCAGGGTGGGACGAGGGTTTTATGTGAGGTTTTCACAAAATAAAAAAAAATTATTCATGTTTTCAGTAAAGTCCTGATGGTTTTGTGCATTCATGTCAACAAAATGAATAAAGTCAGGTAGGTTAAATAAGTGTAAAATGTCATTAAGATTTTACTATATTATCCCCCATAATTTAGTTAATATGTTTAAAATTTTGGACGAAATTTATTGTCTTACAAGTAAGGTGATGATTGTGATTGGATTCCACCACTCCTTGTATTCTATAAACACTTCATCCAAGAGCCTTGTATTTTCACACTGGACCGTAAATCACCTGTACAGATGTTATACAAACTACTTTATATTTAGAAAAATTAGTTATTCAAGACTTCAGTTTTTTCCCAATAATTTTGCATGTAGGAATCTGTGATCATTGACGTAGAGGACAATGTGTTATTAAATCAGTTAATCAGTTGGCTTATTCCTGATCACATTATAGAAAAAATCCAAAGTTGCTAAAATACACATAAATTAATTTCCTTCACATATGTAGCATGTCCTCACTGACAAACTAGCTCTCTTGCATTTTGCTCTGTTTTCAAAGCAGTTGGTAGAAATTCTGAAGATGATCATTTGAGGAAATACACTGTATGCTCGTAGTGGCTTTACATTTTTTTTTTTTTTTTAAGAGAAAGGAGATTTATGTGGTGTAGGGAGAAGCCTTGGGCCAGGGGAAAGACTCATGCAGTCTCTAACACTGGTAAGTTATGTGACTTATAGGACCAGAGGGGTTGGAATTGGCCTCTCTGGTCCTGAGTGCTCCCATCTATCATCTGAAGGTAAGTTCCAGCCCTGGACCAGACACCAGTCAGGCTCACTGGGCCTCGCTGAGGTCGACAGCCTCAGCAACTTTCTGCCTTGGATATGCACTCGCCTCTATCACACTGGCAGATACTGTACTCAGGACCTCCATTAGGACCCTGTGGCACAAGTTGTGTTTAGCCATGGAGACCTCCCAAGCTTTCTTATTTAGTTGTATTCTAGTGGACCAGCAAACCCTGCTTGGTGGCACCTTCCACTTGGTGCTGTTCCCTGGAGACCTAAGAATGGTGCAGAGCACCCACCGGAGGGAGGTCTCTGCTGCAGGATGCTCCTGGCTGACACCAAGATGGGAGGGAGGCAGGATGGTAATTGCCCAAGGGAAGACAAAGCCCCTTGTCCTGAGCCATAGATGGCATTTGGTGACTGTTGGAGGGTCTTCATGACACTCTGATACATGATGGCAACCTTGACCTCCTTAGAAGTCCTTGATATCATTTAAAGTGCAGTGGGGGCAATGGGAGAACTCGGGGGGGGGGTGCCCCAGGATGCTGGCTGCAAGCCATTTCCTTAGCAGATTATGAGGGTGTGGGCCATTCATCTCCGGGTTCCTTTTCTACATTCTCCTATATGTACACAGTAGGTCACAAAAATAAACACCGCTGGTTCTTGATGGCCAAGCCTGACACAGTATTCTGTCCACAAAGAGCGATTGTTCTGCTCCCTGGGAGCACTTGTTTTCTTCTCCCCTCTGACCTTGTTGGGTAGGAATCCAGAGGGACATGTAGAGGATGCTGTCATTGGAACGAGTTTAAGGAAAGCAACCACGTTTGGTTGCCAAAGACAAGACTTGGCTGAGACTTTTGATGAATTGGCGTCTTTTTTTGTATAATCATTGGTATCGAAATTTTGTAAGTGGAAATAGAGAAAGCACACATAAATATTAGAGAGTGGGACTTTTCAAATGAATTTGTAATTAAGTTTCCATACTTACATGAACATACATAAATACACTCACATTCTGTGTCTACTATACACAGTTACATAAATGTGCATTTTGTGCTTAAGAGGCAATGTTTCATTTTATTAGGTTGAGCCAGTAAACAAAGTGTTATGTTTTAAAAAATCTGCTAGTTCAGGCTATACCTTAAGTGACTTTTCAAAAAATTCTACAGCAATGCAAATTTGATTTATTCCCTAAAAATAATCTATAGCTCTCTATTTAGAAACAGATATTAGGGCTTTTTAGAAGCAAAGACTTGAACATTGATTGCCTCCAACGTTTAAATGCTGAGTGTTGAAAATATGATATCCTTGCTTACTGACAGAAAAATGGATTTTAACCTGGGGTGTGTTTTTACATTTTTTTTTTTGCATTTGACATTAAAGTTCTTGACGCTATACTACACACTCCGTTCATTTGCTGGTATTCATTCATCAGTTGGCAGGGCTCCTGCTCTTCTCAAAGCTTAAATCTGTCTCTGCTGCATAGAACAGCAAAGGACTGGCTTGTGGGGTTGACTAATCAAATACCATGGTGAAGAACTAAATTAAGATTTCTGATTAATGTTATGGGAAAATTAGATAAACAATATGTGAGTCTTCCTCTCCCAATAATTTTTGTCTGCCTTTTTTCTCCAAAGAATTGAATAATTCTTTTGGCCTTTTTCTAAGTACATTCTTAATTGCTTTGCACTTGTCATATGTGTGTGTCTGCACCTGTGTGTGCGTGTACATACACATTTAGCTAAATGTACCTCACCTGCTGTGTGATTGCAGTCTTGGTGTGGTCTGTTCTGCACAGAACCTTTGGGGACATGGTAGAGATGACATCATCCCTGGCAGTGCCATAGTGACCCACTTTCTCCTAAGGCTGATGGTCTTGAGATCTGACCATCTGAACAGCAGACCTTCTGGTGTGGAGCTGTCACCCCGTGCTCCGGCAGCTACCCTGTGTTGTCCTCGATGCCTGGCAACGGGCACGACCACAGGTATCAGCCTCTTCCATTTTTCCAGCCTGATGAACTTAGAGGAAGTCTTCTTGGTGCCCATATAGACTTTTTAAGTGTCTGGAACTGTCCCAACAGCTCTCTCTTTGGACTCTGTTGAAAACACTCCTCATGGCAACCCCAGGCAGAAACAGAGATGAATCTTTAAAATGCAAACATATTCACAGTGACCTGTGAGCACAGATAATTCAGCCTGCAGCCTGGAGCCCTGGCTCCTGGTCATTGGCCCCGTCATCCCAGGACAGATCTGGAAAACCAGGTGATGACTCTTCAGCCTCCCTCCATGGATAGTTAGTGCATGAGGCAGAAATGCTGAGGCTGTTGTAGGCAGATGGGATCCAGGTGTCACTTGAGGTGGTGGCTGACCTCACAGGCAGGGCTGTTATCTCAGCAATGCCATCTCTGCTTCCAAAGTCCAGAAATGATACTTGACAGACTCAAGTTTTGTGACTTACAGGGCCCAGACTCACACTGATGGACACCTGAACCTGCAAGTGCTCTCAGAGGCCCCAGGCAGCCATGTCCATGATCAGGGCCAGAACAAAGGGCGAAGGACACCCATTCATAGGATGTGGTGACAGTCCGGTGGTGGGTGACCTGCAAGCCCTGGAGTGAAAGAGCCACCCCAGAGGTCCCTCCTCACTCTCTCCTGGTGACCTGGTCAACCACTATACTCTCCTTAGTTTCCTCCTCCATAAAATGGAATTAACTCCTCTAAAGTGGAGCTGGGTTAATTCCATGATGTCGTAGAGCGTTTGCCCGTATAAACCCGGCAGTCCTGCTTTTCCGAGTGGGGGACCATGCGCTTCCTGTCTCAGTCAGAGAAGCCCCTTCTATTCACAAGTCCCCCTCTGGCAGCAGCATTCATGCCTGCCAGGCCCCTGCTGGCCCCTGAGATAGACAAGCCTGCAGCCCACCCTGCATTCAGACCCTTTGTTGGGGGAAAGGGGTTTCAGTGAGCCTCCGAACACGTTCGTTTTGTGTGGGTTTGGCCAGGTTGACTTGCAGAAGAAAGGCCGTTCCCTCTCCTCCTCCTGGAGTCCCCTTCACGAGGGTGTCCATTATTTCTCCATCACCAGCAACGATTTTACCTGGTATTCCAGGCACTTAGCGTGTGATCGCAGGCACAGTCAAGGCCCCACAAATGTTAGCCGGTGCTGCTGTTATTAACTCGGCCAGTGTTTCTGAGCTCCTACTGTATATCAAGACTTGTTCAACATGCTGGGGTACAGTGGGGAGCAGAGGAACAATAGTCCTCGATGCCAGGAGCTCGCAGGCTCGCGGACCAGGGAGGTGCCAGGCAGACAGTCCTGCAGTGCTGATGGCACCGTCATGGACACCCGATGTGCTCATGGGGCAGGAGTCCAGACAGCTGGAGAGACAGGAGGCAAAGCCTGTGGCCCTGGCATCCTGGCAGAGGATGGGCTCCAGGCTGGGCACAACCTGGGTGAGAGTGAAAGGGCAGCAAAGACCAGGTACACTGAGCCTTGGGCAGGTTTCAGCCCACGCTGCACCCTGGGCAGCCCTGCAGTGGTCAGGGAGGCAGCAACAGGGCAACAGGGACATCTTAATAACGGCAACCTGGTGAAGCCCAAGGACCAACCCTGATGGCAGACGGAGGCATGGTGGTTAGAGACACTTTCAGCTTCTTCTCTTTGTGAAGATCAGAAGACCCTCTTCTACCTGACTGTCATGGCTTGCATCTGAATGTCCCTCAAAAGCTCATGTGACTAAGGCTTGGTCCCCAGTGCAGCAGTGTTTGGAGGTAGGGCTCCTGGGAAGGGACTGGATCATGGGGGCTCTGACTCAATAGTGGATTAATCCATTGAGGCCAAATGGACAACTGGGAGGTGGTGGAATCTGTAGGCAGGTGGGGGTTGTAGGAGCAGGTCACCAGGGGTGTGACCTTGGGGACTTATACCTTCCCCTCCCTGCTGCTTGGCTGCCATGAGCTGAGCAGCTTTCTTCCACCATGAAGTTGTACCTTGCCTCAGACCCCAGGCAGTGAGCTGGCCAACTACAGACTTAAACCTCTGAAACTTGAGCTAAAATAAATCTTTCCTCCTTTCAGTTGTTCCTATCAGGTATTTTGGTCACAGCAGTGAAAAGCTAACAGTGACAGTGTCCTTATTCTTGGCAAGCACAGTGGATGCGGTTCTTTCTAGCTGTCCCCAAGCACGATGCTCAGAAGGACACCCCACATTGTGCAGAAATCCACAACCTCTAGTTGAAAAATCACCCGCTGCTAAATGCCTGCCATTATTTGCTCTGCCAGGACTCTCCTGAGTCAAGGACTGGTTCATTTATTTTTTAAATTCTACATTTATATATTTCTAACTTTATCTTTGTTATTACCTCTATAAAATGAGAACAGTTATATTTCCTTGCCCATCTCCATGGTTGATGGATGAAAGTTATTTCATGAAGCTATCGTAGTATTTTACATGCAATGTAACTCTTAGGTGATTGCTAAGACAGGTCACATTTTCCCATTTTTCTTTTATTTTTATGGATTGAATTTTATTTAAAGAGTCAATAAAATATTGCATGCAAGTTTTTAGTACAATATCAAAATACCACTTTTGAACACCTGAGAAAGTTAGGGAAAATAATAGATTCTCGCATGCTTGAAATCTTTGTTCTAAGATTATTTGGGTCAGAAATGGTTTTTTTCCTAAAATAAGCTCAGCCCCTGCTTTCTCTAATTCAAGAGATCATCTTAATACAAATGGAGCATTTTGGCTTGAGCTAGAGGTGATGTCAGTGCTCCAAGGACCTTTGTTTAAGTGTGTTTGGTGGGAAGGTTGGAGTGGACATCAGTGTTAGGGTGACATCATTCCTTCCCAGTCCTGCCTTTGGAGAGCAAATTCTGCAGAGCACGTTTAGGGTTAGGTGGCTGCTGCCCAGTGGGAGTGAATGCCAGTTGGTAGCCCAGATCAGGAATTGTAAATGTTTGGGGAGAAAGTGTGGGAGTGGGAGTTGTGGCCTTGGGCAGGATGCAGAGGTGGGCTGGGGAGCTCCGGGTGGCTCCCAATGCATGGGTAGTTGCTAGAGTGGATAGCACCTGCTGTGAGGAAATAATAAAGGAAATCCCTTTATTATCATTATTATTGTGGTTAGTCCCTCCTCAAAGCTGTAGCAACAGTACTTGTTAGGAATGAATATGTTTGAATGGGACATAAAGATATAGATAGCCTTTGCAGTGTTGGTGTTAACAGGAAAGATTTCTGGACAAATCCATTATCTCCCTTTCCCCAGTGACTACTAACCTTATCTACCTAACCTCATCTCCACAATTTTAAGGTCCTCTAGAGTGAGTGACCTGCAGAAAATTTTCCTCTATTTGCTCAACATTTTGGTTAGTATGCTGTTTCTCCGAACTGGGCTATTGTCCAGATAAGTGAAGCAGACCCCTAGATTTGCAGTTTCCAAAGGAGAAATGGGTGGAGGTGAGCAGGCTGCTGGGAACATAAGCTCTTGGAAGACAGGTGCCTGGCTGGCCCCTGGCTGCATGCCCAGAACCCAGGACAGAGCCTGTCATGCAGTGGTGCTCAGAGTGTTGGGTGCTCAGTGCAGGGACCTCGGAGATCACGGTGTCCATGTTCCCCTTGTAGAGATGACTTGGTGGGCTGGAGGGCCAGGCACTTGCCAACTTCACACAGTTGGTGGTGGAGGTTGAAATTAAGCCATGAGCTCCAGCTTGTGAGCCCGGAGTTGCTGTGTCCTAATGCATTGGATTTGGTATTCACCGCTGTAAAATCCTGGACTCAGAGTTACCTGGACAGTTTTAAAAAAGAAAGTCCCCAGGCAGGGAGGCTGGTCGGTTTACTTGTACCTCGATGTCAGTATTTTCCTTGAGCGTCCCAGTTGATCTCAAGAGGCAGTAGGAGTGAGGGCGGTGGTAGGGGACCGGACCAATAAGCAGCACAGGCTCAGGTGGGGGAGGTGACAGGCTGGGCTGCTCCTGGCCAGTGCCAAGTGCTCTCTGGCTGGGTGCCCACCTCCTTGCTGCTCTGCTCCTCATGAGAAGGCCCTCAGCAGCTGAGCTCGTCAGGCTTTACTCCAGGCGGGGCGCGGGCATTCTCGGGCTCATGCGCCCCATCCTTGGTCTTGGTGCAGCCGTCTCTTAGGCCAGCTCCAGTTTGCCTCGTCATCTCATCTCAGACTGCCACTCAGTTGTCCTGGAGACAGCCCCATGGGGCCAGGTGCTGTGCTGGGGATCCAGACAAAAGCAAGGTGAAGCCCCTGAGGGTGGGGCTTTGGAGCAGAGGAGCCGTGGCTTGGTGCTGGTTAGTACTAAGTAAGGTGGCACCGGCTGCTCTGTTAATGCTGGGATTTAAGACTCTCTGTGCCTGGAAGGCTTTGCCATTTGCTTTCAAAAATTTGTTCTCATGGCCACCCATGTCTTATCATCAACTGAAGAGCCTCACTGGGCCTCCCCAGCCCTCCCTACCATAGGGGGCTGTGCTTTGAAATGTTCCCTATGGCGGCCAGGAGTGGGCTGGGACTGAAAGCAAATGTGAACTGGACTCAGGACATCATCTGGGGCTCTGGCAAATTTGGGGTTACTTGTTGGGATAACAAGGAGCCACAGCTTGCTTCCCAAGTGAGTCCTAGGCTGTTGTGTTCAGTTGTCGGGCTTACTAGCTCTGGTGGAGAGCTGCGGGAGTGGACCAGAGGAAGAAACCTGCCTCAGTGCTGCCCCCTTTTGGCCCGAGTGCCTTTGGGCCAGTGAGGCCACTTTGAGGCAGTTGGGAACTTACCAGGTAGACCCTTGCGGGGCAAGCTAGCCTGTGGGCTCCGGGAAGCAACGCCCAAGGCTGGCCACGGTCCCCCCGACTTGTGCTGCAGGAGAGCTGTGTTCAGAGTGTGGCTACCTCTCCAAAAGCCACCAGGGTCTGGTGACCAGGGTGAGTCCCACCAGAAAGCGACTGCACCTTCAGAGGGGTGGATGTCAGGGAGGAGGGTCTGTCTAGTTTGTTTTTCCCCTCAGCACATTTTTGAGGCCTGTTGAGTGGAAACATTTCCTGAACTTGTGAGGAAGCCCCTAGACAGCAGCGGGGCTCTCAGTGCCTCGCGCAGCTCTGAGGGGGCCTGGGAACGTGACTGCCGAGCAGCCGGACAGCAGCTCCCGTGGTGCTCCACGGAGACCCCCAGCAGGGATTGGTTGTAGCCCTGGGAGGGAGGATGGGGTCTCGGGTGTGGGCTGAGGGTGGGGTCTCCGGTGTGGGCTGAGGATGGGGTCTCCGGTGTGGGCTGAGGATGGGGTCTCCGGTGTGGGCTGAGGNTTAAGTTTATCTTTGGGGAATATATACCCCTTCCCAGGGTCTCCGGTGTGGGCTGAGGATGGGGTCTCCAATGTGGGCCGAGTCTGGGGCTGATGCTGCGGAACAGAGCTGTGAGGGCTGGATGCCTGCAGGTGAGGATGGGGGCAGGAAGAGTCCCCCCACCCACCTTGAGAGGGCTTGCTGGACTGCAAGCTGCCCTAGAGCCAGTGACTGTGGAAAGGCAGGCTTGGATGGAGTGCGTGATGTGTGTGAGCATTTTTATCCACATTACCTTATTTTTTCCCTTACACAAACCGTGTGAGGTTCATGCTGCTATTATCCCAGGGGCAGGACCAGGCTGCCAGAGAAGAGGGATGGGGAGGCTTAGGACCTGCCTCACTTGTACCTGAGGCTTCTCTCGCCCAGCCTATCTGCGCTCAGGCTGGACAGGAACCACGCCTTGCTCATCTTCTATCCCAGCCCTTGGCTCCCCTCCACAATGTCCTGTCCCCCAGGAGCCCCCACAGCAGGAGGGGTGGGTGTGAGGAGGAGAGCCCGGCACCCCACCCCCAGCGATGTCCTTAAGCTAAGAGTGTCCAAGAGCTATCAGGACCAGTTTCCTCTGGGGCCGGCATTCTGTCCTTCCCTCCCTCCTGTATAAGCAGATGTCTCCGGTCCAATCTGCAGCGGGTTCGTTCCTGGGCAGGGCCATTAGCTGGTTTTCTTAACAGGAAGAGACGGCTGGTTGGTGGTGACTCCTGCGTGGCTGAGCGCACTCAGTAGAGCAGACAGCTTCCCCCCACCCCTCCCCTGAAAATGAGGAAATGATAAGCTGGTATAAATCATGCTAAAAGGAATGAGGCCCCATGGAGACTCGTGAGGACAGACGACACGTTGGTGAGCAGATGAAAGGCCTTGATGGAGACCAGTTGTGAAGGCACAAGCCCGTGCTGCAGAAGCGCAGCGCCCTGACTCAAGGCGTCACGCGCGCATCTCCCCCTTTCTCTCTCTCACTATTAAAAATATTGTTTCCCAGTAAATGTCAAGAGCGGCAGAACAGCCTTCCCTGTCCTGGAGCCTGGGGGGAAGCTCTAAAGACAGTTCTGCACAGCAAGTCTGGAGTGGCATCAGAAACGTGGGCTGCAGTCCTCTACAGGGATGTCCTGCCACAGGAAAGCAGCCATGATAGCACCTCACTTCCAAGGCTCCAGAGTGTGGGTTGGAGCTTGGATGGACTTACCATCAGAGGTGTCCAAAGAAGGTGTGCATGTGCAAGTGCCACCTTCCTTCGTTCTCACAAGCACCAGGCAGGACACCCAGGGCTGGCCTTGGGTCTGCATGGGCAACCAGCTTGGGGTCCTCGCTCTTCCACTTCCCAGTCCTGCGACTGCAGTGAGTGATCTTAGGCATCAATTTGATGGGGCACCCAGAGAGCCGACGAAGCGTTCTTTTGGGTGTGCCTGTGAGGGTGTTCATGGAAGAGACTGGCATTGAGTCAGTGGACTGAAGAAGGAAGGCCTGTCCTCAACGGTGTGGTTGGAGTCCTCCAATCAGAGGAGACCTGGGGAGGGCAGAAAGGAAGCGTGGATTTGCTCACCCTCTTCTGAAGATGGGAGTCCCGGCTTCTCCTGTCCTCAGACATCAGAACTCGGGGTTCTCTGGCCTTGAGATTCTAGGACTCGGCCCAGTGACCCCCCAGGTGCTGAGCCCTCCAACCGTGGGCCGAGCAATTTCCTTAGCTTCTTTAAACCTGCTTTCTCACCTGGAGAGAATGAAACCAGGACCCACTCTGTGGACAGGTTTCTTCAATCGCAGACGATAGAAACAGAGTTGGCGGACTTAAGCAGAGAGACGAAAGGAAGGATGAGAAGCAGCTCCCAGAACAAGGGAGGCACAGAGTAGCCGGTCTCAGGAAGGGCAGGGACCTACCACCTGGGTGAAGAAGACTGGATGGACAGGCTTGTCAGGGTCTGGTAAGGCCTACCCTTGAGTCATCTTGTCAGGGTCAAGTCCAGAGACAGTATCAGATAGGTGCCTCTGGTCACATCCTAACCACCTGGCCAGAGAGCAAACCACCTTGACTTTGGCTAGAGGGAGAAACGGGGTTTCCATTAAGAGCCGCAGTAAACGCTTACTGCGTGATTGTCCTGGGGATTGATTAGCATCCCGCAGGTCAGGTTCTTAGCACTAAGGCTAGCACATCGCAAGAACTGAACACTGAGCAGTTGTGTATTGACAGTTATAAACTGGGATGATTAGTAGTTGACCAATAATATAAACTTTCTGAATAAAAGCTAACAATGTCTACACACAATTTCAATTTAAGTGAGAAATCTGAATAAGATCCTTGGATTGCATCCAGGTCAACCTCCTGGTTGTTCTGTTATAGTGGGGGTTTGGGAAACCTTTCCACTGGGGGAACTGGACAAAGGGTACACAGATTGTCTGAACTATTTCTTGACGTCCGCCTGTGAATCTACAATGGTCTCAACAAAGATTTCACTTAGTACCAAAAAGCTAATAATTATGACTTCAAAATCCCAGCAGGTCTTTTCTCCCTGTTGGAATTGATCGTTTTTAATTTTCCATACTTAAACAGCATTTTTCTGATGATTTTTTTAAGTGTAAAGGTCTTGATGGATTAAAAATTCTTTTTAAACATTGAGAAAAACTTCAGTACGATAAAAGAGCAAGGCCAGCTCAGAATATTCCCTTGATAAAAATGCTTATCATGGGACATTTGATGAGCTTGACCATACCCTCTCCCACACACACACACGCTCCTGGCCTGGCAGGAAGCGTGTGCACAAACCGCCAGCCTGCTTGGTCCCCAGTGGTTTGTTTTAGGGAGAGCTGTTTGTTTCCTCTTATCTCTCCAACTTTAGTTCGTTTATTTATGTGAAGGTGGGCCCCAAGGAGTGTCACCTCCCAAGGGATTTGTTAGGCTTATGGAGTCCTGAGTCCCTGTTTATACATTCTGGGATTATGCTGGGAAGAACCTCATCCAAAGACTTTGAAGAGACCCGTGGTCTGCCTGCCTGGAGCCCTGTCCTGGTGGAACGCATCTGCAGGACACACACCAGATCCTCACTCGTTTGTTTTCCCCCTTCCTATTTCTTCTAGCTACTGTTAACTAGTAGCCAGGCAGTTGGTTACCAAGACCCAAGTATCTACCCTAGAGATACTTGCAGTCTAACAGTGGACCATGCCTTGTCATCCAGGGATGACCAGTCGAGGTATGAGGTCTGTATGTCCGGTGCATTACCCAATTTAGCCCTGAGCTGCATTTAGGATTCCTGCATTTAGGATTCCTTGCTGAAAGCCAGGGTGGCATGCTGGTATTGGCTTGCTAAGGCATTTCTGCAAACTCATAAGCCCTCTGTTTCCCCTCATAGACTCAAATGCTCTCTCTGCCACCACCATGGCCACTAACTCCCACTCACAGCCCCCGCTGTGGTCTTGAGGACTGCTTGCATTTGATGCTATTGGCCAGTCAGTGTAGCTAGATTTTGGAGGGCAAATGGATTATAGGAGAGAAAAATCTTCTAGAGCTGAGTGGAAGGGGAGAATAGGGACATTTTGGCCTAGAAGAGGAGACTTAGGAGAAACCCAAGCTGCCTGGTCTCAGATTATTACACTTCTTTCTGCCTCAGTTTTCTCCAACTGCAAAGTAAGGGTAGTAATGATAGTCCAGAGGTGGTTGAAAGAGGTAAATACTTGTGAAACTCACTTGAGGCACATATGCAATCACTGTCAAAAATACTAAATGTCTTTGCATGTCGACGAGCCTGACGGAGGGCAGAGACGTCTTCCGATTGGCCACTAAGGGTGGAAATGGACCAGTGAGTGACAGTGGAGGAACGGAGGGCAGTAATCACAGCTCTGCCCAAGAGAGTTGAGCTGCTGACGAGGAGCGAGGCCTGCTTCTGGGAGGGCCACCCATGACCCCGTGGACCCGTAGCACCCCACCCGTGGCCAGTGGTGCATGTGAGTCCTGGTTGAAAGTCCAAATGCTGAGGATTTTCAGCCGTGTGCTGGGTCCTTGCTCAGTGCTCTCCCAGGGTGGTGGGTGAGGGGAGGAGTATTTTGCTGGGTTTGTTCATCTCTGAGCTCATTTGTTCAGTCCCAGTGTTTGGACCGGCACCTGGCACAGAGAGCAGGCACTTTCCAGGAAGGCACAGGTAAATCATGGCCTTCATCTCTGCCCACAGGCCAGGGATGTGCAGGAGGTAGGCCTGGAGCTAGGCCGCCTCCCTCGCGTTGCAGCTGCACATAAAGAAGCCTAGGGTGAGGTACGGAGCCCAGGTGCACGAAGCCGTGAGCACTGCAGCCTGCAGCACAGGGTGCACCGACGCTCTCCTGCACTCCTCCTCCTGGGCCGCTGCCCTTATGGCTTGCAGACACCCTCTGATTCTTCAGCTTTCAATCTGAACTTCAGAAATCTTGAACTTCAGTGAGGAGCCGCCGAGTCATGGGCTCGCTGAGTCACGGGGTCACAGGAAGCGGGTTCCGTTTTCATTCTTGGAGTTTCTGCAAACGATGGGACAGAAAAGGGAGCAAGGTTATAGCCACCGAGCAGCATATTCGGTGTACTGCTGCCACTGTACTGATTTGAGAGGTATTTTTAGAGTCACATGTTCATTACTCATGGTTGACATTTTTACTAGTACTGAAAGTTAGATAACAGCAAGGAATTCCTGGTGGGTGACATATTCTCAAGGTTGGTGCCGAGCCCTGTCGTAAATCATTTGCTTTCTTCTCAGGCTGTGGAACGCCAGCAGCTCCTCATGACATGGGCCAGAAAGCACATGAGATTCTCAGGACTGAGGGGCCATTGGGAAAACCCCTATGTGACAGAGGCAGCCTCTCTCCTAAGTATCTAGCAATGACTGTTGAGTGAACTGGGGTCTCCAAGTTCCTGCTATTACTGTGTGATATTTGAGTGAAATTTGGTCAGTGGATCTGTGCTGTGAAATCTTTCTCATCCTTTTGTCGGGGGACAGACAGGGCGAGAAGAGTTAATATTAGGCACAAGTGTTTTATACAGTAATATGTTCAAGCTCTCTCCAGAAGTAGTAGTGCTAAATACAGCTTACACCCGATTCTCCTTACGTTTTCCAACTTAGTGTATTAGCAAAGTTGATTTGTGATGGACACATTAAGGTTGACGTAGGGACCACTTTTAGATCTTTTAAATGATAATTGTAGCTATTTTCCAACAAGATGTGATTTTTATACAATTTTGAAACCATTTTCATTTAAATGTCCAGTGACATTTCTTCGTTGCTATAGAAAAATAGAAGTATAAATTTGTACCTGCACGGATAGCTGGATGTCTGCAGAATCTACCTTGGGTTGTCTGGGGCCATTTTCTTGAGGATAAAACTATGAAATCTGGGTCACTTTATAACGGGTTCAAAATAAAGAGGGGAAGGAAGCAATTACCTGTACCTTCACACCCACAGACCAGTATCTCCATAGTTACCTTGTCATCCTTCTCCAGTTCATGAGAAATAAGATGATCTTTCTGACCCTAGGGCCATTTTGCACTGTGTCTTAGGTCCTGTTTATTTCTGCCTCTCTCCAGCAGAGCACCAGAGATTGGCTCCTAGGTATTTTCTCAGTCTTCACTGTCTTTCCTAAACCGTCACCATCCACTCTTTCCTTCCCACGGCTAAATACTGCTGGTATCACCATTGTTTGTTTTAGAAAAAGAATTCCATTTGTCTGCCTACCTGTCTGCCTGTCCGTCCGTCCGTCCATCCATCCACCCACTCATCCACCCACCCATCCACCCACCCATCTCCGTCATCTTGTAGCCAAACTGTTGCCGCCCCTTCCCCTCTCTCTCTGGCTCCCTGCTCTCCTTTTTGTTCAGAGGTCCCCAATGAAGAGCCCTTTCTTGCCAGACCCAACCTTCTCTCCCAGCCCACTGCCTCCTCCTCCTGACTGGTGCCCGTCATCCTCTTGAGGACTCTCCTATGCTGACTTCCATGAGGGTCTCTTTCTTGGAGCCCCCAGCCTGTCCAGCCTTCTGTTTTCTCCTCCTCCCTCCGCTGCACGTGGGTGGGTGCCAGGACACCGGCTGATGGAATTAACCCTTAAGGGACACTTTTCCTGGGAAAGGAACAGGATTTCCCCTGCCAGGACCGGGTCCCCTGCCCTTAGGTCTGAGTTCTGGAGGCTTCCTCCTAGACCTGTCTCCCACTGCAATCAGTTCCAAAAGGGATTCCTGCCCTGCTGCCCCCTGTCCTCCAGTCCTTCAGAGATGGCCCACTATCTTCCAAGGCCAGCCTCTCCGAACATGAGCTCCTGGTCTCTCCCATGCCTCTGTGGTTGGTTTGATTCCTGCTGTGGGCCGGAAGGGAACTCCTTCACTTATAGATCAGTCCAAGCGCCTGGGTTTCTTTCCTCGTCCCACAGCAGGTCCCCATCAGTACACACTTGGGTTGTTTCAACAGTCTTCTCTATAACCTTCCAGAAATTCCCTGCCACTAATTTTTCTTACAGAGAAGCCAGACTAGATCCCCAGACTTCTCACATTCCTGTCCCCTGCCAGCTGAGTGTCCTTCCCACAGCATGGAATGGAGCACATGACTGTGATGCCCACTCGCCCTGGGGTCCCCTGAGGCTAGGGAGGGGACGTCTGCACCTCCAGGAGGCTCCTCCTGTCCTGCCTCCTGCTCCTGCCACCTGCTGCCTACATCTTTCCTCTCCTCAGTATAACATCCCTGGCATGTGCCTGGCTGTCACCCCTCCTCTCACAGCTCTCCTGCTGGACCGCCGTCATCACCTTTGTGGGGACACCCCACCTGCCCGTTTTCTAGGTGCAACCCGAGGTCCTCTTCTGGAGCTTCTCTGCTGCACCTAATCCCACCCCCACCCCCCACCCCCATCCCCACTCGAGTGGAGCCCTGCTTTCTCTCTGGGCCCACACACCTCTGTTCCTCTGTTACAACAGCAAGGCCTTTCGTTAGATCTGTTAGTAGGTTTGCGTACACTAATGGATTGGGATGTGATGCATAGGATGTCCCTGTAGCCCCAACACCACACTGGCACATTAATAGATGTCAGTGACGGCTGATGGAATTAACCCTTAAGGGACACTTTCCTGAGAAAGGAACAGGATTTCCCCTAGTAATCGGATCATGCAGTCCAAACTCTCCACCGTCTTCACCAGGCTTCTCCAGCCTACAGTTTTCCAGAAGATGCCTGGAGAGAGTCCTGCCTTTGTTCCTGCACCCTCTCTTCTCTTAGCCTCTCCGGAGTCGTCTCTCTCACCGTCTGTAGCTCCTTTTCTCGTCCACACAGTCTGTGCTACATCAACGCAGGCGGTGTCCTGACGGCCAGCCTGTGCGTCTGCTCTCCAGCTGTCTTGTGCTCTTTGTCTTGTCTCTGCGGCTCTGAGCCACGTGAAGACAGAGGCTGTGCTATATGCTTGCCTTGACCGTCACCAGCGCTGGACTTGTGGCAGGCACTGAGCAGCAAATCAAAACCTGCTGAGTTGTTTAGATAACTCCTGCTTCATTCCCAAGTAGTCAGGACAGTCAAACCCACAGTTTTATGGCTGAACCCTTGTGTCCTAATCATGGGGCTGCCAAAGCATGAGTAGGCAGTCTAGAAATGACTAGAATCTGAGCAACAGAAATCTTCGAATCCTCCTGATCCAGTTGGTACCGTGCCCTCCAGTGGATTTTAATAGCACTGAAAATCTTCTTTCAACCACTTACTCTAGAATCTAGAAGCTCATAGAGGTCGGTCGCTGGAGTTGAGCCTGACGCTTCCCAGTGTCAGTGTCTGTGCCGTCCCAGAACAATCAAAGGCCCTTCTACCCCTGAAAAGCAGCCAAGGCCCTGCCACAGGACAAAGAGAGAAGCAGTGCCTTCCACTGGGCCCCTTCTCCCAAACCTCTAGGTGTTTGCATGTCTCTGAAACCCAGAACATGTTTTCCCATTGGTATTCTCCTATTTATTAAGTTGATATCTATAAGAATATGACTTGTATCACCCCTAAAAAGAGGTTGGTAGAGATCTATTCACCCTGAAAGTGAGCCAGGCATTGCCTAAACACTTTGACCTGGCTAAATGAGTCTTGGGATTCACGGGCAGTGGCTCCCCGCTGGGTGGCACTGAGAACAGTGTTAGTCCCTGCCTCCCAGGGCACCTGGAGAAGTGAGATGATGCCCCAGAACAGCTTAGTTTCCAGTAAGAAGCCAAACCAAGGTTCTGGTTATGATTACACTCAAAATTGCTATCTCTAAATATCATCAATTTTATTTTTGTGCTGCTTAAACATCCAAGAGTTTGGCACCAGAAGGTTTTGAAGGTCAGCACCATGAGGAGTGTGGGGCAGGAGCCTCACGCAGAAGTCCCCTGTGGCAGGGGAAGACTTCATGCTGCTCCGAGTGGCACTGCAGGGGCCTTGCTGCAGCTGCTCGGCCTGCAGACAAGGGGACGTGTCCACAGGGGAGAAAAAGGACAAATTCATTCATAGTCGCACAGTGGGTGGCAGGTAGCTGCTCTGGGCTTGCCTGTGCATGTACGTCTCTGTGTCACAGCCATGGCTGGGTCACATTGCTTTCAGGGGACATCTTTTACATGGAGACAAGAGACATTCTCTTGCATGAGATCACAAAAGCCCACCACAATTTGTGACATTAAAATCAGGCATTCAGCAGAGCCAGTGGGCGATATTTCTCACCATGTCTGAGCCCAGAACTGGAGGCGGATCGGGGTCCACCTCTTTCTGCCCAAACATGGACATCTCGATATCCTGAGGAGCCTGGGACCCCGGCCACAGCTTTGTTTGTTATTTGTGTGGAAGTCTCAGGGAGAGAACTCTGTACCTATTCCAACCAGATAAGGCAAAATGGTCTTCATGAAACAGGTTCCCACAGCTGGTGTTGAAGGCTTTGCCCTAGACCCTCTGGTGGGACAAGCAGCCTGAGTTTTACAAACTGCTGAGCTGGCACTGTCACCAGGGGAGCGGCCTCACCCCCCACCCCCGCTGTGCTGGGCCAGGGCTGCTCACACTGCTTAATTTTGCATCATTTTGCCTTGATTTTGAAAGTCTTTGGGGAATTTCCATGGAAAATGAGCAAGCCCGCTCATGACTGACCCAGAAATGCAACTCCGGCCCCTGCGTGAGGAAAAGCCTTAGAAGTCAAAGTCTGATCATACAATGTAGGTAAGTGGGGGCTCCTGGAAATGTCAAGGGCATGGCAAAGTATGTTTTTACAAGTTGACAAAGTCTGGGGAGAAAAGAGGCTTAAAACTAAAGTGTTAGGAGCTGCTGCCAATTGGAAATGATTCACAAATGAAGATAAATCACCCCTGAGCATATAATGTGGAACAATGGGAAAATATTATCAAAATTGTAAAAATTTGATTTGCATGCAACTTTTTAGAAACATAGCTTTGTGAGTGTAAATTGAAACAAGCAGACTGACTCATACAGTGGGGCGGAAATCAGTCTAAGTTTCCAAACGTGTATGTCGGGAGATGATTATTGGATTTGGGAAAAAGAAAAGAAAAAACACTCAAAGCTTTGTTTTACTCCAGTAACTCTTTCTCTGCCATGAAGGATTCCAAAGAGTCTTTATGAAATCCCCAAAGTGCCACAACCCTGTACACGACATCCATACGACAATTAATAGCACCACGAAGCAAATATCTGCTGCTTGTTTTTATTCCATGAAGTCATCTCTAAAATTATAGTAATGCTCTTGCAAGTACTCGTGTCCTGATTTTACAGATGAGGACACTGCTCAGAACATTCTCGAAGCTTGCCCCAGGTCGCATAGCTCTTGAGAGACAGAGTCACGATCCAGGCTCCGTCCACACTAGCCTTAACTACACCTGCATGTCCAGGACCTCCCAAGGC
Source organism: Marmota marmota marmota (assembly GCF_001458135.2). Taxonomy (NCBI): domain Eukaryota; kingdom Metazoa; phylum Chordata; class Mammalia; order Rodentia; family Sciuridae; genus Marmota; species Marmota marmota. The sequence goes on along the minus strand of NW_026000206.1, from coordinate 7,908,709 downwards.
TTCCAGCCAAGCCGTGGGCAGGGACAGGCCACTTCCTGCCATGGCCTCAGCACGTCTTTGGAGCAGTGGACTGAGAGGCTTAGTGTGTGCGTTCCACTTGTGTGAGGAAGAGATTTAACCCAGGATAGAGGTTCTGCCCATTCAAGTAGAAGTCGTGGTTTCTGAAAGACGGAGGAGGCAATTTACTGGATGACTTTTTTCCTAGAAGTCAGACTGGTTATGATTTTTCTAATGTATGATTCATAAAACATAAACCTCCCCATTTAAAGGGCATGGTTTCGGTGAGTTTTGATACATTCACAATGTACAACTATCCCCGCTGTCTAATTCCAGAACATTCCCATCATCCCCCAAAGAAACCCAGGCCTGGGAAATTCACTTCATATTGCTCATTTTTCCGCCTCCCCAAGGCGCTGCTGAGCACTCATCCTTCAGTCTCTGTGGCTTTGCCTTTTAGACATGTCTTATAAATGGAATCATACAATATCTGTCCATTCCTGTCTGTCTTCTTTTACTGACAAGAATGTTTACAAGGTCATCCACATTGTAGCATGTGCCAGAACTCCTTTTTATAGCTGAATAGTATTCCATCATACGGGTATGTTTTGTTTGTTCGTTTATTTGCCAGTCGCAGAATGACATGTGGAGGCTTCTCTCAATTTTATTTCAAGGAGTTTGGCATAAGCTCTAGAAAATCAGAAAAGTGAGGCATGTCACTTCAAAATAGAGGCCATGTAGTCATCCAGCAGCACTGGCCCAGCAGTTGAAGCTCTCTAGTGGTTTCCTGTTGCCTTGGGAACACCATGTGTATCAGTCAGGGTTCTCTAAAGGAACAGAATCAACAGGAGGTATGATTATAAAAAGGGGATGTATTAGATTGGTTTACACGACCAGAAGCTGGACAGTCCACAGTGGCCATCCACAGGCTGGAAAGTTGGAGGAAACAGTAGCTGCGCAGTCCAAGAGGCTGAGGCCCCAGGACAGCAGGGATCAATGGTGCTACCCAGTCTGAGACGGAAAGCTTCTGGAAACTCCCTGGAGACTCACGCAGAGTCCACTTGGGAAGAGTGAAGGAGCAAGAGTCTGATGTCCTCAGGCCATCGCAGCCGCAATCAAGAACCCATTCAAGTAGATTTGAGCTTGCATCGACTGCTGCTGCTGCTCCCTTGCTCTTCCAAATTTCATTTCATCCAAACCACCATCCTATTGGATGGTCCTGCCCACACTGAAGGCGGGTCTCCATTTCCCTTCGCTATCCCACACGCCAATCATTCCTAGACACACCCTCATTAAAACACACCCCAAAGCCTCTTGATCATCAGCATCTCTTAATCCAATCAAGTTGACGATTCAAATGAACCACTGCCCCATGAAACCCCTGACCATGACTCTGCAGGCTGCCTGTCCAGCCCTCAGCCTCCTGTCCAGCCTCAGCTGGGCCGGCCTCAGGAGCTCCATCTGCAGTTCTCTGTTCCTCAAACACACTGTCGACCTGCAGAGTCTCCCATGGTCTGTTTTCTCTGCCTGGACAGCTCTGCCTCCCATTGCTGGCTGCTCTCTCTTGGCCTTTGATTCTGTATAAATGTTGAAAGAGCTCAACTGACCACCATCTGAATGAGGCCTGCCCACTGCTGACTCTCTCCTGGTGCATCTTCAGAATCTATTGTTGTAGGGTTTTCTTTTTTTATGTTGGCCTCCTCCGTGACCCATAGTCACTACTGACGGGGACCCTTTCTCTCTCTCAGAGTAGCTGAGTCAGCACCTGTGGGATCAGTCCATATCAGGAGGGCTACCTTGATGCGCCTGGCCAGGCTGGGATGCCTTGCAGCCAAGACAGTGGTCCAGGAGCCAGATCAGCTCCAAGAGCTGCCGCAGTCTGGCTGGGCACAAATCTCGAGCCACTGAAGCAGGAACAAACTTTATTTTTAAACTGCAGGAAAACACTTCACACAGCTCCCGGGGAATCCTCCCGAACGCCACGCGGCTCATCCAGGAACCCCCAGCCAGAAATATCTCTCCCGGAAATCCCTCCTCCTGCACTTCCCCAACCAATGGGAACTCTCGGGGAATCCCCGGAAATCCCCACGAGAACTCCAAAATAGTGCGAGAACTCAAAAGTTGCGGCAGAGGCGGATAGTAATGCCTCGCCTGTCAATCAATACTGTTGGCAAAATGCCAGGGGCCATACAGACTCGGCCGTGGCTCTCAGCAAAGAGCATCACCTGGGACCTCATTAGCCATGCTGGTCCTTGGCCTCCCCGGGGAACTCTGGGGATGAGGCCAGCCCTTCAGGAGATTCTGGTGGTGGTTAGCATTTGAAAAGCACTTGCCAAGAAAACACTCCCAAGTCCACTCTTATTGCTACCCTAGTGTTAGAACTCCCTCTGCAGGTAGAACCGTTGCTCCCCAGAATGAGTCACAGAGGTCAGGAGAGGTTGCCAAGTCTCCCATTGAAGGTGTAAGCAGTACCCAGGCCTCCTACATATTTCATGGCTCTTTCTTCAGTATGAGAAAAAAGAGCTGCTGTGTGATCTGGAAATCCTACCTCTGGTGTATGTCCAAAGGAAACGAAGTATAAGATTTCAAAGAGATAATACCTAAACACCCATGTTCTCTGCAACAGTATTCACAACAGTCAGGATATGGAATCAACCTGCCTGTCCATAAACTGAAAAATGGATTAAGAAACATGCACACACAGACACACACAACGTACTACTATTCAGTCTTAGAAAAAAGGAGATCTTGTCCGTTGCAACCACATGGATGAACCTGGGGACACTGTGCTAAATAAAATAAGCCAGACACAGAAAGACGAGAGCTGAATGATTGCTTCTGTGTGGAATCTAAAGAGGTGGAATTCACAGAAGCTGAGGGTGGAAAAGTGGTTGCCGAGGTCTGGGAGGGGGAGAACGAGGAGATGTTGGTAAAGAAGGAAGAATAAGTTCTGGAGACCTGTCTGCAGCATGGTAAATGGATGGTCTGTACACTTGGAATTTGCTGAGATAGATGTTCTCACCACCAAAAGATGACATGGGTCACCTAGCTTGATCGTGGGAACCACTTCACAGTGCACGCTCACATCAAGAGATCGTGCTGCTCACCATAAATATGTGCAGTTGTCAATTATTCCTGGATAAATCTGGGGAGGCAAAGGAAAGGAGGACCTGGACTCTTCTAGCCTGGATACAGGGTGTGGGATGTCACCATGTCACATTTGGAGATAGAACCTCCCTGGCACCAGTTCTCACCCTGAGGATTTCCAGACATTGATCTCTCTTCTGAAATCACAGATATCCTAAAGTATCCCTGATGGCTCTTATTTATGGGGTGGTTTCTGTCATCCTCTTGGGGCTGATGTTCCCTCTGAGAATTGCCTGCACCTATGGTGCCCAGAGCAGAAGGATTAAATTTTTAAAAGGGTGTGTGTGACTTGGCTGTATGCCTTTTCTTCAGCTAGCAATTTGAATGCTTAGCAATGCATAATCCAGGCTTCGGGCAAAGACAGTGCTCAGCCAGGTTCTGTCCTTGGGCCAGCCGCTACAGGGTAGATGTGCGCCTTGCTTCTGAACACCTCCCGCACTGGCAGGCAGCGTGGATGTGCCAGAGGGAGCCTGGCAAGAGGGTCTGGGCCAACTCAGACAGGGCCTGGGCATGTGTCCTGGAGGCATGCCACCTGAGCTAGGCACAGAAGGATCGAGGAGCGCGAAGGTGGAGGCCACCAGGTGCTGTGAGGACACCAGCAATTAGTGTATATTCCTGGCTTGGAAGCCACCCAAACCAGAGCACTGTGCAGATCCCACCTGCCCATCATGGGACGAGGTGCAGGCCTTTAGAAGGGAACCAAATCTGAATTCCCCTCAGAAAATTATTATAGTCTAAGCGTCCCTAATCCAAAAAAATCCAAAATACAAAGTGTTCTGCTATTTGAAACTTTCCCAACAGTGTCCCAATGCTCTGAAAGTGTGAGCTCTTAAAGAATTTCTGATGTCAAATTTTCAGATTAGGGATGCTCCACTAATAAAGGCAGAAAGTCGATGTGTGCAAATCCAGGAACAGGGTTCCCAGGCACAATGGGAGGAGGGCTGCAGCCTCCGAGCTGTTTCGAGGCGGCTCACAGGACCTCGGGCTTTCCACCTCCGCCATGCCCCACGCTGCCATCTTGTCCAGCAGCACGTTGGTTCCCAGGGCTTCACGGAGGCCGTGAGACTGTTTTCTATGTAATTTTATTTCTGCGCTTTCTGTCCTACCTGCAGCTGGAAAATGCGCTGTTCTGTGTGTGTACTTAAATTCATATACTTGAAATTTGTTCAGTCTTGAAAGTTAGTCTTACACACTGTTGCACCCTTCTGTCTACTGAAAAAAAATGTTGACACAGTTTTTGCCTGTTTGGTTTATTTCAGCCCCATGGTGCCCACTCAGTCAATGTGATCCCACTCACAGAACCCGAGGCCTCAATATGCTAGTCCCTGAAACTTTCTCCCCTTTATCTCTTGGCGTATGAATAACGCATGTGTGTGCCTAGCCTCAGAAGAAAACCCTTCTTATGCAAAAAAAGAAAAAGAAAAGAAAGAAAGAAGAGGAGGGAGGATGTGCGGAGCCGAGTGAGTGCTGGTGAAGTCTCAGGTTTGCCTCAGACACGAGCTCAGACTCTGGTTATCGTGACTCTGAAGCTGTAGATAGTTTCGGATTTATTTCCCGAGCTCTTGCCTGGAAGAAGGAACGACAGAGACGTTTAAGCATAAGGCCAGGCAGCTTCCTGTTCTGGATATTACATTGCATGTTCTTGGGTTAATTTCTGAAGTATGCTATATGTTTTTCGGACTCACAACTTTTTAAAAAAGTTTTTATCGTGCGTATTTAAGGTGTACCGTGCAATGTTATAGGGTATGGGCAGGCGGTAAAATGGTGACAATACAGACCTATAACTTAAACTCCTGATTTAAGTTTAAATTCCATGGAAGCAAGAATTTTGAAGGACGTCATTTTAAAATGATTTATGCATTTCTAAAGTGGAATTAAAGTTGAATTTCTCAGAATGATTTCTTTTTCTTAAAGGAAGGCTTGGATAAATCCTTTCTGGAGTTAAGAATCATCCAGCTTTGTTTTTTCTGTACCATTGCGAGGGCACTGAACTCATCCATTCCCCGGTCCTTTCGTCCTAACTTCAATAATCGCTGAGCCACTCCTAAGACCAGTGCAGGCCAGGTACCACGAGAGAGCACCACGTGATACGCCTTGATTTTTGCATCTTCATGGGTAGTCCCAGGCCACCACCTATCATCACGGTAGGCTTGGGGACAGGGGTTTACATTGTATTCTTTGAATGGCCTCTCCTGACAGGGTGCAGGACATAAGCCAGGCCTCTACATACAGTGGGCTGAGTATCATTTCCATTAGGGGAGTTTTGGTACCTGAGTGCTATTTTGGGGGGTCCCTACCTAAGCTGAATGATATTTGAGTGGTAGAGGCAAACTCACAAGCATCACAGCCTGGCATGAAATTGAAAGCCAGGGAAAGGGAAGGAGGAGACAGAACACACTAAGGAGCTAGAGATAACGCCTGTTGGGAAAGGAAACTCGGCTGAGTGTTTTCGGGAAAGACTTCTGGGATTTGCTTCCTGTGAGTCCAGTGAAAGGAAGGGGACCAGTTGCGTATGGTGGCCATGATCTGCTGATGATTGACTCTGGCTGATGAGTCTATGGGGCTGATGGGGAGAGGGGGTGATAGAGGGGAGGCTCTCTATTTGTATATGTAATTTAAAGTCTCCAAAAAAATTTCTGAATTGTAAATTGTCAGGCTGGCAAAGAGGAGCAAGCTGAAATTCCCATAGTGTTCCAATAGCCAAGGCAAAGAATGCAATATTGGATTAGGTCTCAGTACAGAAAGGAAGTATGGCGGATTTTTTAAAGTCCCCACATTAAATGCTATGTTGAGGGTGTTTATTTAAAGAGTGCTGGGAGTCACGCTAATAAAGGCAGAGGCGTATGGGGCCGAGGAATGGGGCGGTGGGAAGACTGGCCTGGCTGGAGGAATGTGGGAAGGCTGACGGTGCTGAGGATTGCCAACACTCAGTGAGAGTGGAAAGCAGGCTGACTCTGGTCAGGATTAGAGCCTCTTAGGTGATGCCCCCTGACCTCCTGGCCAGGGAGGGGTGCTCCAGTGCCATGTGAAGGTGCCCTCTCCCCCAGCTCCCATGCTGCACCTTGAGGGCTCCACTTGATGCCAGTCCCCTTCCCTTGGTGCTCTCTGTCCACCTCTCTCCATCCTTCCTTTCCTCCACCCTCTGCCACGTGACCCACAGATCCAAGTCCCCAGCCCAGCTTCTCTGGAGTTGCCAACGAGTCTGATTTCCAGGGACCAGCTCAGTTGTCCCACAGGCACCTGAGATTCAGCAAATCCAAGTCTGACCTTCCACCCTGGGGTGCCAGGTACAGGCCCTGGCATCAGCCACCCAACATGCACCAGGCCCACTGTGCACAGCCTCTGGTTCCCTTTCTGTCCTTGTCTGGTCACCCCAGGCTCAGACATATCCTCTGGGAGAATAGGGACAGACTGCAGGCTCTCTGGGTGCTCAGCCCTGGAGCGAGGGGTCCCTTCTGAATCACAAGTGTGTTTCTCTTGGAGGATGACCCTGTCCTCCCCAGCAGGGCACCGTGCCCCACACTCGCCAGCCTGGATTCCAGCCTCTCTGGCTGCCTCCCTGGTGCACTCTTCCCCTGTCCCTTGGTTCGGCCTCATCGGATGCATCCAGCATCACCTGCTCCTGAGCAGCCCCTCCCTCTGAATCTCTGCCTCCTCTTGTCCAACAGGATATCCAGCCTGTGATTTGAGCCTCTTGTTGATGTTGCCACCACCCTATTGGAACACTGCCATCATTTTTCTCATAAACCAATGCTTTCCAAACATTTTTTACCAATAGAGCTGTTTCTTCCACACAACCCAGAGCATTAAGTGGGCGGACAGCAGTAATGGATGCTGAGGCTCAGAAAGGAATTGAGTCTTTGTAGTGTTTAGTGAGCACACGCCGAGCTGACCTGTTCTCGGAGCCCCATCAGACAGGTAAATCCCTATCCCACAGATGAAGACACACTCACATGGAAAGTCTAAGTCACATGGGGGGACCTCGAGAGGCAGGAGGCAGAGCCAGGACTTGTTTGTCACCCCCAAGCGGAGTCCCTCCAGCCCTCTGCAGAAGCTTTCTCCATTCTCCAGCCTTTTCCCATCTCCTCCAGACAGGTTTTCTCCTGCCTCTGGGAAGCCACATTTGAGCCTGGGTTGTGTTGCTTCTGAAGGGGACGGAGCCTCCGCAGACCAGGCAGGCCTGAGGCTCAGCCCACCATGGAGCCACACACCCTCAGGGCCTCAGCCCCCGTCAGGCCAGGTCTTTCCCAGAGCAAGGCCACAGAGCTCTCAGGGTGCCTGGTGTGGACTCAGTGACCCTGTGAGTCATCTGGCTTGTGTACAACATGGACATGTGTCCTCCTCTTGTCTGTGACTCTCCCCAGCCCAGCTCCCCCTAGCTTCTAGATACAAGATGCCCTGTCTCAGGTCCCCACCCACAGCATGATGCCCTATTAATGCCTCATTACTATCTGTCACTGCCCCCAGCCTTCTTCCCTGAGTTGGGCACTTGCTCTGGGCCCCTGAGCCATTCTCTCATTCTCTCTCGTTAGACTTGGCTGTGGCCTGGTATGACCAATGTCATGGTCAACACTCCCACTTTTTTAAGGTATTCCTGTTTTTCAGATTAACCAACCTGCTGCTGTCCCAGCAAATCCCTTTCCCTCACCTATCCAGATGAGGGTAGGGACACAAATCCATGCTCTAGAGGTCTGAGCATCCAGATGGGCCAAGAGCATCAGAAGTATGTAGTTCCTCCGTTCCCCACAGCCAGGCAAGTTTTGAGCTTTGATACTAGACTGTGCTTATCTTTATTTTCTCCACTCACCAACTCAATATTTCACACAGATTAGCCATTCAAGAAGTAATAAAGGAATCGTGTTGTTGGACTATGGACAGTGTGATCAGACTACTTCCTAAGCCTGAACTTGGATGTTAGGTCACGTGGCTTCCGTTCAAATATCTCTCAGGGTTATAGCATCATAGAGTGTTGTATGTATTTGTATATGTGAGAGTGGACAACAGCAATCTGACTAGCTTTTAAGCAATTAAAAACCCCTGAGCTGTGTTATGTGTGCTTGAAGAGCCATTTGGAGTTTAGGCAATGTATGTTTTAACTGCTTTTATTAGTTTTATATTATGAATGTAATTCGTGATGGTCATAGAAAATAGAGAAAACACAGGTGAGCAAAAGCAGAATAGAAGCGACACCGTCCTGCCCTATTTGGCACACTTCTTTCCTGCCTTTTTTCTATGACGTGCTGAGCCCAGGGTTAGTGGTTTCCTCCGTGTGGGACCAGTGTGCATGCCGACTGGCCCGGGGATTCCGGATCCAGCTGATGGGTGTTTCCACATCTTCATTCCTTTTCTCAGGTGGGACAGCTGCAGCTTCCTTCTCAGTCACCTAGGTAGACGTTGATGTTCCTGTCATACACCTGCGAACAGCTGTCTGCCCACAGCTCTTCCCTTAATCTCTTCTTGTTTCCTTTATGGAACTTTCTGGGACACAGAATTATGACTATGAAGCCTCATGATATCAAGGATGACGCATAAATACGGTTGTCACTTACCTCTTTATCTGCTGTCGTAAATCAGAAGCTGCTTCACTGCGGCATGAGAAGCAACATGGGTGGGGGGGATCCCCAAAGCAGCCCAGTGATGGGGGGAGGAGCGCTTGGCTCACAAGTGTTGGGTGATCTTCGCGTGCTGACCCTCCCGCTGGATTGTTGAGGCTCTGGGAGGGCCAGGCCTCCGGGTTCCATTTCTTGTGTAACAGGTCTGTCTCCTGCGTCTCCAGCCCCCTCCTCCTTCCCAGCTCCATATGGCTACAAGAATGTGCCTTGGAACCTGCCTTAGAAATGGGCCTCCTGGGCAAAAAGTGGAATCACAGGAGGGCCCTGGATTTCCCTTCCCTCTGCCCCTGTGGACTCGGCGTCACCTGGGTCCCCTAGTGGGCATTACTGACAAGTCCTTTGATGTTCAGCATTGTCTATCGAATCTCACTCTAGTGATCCCTGGACTCACATTTGCTCATCATGTGCCTGTGAGGGAGACGGCCTCGTTGAAAGAAAGAGAAGTCGCGGGCTGGCAGGACGTTTGGCTGTGCGCGTGGGAGGCTCAGCGTGTCTGCTGTAGGACAGAAGGATGAGCATAAAGTTCACCCCTTCCTTCTTAGAACTCGAAAGTGCCAGAAGTAAGGACAGATATGTGTGACCATGTCATTTAGTAGAAAATTTCCCTGCATTTATTGAGTGTAAAATACCCTACTAGAAAGGATTTCTAATTATCTGGTTTCACTCTGGTATGAAATATACTTCTGAGTAGGATGTTTTCCATTTAAGTATTTCAAAAACATATGTTTAAAAAATATGACTAAACCTTCTCAGGGTTTTATAAAAACTAAATCCTTCTATCTGAGCCGAGCATTGTACATTTGAGGTTACTTTTTAAAAAATCTGTTTTGCTTCTGTTTTTGTTAGCTGCCAGTTCCTGGTCTTGTATGGGATGATCTCTTGGAATCGTACATTTAATAGAAGTTGAATGAAAAACATCTTAGGGTGCACATTAGTGGGTGGAAAGCCCTCACATTACGAGTGTTAAGCTTTTGTTAATACCAATTATTTGCTGGCGTGCAGAGGCAGTCTTGGGCTTTGTGAGCTTTCAGAATACATTGGTTTGCTTTTGCCGACAAGAGTTGGTTTTCACGGAGACCCTGGGAAGTGCTAGGGTGCTGGGGTTCCTCAGTGGGCAGGGGCATGCAACCTCCTCTTTAATGTAAAGGTCACTTTACATGAAAGTCAATGACTAATCCATGAGGGGTTGAGTAAGGGGCCTGGAATATAGAAAGTACTTAATATTGTGCTCAATATTGAGGAAGATGATGGTGATGGGATTGATGGTGAAGATGTGGTGGCAATGGTGATAATGGTGGTGATGGAAGTGATGGTGGTGATGGTGGTGATAATGGTGATTATGGTGGTGGTGCTCGTGGTGATAATGATTATGGTGATGATGGACATGATAATGATGATGGTGGTGATGGGTATGATGATGGTGGTGGTGATGGTGGTGGTGGTGGTGATAATGATGATGATGGTGGTGATGATGGTGATGGTGGTGGTGATGGTGGTGATGATGGTGATGGTGATAATGATGATGGTGGTGATGGACATGATAATGATGATGGTGGTGATGGTGATAGTTATGATGATGATAGTGGTGATGATGGTAATGATGGCTACAATAATGATGATGGTGATAATGATGGTAGTGGTGATGGTGATGGTGGTGGTGATGGTGATGATGGTAGTGGTGATGTCAAAATGTTGATGATATTAGTAACTGTCTATCTTTATAGGAATGTCGTTGTTGAAAGTGCTGTAAGGTAAGGGATTATTTTCAGAGGATGAACAACAAGAATAAGAAGTAAAATGGGAATAAAGTGAAACTAAGTATAGGCTGTGTTCATATTTTTAAAACTTGCAAACTTAGTGGTTTGCAGATCAGCTGTCCTTCTTTGGCTCATAAAGCAGTTCCATGGATTAGTCCGTCTTCTTTGTCCCTATGTACTGGCCCCTGGAAGGCCCCTGGACTGTACCGACCCCTCAGCAAGCGTCGGCTGTCACCTCATCCCTGAGCTGCACTCTAGGGCAAGCACTGCAGACACCTTTCTGACTTAGCCTTACAGCTAGGGCAGGGCTGTAATTACTAAGTCTCCCCCAAAGTCACTTAGCTGGTGGGGACGGAGCCAAAGTTCAAACTCAGGCCCCGCCTCCCAGTTCCTGAACCCTAGCCCTGTGCCCTCCTGGTCCTGTGCTTGGATGGAAGGGTTCTGGAGCCATGCTGCCACTTCATGGGTGAGAGCCTCATCCTGCGTCAGGGCAGCTATGGGCTGGGGGGCAGCGGTCACCTCCTCCCCTTCAGAGGGCAGCTCTGGACCGGGGGCCACGTGCTCACTGCCACATGCACGCTCACCCTTGTCCTCCTTCACTCCCACTCCTGCCCAGGAACTCATGCATCCTGCCCACGTGGTCCTGAGCCTGCTCAGGCAGACGCCCAGCACTGGCCCTGGGAGTGACCTGGGCTGTCGTGTCCCTGTGGCACCATCGTCTTAACACCATCTGTAGCGTGTGTGTGGAACACCATCCCAGCTTCCGTGGGCTGCCTGGGCCAGGTGTCCCCGACTGCAGCTCTCCCCAGCACGATGTCCACACTGGCTGTCCCCTAAGGGGTCTCAGGCTGAACTTCACTCCACATCCCTGTTTCAGTTACAGTTACGAAAGGCGTCCACTTGGTTCCACTGGGGAAGTAGACTGGGATCACCACCAACGGGCTCTCCCACCCTGAGAACAGCACTATAACAGTGGCTTTGTGACCTGGGAATTCCCAACTGCGATTCCGGGGAGGTCAGAGCGGAGCAATGCTCTTAGCCACACACCTGTGAGCTGTGGTTCATAGGTCTTTTTTTCCATCACAAAGGCTGACCGTGGAATGTGCTGAGATCCCAGCTGGCTATCAGACTGTCAGAGAAGAGCAGCCCACTTTGTGCAAGGGGCTCCGAGCTCCCCCATCCTAATTGTGTGGCCTCCATGTATGCTTGCTTTCCAATCCCATGTGATAAATAGAAGTGTGTGCCTCCAATTCTGCAGGGGAGGCTGGCTCCCAGCAGAAAAGTCAAACCAGACTGATTTTCCAAGTGATGAGGTGAGATAATAAAAGAATCACAGAAGTTCTTCTCACACTGGTCTGCTGTGTGACCTTGTTCAGATTTCCTCACCTCTCTGAGCTTGTTTCCTCACCTGTAAAATGAAGTCACTTAACTAGAACACCACACAGAGATCACTCAGCTTTGAAACTCTATGACTGCCAGACTACAGTCCCTGAGTGTGTGACATATTTTGAAATAATTTCTTTCTCCTCATTTCCGTTTCACCCCCTTGCTTTGCAATCTTAGGATGTGGCATATAATATAGACATAAGGCTTTAACAAATGCCACCTGCTGTTGCCCCTACAATTATGAGTTGACACCGTGTCATCGGGGTCATCACTGTCCCCTCCCCAGGCTTGACAAGTGTCATCGTCCTCCCTGGGAGAAGCACTCCACCACCACCTCCAGGGCAGCCTCTCCTAAGAGCAGTGCCCAGGGCCATGTCTGTGACTGACCAGGTCCATGTGACCATGTGACACTGACTGGCACTGTGGCCGTCAGGGCCGAGGTGAGCAGGGAAGGCAGGAAGCAGAGGCTCTGGAGGTGGTGGGATCCAGATGGGCTGAGAGCCGTGGTGCTGTGGGAGGACACCCTGACCTCCTGGCTGCCGGGTGAGCACTGTGTCCTGGAGGCTTCCCGACAGCCACTGTCCCCGCTTGCGCATCTGTCCCCGCCTGTCCCGCCTAGGGACGCCCCACCCAAGAGGGATGTGTCCAGAGCGGCTTCCAGCTCCAGGAGAGGGACAGGGCATGACAAAGGTGATGCCTGGCCTGGGACGGGGCCATCGGGCCTTTCTCCCTCCGTCATCAGCACAGCCCCCCTGGAAGCCGCAGGGCTGCGGTCTCAAGACTCGACGGAGGAGCTGAACATGGAGCTCCAACCTGGGGGCAGGGGGAGGTGAGGCGGGGGCCCACCAGGCGGCCTCTCCAGGCTGCCCCGAGGGGAGCCAGCCCCACATCTGAGCCCTCTGTGTTGCAGAGACCTGGATGATGCCACCCTTGGACATTAATGACCTGCCCTAAAGTGCCCTTCCACCCTCTCTGCAGACAAGAGCTCTGAGCAGAAGCGGAACGTGCCCCGAGTACTCCCAGGGCCAGGAGCCTGTGAGCAGGGGGAATTGCCTGCCTCCCGGCTTCGCTAGGGAGAGGAAGTGCCCCCAGTTCCACATAACTCTGAGTTTGTGTGACATGTGACAACATCACAGTTCAAAGGGGGCTGAACCCCACTGCCGAGGACCTCAGGATTAAGGAGGAATAAGGGACTTCTGATGGACAGTGAGACCGCCCCCCAGGTGATACAGGACAAGATGACCTTGGGACATCTGGCCTGTTGGTTCTGACAGTCTGTGACAAATGTGTCACTTAGAGATAAACATCGGACTTAAGAAAGACAGAGGTGCCACCATTTTTTCACATGTGCTTTGTGACAGCCTTGGGGACTTGTGTCTCTTCAACCCAGCAGAGTTTCACAGCACCTGGCCCAGACCCATGGCTCTGTAGGGGAGGAGGAGAGTCTAATCTCCTGGAAGAAGGGGGATTCCAGCTCTTTTGAATTTTAGTCCTGCCTCCTGTTCCCTGAGACAGATTTCAACACTTCTCTCCCCTCTTTGTCGGATCTCAACAATGAACAGCAACTTGCTGGCCAAATTCCTTTTCCTTAAGTGAGAAAGAAAAGACAGATGGTGAAGAGTTTATTTTAAGCATTTTAACCTTGCTCACATGTTATAACATTATAAAATGAGTAGAAACTGGTACATATTAAAATTACCCATAATCCAATAACCTGAGCATCATTGTTAATTTATATGTCCCACTCAGATCTTTCTAATGTGTGTTACACCCTGATGTCAACATGACTTTGCATCCTTCTCTCTACATAATATACCATGTGCATTTCAAATGCTGCTGCATAATCTTCAACATTACAGTCCTTAAAGCCTGAGAACTAGTCCCCCAAGTGCCTTGGCCATCTGTTGGAGCCATTCCCCTATTGCTGGGCAACTAGATGAGTCTTGTGCTTAGAATATTATAAACTAGACTGGGATGAGCATCTTGGTAGCCAGGTCCTATAGTACTGTTACCTGCTCCTCAAGACAGGGTCACAGGAACTTATCAGGGCTGGAGCATATTTATAGTTCTGGGTGTTTTGCCAATTCCTTTCCAAGAGGTTGTATGAGTGTCTGCAAGAGGAGACAGGGTTCTTTTCAACCCTTAAAGTTCAGGGACCAAAATATGTTTGTCCCTGGGCTTCTGTGGCCTGCTAAAGATGCAAATTTCCTTTGCCCTGGGCAGCTGGTGCCTCAGAAGAAGGGCCTCATGTTGCCATCAGGGCATGGATGCCAGGCTCGCATCTGGAGGGAGCAGCTCCCCAGCACAGGCTGCTTGAGTCAGGTTTTCAAAGGCATTTTGTGAGCAAAGCACTGAAAAAATTGTAGCCGATTATCAGCATCACAGAAAGGAAGATGCCCAGGGCAGCCAAACACAGCAGACACCAGTAAAGGATCCCCACTTGAACTTGAGTAAAGAAGAGTTTTCTATAAGTATGCCCCAACTACTATATAAAACAAGCTTTACCGAAAAATCGTATTCATTGTTGATGTGAAATTCAAATGTAGCCCGGCCTCCTGCGTTTCAACTAGCATCTGTGGCTCTCCAAGCACAACAAGTGTGGCAGTGCCCCTGTTAAGTGTGAGGTGAAGGCTGAGAGACTTTGGGCTGCTGATTCACACTCCTGACCTCTCTTCCTCCACCTCACAAAGGACTACAGCGTGGTCATCCCTCAGTATCCCTGGGTGCTGGTCCCAGAAGCCTGGGGGATGGCAGCACCTGCACATGCTCAGCTGCCTTGGATTGAGTGGCAGAAACTAAGCCTGTGTATGTCCCCCTGGGCAGAGTAATCATCTCTGGGTTACTCACAATACCTAAGGCCAGGTAAACCCTGTGTAAGTGGTCGCTACACTGTGATGTTCGTGGTGTGATGACAAGAAAAGGTCAGTACATGCTCAGTACAAATGCCATTTTTAAAAGAGTTGCCATCCATGGGTGGTTGGATCTGCCAAGGTGGAACTCGCAGACCTGGAGAGCTGACTGCACTTAGGGAGTGCTGTGAGGGGCGTGTCACCTGGCGGGAACTCGGCAAATCCTCATGAGCACCCCGGCTGTCATGCAAAGGGCGCCTCAGTTATTAGAGGGTGAATGAAACTAGTCCTGCTTTATGTAGCCACGTGGAGGTGACTCTGCTTCCCTCTGAAGAATGAAGTCCCTCATGGTTGACAGATGCGTGGGCATGTGGGGTCCTGGAGGGGACTGTGAGTGTGCTTCTGCCCAGGTGGAGTCTGCAGAGGTCGTCGCCCTACTTGCTATGGTGAGACGCCGTTTCATTTCCATGACAAAGTTCAGAGTTACCCAGCTCCTATTTCCATTCATTCCCCTTATTTCCAATTCCCAGTGGCCTAGTTTAGACACACGAGATCCAGTTCAATTCCCGCTGGTTGTCCAAGTCAATGAAAAACCCCTACAAACCGACAGTCATTTTTCATTTGCCCAGAGTTATCTGATAATAGCAATAGGAAAGAGAGTCTATCAACTTTTTTTAAATAGGTGAAATCAATCAATGCACCTATAACATCAATGACTTCACTGGGATCGCCAGAGAAGGCGGATTCTGAGCCACGGCAAGCTGTCGTATTGCCCCGAGGTGGTTCAACCATAAGGATTTTCACCAGACTCCTCTGAGTTGTTAAAATATAATATAGTAATGCTTACAATTGGATTTATGGACATTCTCTTTCTCCATAAAATGTAGGCATTTTATAGCTCTACCATCAAAAAAAAAAAAAGGAAAAGGCCGTTGGTATACATGCTGCACAGAGCTAAAGAGATAAGTGTGTATCCAGATCAGCCAGTGAACACACCTGCCTGGGGAGCAGAGGCCCCAGCGTGACCTGGCTGCTGCAGGAGCCGTTGGGCTGAGAGGAAGCTCCAGGCAGCCGTCAGGAGGGCTGTGCAGGCTTTGAGGCCACTGTAGCAGGCTCCGTCTCAAAGTCCTGCAACCTCCCATTACACCGGGGTGATGAATCTGCTGGGGACTTGCAGCAGTCGGTTTCCTTTCGTTTTTATTCTTTCTCAATCAGGTGCAGCCCCCAGGTAGCCTGGACCCTGTGGTTTGTACCGCCAGAGAGCGCAGGGCGTGGGTACAGAGTTTTCCATTCCCGCTACCACATTCTGGCCTTCCTCACCTGTGATCTCTGCATCTCCTCCTCCTCACCTGTGGGGTGGGGCCAGACATAAGTCTGTAAAGCATGGACACGAGGCCAGGCACGGAGCAGTAGAGCTGACGGAGGCCCTGAGGGCAGGACTTCCTGCAGGCATCTCCCGGGCCTCGCTTACTCCTGGCACCCACGTCTCTACCCTCCTAACTGCCAGGTGTCCTTCTCATCCTACCGCCTGTGAGGAATGGGGAAGAGCAGTGCACTTTTCCTTTGAAGGGTGTGTTTCTGGGGTTCCCTTTGTATTCAATCAAACAGTGGATAAGCAAGTCTCCTTTGATAGAGACTGAAGAAACCACATATAAATCCTGCACAAGGTCAAGGGCACCAGCCAGACAGCCCCATTGCCAGGGGCCTTTCTGCTCCCCTTCCTGCAGCCCCTGTCCAGACTCTGTGGCAGAGTAGGAGTTTTCTTGTCTGACCTGCCCTGGTCCTTTTCCCAGACGCTGAGGGGAGGAGGCACGGAGGTGCCCACCACGTGTCTCTGTATGGGAGTCTGCCCAGAAGGCAAACGCTTTGCCACCAGTTCCAGCTAATCCAGCTCTTCTGTGTGTAGCTCTGTGACACCGAGCAAGCCTCTGCTTCCTCCTGTGTGAGATGGGGATAAGAATACTTACCAGGCATGCAGGAGGACTGTCCAGTTCTACCTGACCCAGTCAGGCCACCGTCAGGAGGTGCTTATTAACAGCATCCCTTTGCAGTTTGGATGGTGTCACTGTAAACAAATATTGCGTTTGCTTTTATTGTTGGTAAGGATTAATAATCATAATCACAATGTCACTACTATGCCTGGACGTTCAATGAGACTGAAGTACATACGCCAAAATTTTTAAAAATCTTCTTTTATATTATACTTCCATGCAATTAAAACGTTCTCATTTTTTCTGATTAGAAAATATCACCCTTTGTATGGCAAAAATGTGCGGCATATACAAGCTTCTCCTATTTTCCTATGATAGCTTCATAAATTGAGGGTTTATTTTTCTCCTTTTGTAAAAACCTATGGAATTGATCATCTCTTTCTCAGTTACCTTTACTCTCTTCTAGGTAAACTTTAGTTTGTCATTTCAAACGTCATGTATATTTAGGACATTTATCAGGGACTAAAGTGTAGCCTTTCGTGGTTATTGTTATAAAAGTGCATCTGTCTTCATCGTAAAAGATGTTTTGACTTTTTGTCCTCAGCCCATTAACTAAGCTCCTCTATGCAGCAGGAGTTATTTGGTAGCATCCCTGACTATGGAGCACTGAGAGTCAGAAAGTTGAACACCAGAAACAGGAGAAGCAGAAAAGCCTTCTCCTTGGTCATGTGGGACTTGAGGCAGAGTCGAGGGAGGAGGGACCAAGCTCTGTGGATTTGGGGTACTATAGGGTTGAACCTGGAGCATGGGGGGGGGGCATGTCAAGACTCCTCATCTCTCAAAATCTGGAATTGGCTATCTGGCTCCAAGGCAATGTCCTCTGGCCTTCACCCAGGGTCACCCCAGAGACCTGGCGGAGCTCCAGGCAGGGCGGGGTCCTCCTCCCTGACCTACCTGCCCCTCCAGTGGTTGGATACGCAATCAGCATTCCAAATGGTCAAAGCCAAAGGCATCACTAATAAAGGACAGGTCCGCAGCAACATCTGAAGGGACGCGAGGCGATTCTCAGCACACCAGGCGGAGAAGATTTATGATCCTGGACCATCAGCACTTTTCCTGGAGTTACTCAGACCCAACAGTTTCTTGAGACTGGAACAAAAGGCCGCTCACAAGCCATGATTTATGGAGAAAGTGCCGGCAGAATACATCTTGTTAGAGGTGAAATTGAGAGTCCTGGAGCTCGGGAACCGCGGGGAACAAGCTGACTGGTGTGCGCCTGGGGTTTGTTTTTAATCTTTATGGGAATTCTTTTGACTTTGGAGGCGGCTTTCCTGTCCCAGGGAAGGACATGGCTTGTCCTGGCTGCCCACAGCCCAGCTTTATCTCCCCAATTCCATGACAGTGTTCCGCACAAAGTGGGCCCGAGTGGGACGGAGCCTCCTCAGGAACAGTGAAAACACTCTGTACTTGGGACAGTGTGTGACTTGGGAGTTTCGCCATCTTCCAGTCTCTCCAACAACTTTAAAAGAAGCAAGTTGTAAGCAAATACTTTTAAACACCGAATGCCAATGCGAGCACACAGGAGGGCAGACCAGAGTCCAGCGTGAGATGAGGGGGGCATGCGGTGGCAGCTGCCCCTTTGGATGGGTCGTGTCTAAGACAACAACACAGGTGTCCTCTGGGGTCATGAGCATGAGGACGTTGGCCAGAGAATGGGGACAGCTCACGCGCTCTCACTTGTCAGTGTCCACGTGTCCACGGGGGCCGCCCAGGTGGTCATGTTTGTACCGTATACAAAGCTGCTGTGGTTCACGGTGATTGGCGGACCTTCACTGTCACTAGTGCACAATCTGCTTTTGGAAAATGGCCTGGTTCTCATCAAGGACTCAAGTTTCACACTGGGGCTGAGTCCTCTTGGGTCGCCTCCTGCCCTCCTACAAAGTCCCTTCTCTCTTCTCCTGGACCGTCCAGTTAGTCCCATGGCCTGGTCCCTGGGCAACCCGCCCACCCACATTCCCATGAACCCTCCAGAATCCACGCCCCTCCATGACCCCATCAGGTACTGTGACTTCAGTTCCATCTCCCCTGCAGAAACCCCAAGTCGATGGAGTGGAGCCAGGGGAGGGACAAGAGGGAAGAGAAACACGACATAGGATTGTCCCCAAGCCCACGACATCCCTCCTTCTCCCTCTTGCCTGTGTTGCCAGTGGCTGGTTATCATCCCTGTGCACCCTGGGGAGGCTGAAGATAGAGAGGAATGGCACCTCTTGGGTTCTACAGACACAACAGTGACGCAGCTGATTTGGACCCAGGTGTCTTGGAGTCATAGTTCAGTGCCATGTGGCCCTGGAAGAAGGCATAGGTAGAAAGAGCAGACTGTAGGTAAGGCTGGCTCAGGCAGACAGTGTGTGGACAGATGAGCTGGAGGACTTTGAAAGCCAGGCCCAGGAGTCTGCACCAGGTGCCAGGAGAAAGGGTTTCCAGAGAATGCATTTGGGCAGGAAAACTGCCCAGTGAGGGTCCCAGGCTGAGTCTCACAGGTGGATGAGAGCTAGCAAGATGAGGTAAAGGATGAGCAGAGACAGGAAGGCCGACAGGAGAGAAGGGCCCTAATCCAGGCAGCCATCATGCCAATACGTAATGGCCCTTGGCTGAGCCAAGGGTCCCCTTCCAGAGTGTTGGCTGTTCCAGGGCTGGACATTGCCTGTGCATGGCCCCCTGCCTTCAGGTTTGAGGTGGAACTTGGCGTCTAACTCAGAGTCCAGGCTGAGTCACCGTGAGCCTCGCAGACACTCGACTCAAACACACTTGTTCTGGCCAGCGGTCCTAGTTTTCCATGTTTCAAAAACTCACTTTGTTAAGCTAACAAATGCACACAGAAACTCAATGATTTCAAAGGGATTTTGTGAGTAGGGGAATCTTCCTCTGACCACGTTGTCCCAGACCTTCCAGAACCTTCTCTTGAGAGGCAACCACGGTTCCCACTTCCCTCCCCACATTTCCAGGCCCCAATGAATGTGTCTGTGTTCTGCTCCTGGTGATAATGATGGCGATGGTGGCAAGAAGAGTAGCAAATGCTCGGGTCGGCTTCATCACGCCCAGTAGCCTTCTAAGGGCTCCACACATCTGACCCCACAGAAACGCGACGTGTGACCACCCTACGGGGGCAGCTCCTACCCCTGCTCCTGTTGTACTGTGGAAAAGAAGAGGACGGACGTGACCTGTTTAAGACACATACGTAGCTCACGAAGGGCAGAGCTGGGATGTGACCATGTGACGCTTGTCCCTCTGCATCTGGGTTCTGCCCGTAGCCCCACAGCTGTCCCTCTTCACCAGCCACACCCAGACCAGTTGTGGTGGTGGCACAGAACACCACTGGCCGTGTGAGTCCAGCTAACCAGCCTCTTAGTGATGGACGTTTAGGTTGTTTCCAGTCTTCTGATTTTAGCCTTGTCTTGAAATGATTTATTGGGTCACATCATAAAACTGGGCTGTGGTTATCACTAGGTTACTTTCTTAAGAGTGGTAACAAGAGCTTTGTAAAGCTGGTGTCACTAAGGCTGGAACTCGTCTGAGGTCCGAAAGCTGGGTTTGAAAAGAAGCAAGCTGCTTTAATTTGCTACTCATATGTCCAGGGAGGGTCAAGGCAGCAGACAGTGCCGGTGTCGAGGGGTAAACCAAGTGAGAGTGCTCTCTAGGGCTTTGGCTCGGAAGTCCAAGAACAGCCTGAGAACCGGGGCTCTGCTTCCGTCTGAATGCTTTCGGTATCCTGGGAATTTTTTAAAATATGGATTATTAATCACAATAATTATTAGTTTTAGTCACACAGAGTTTTCAGGATAAGAATAAATATCCAGTTTTATGGGTAATTTAGCCTGTGCATATTTTTATACCCAGCAATTATTCTGCTACCCCCTAGAAAAAAGTTTGAATGTATTCAGTGGGTGGCTTATTTATTTCAATGAGTTGAGAAATTCTAGCTCGTTGCCTCACAATACCCTTTGAAGCAAATATTTTATCAATTACCGGTCTGTGTTTTCTTCCTGTCTGGTGGAGATGCTTTCGAATGGGTGACATTCAACAAACTCCCACTGGCACATAATCTGAGCATCAGATTTTTGAAATGTTATAGACTGAAATTAGGAGAAAAGTAAATGTATTCATTTTTTTTAATAAGATAAAACCTACACATAGCACACCAAAACTTATAACATCTTATTATTTATAAAGTTCTAACTTATTATAAAGTTCTAATGCAAACATTTCCAGATTTAGTAGATCTCTGATCTTGGGCCCCCTCTAAAATTATGGCTGCCTTCCTCCTGCAACTGTTAATTCTAAATTCTTGTTTGTATGTAGTCATGACAAGGAGGAAAAATCCTTTGCCCACTGTATCAGCAAGGTCGAAAAGAATCGCTCTTTCTGTAATCAAAGCCACTCAGTTAAGCTCAGAGGGACCCAAATGTGCATGTTGAAGAGACACCTCCGTCAGTCACTGGAAAGCTGAAGTTAGACAGCAAAGCAAGACTGCCATCGAGACCCGTGAAGCTGCACCAGCAACATTGTCTTCACATTTACAGGAATAGAATGACTGGTACACACACACACAAAAAAAAAAAAAAAAGAAGAAAGAAAGAAAGAAAAGAAAAAGAAGAGCTGTCACTTAACACTCCATTAATTTTTGTTTGCTTTTGGAGATAATTACCAAAGACAAACTAATGTTTAATCAAATATACTCAATTTTTCATAAAACTAATGGGCAGGACACACGTGTATTGAGGATATGCCTTTTAATCCTGGGTTCAATGAAGCCAGTAGAATTTAGCAGAACCCGTGATTCAACAGATTCAGGGTTGTGGACCCACGGACAATTCAAACTCCAGCCGAAGGGCTCCCCTCCCTCTTGACCTACTGTGATGTGCAGAGAGGTCCCAGTTCTGGATCCACCCACCCTCCACTCCCCCACTGTCTTCCAAAGTGCAGATTCACTTGTCCTCCGCCTTCCTCATTGGCTCCTTCAACCAGGAGGAGAGACACACACTTCCTGTCCCAGAACACTTTCCTCCACCTTTTCCTGGGCACTGCCCCCACTGCACTCTGTCACACTTTATTGTCCCCATCTAGTGCATGGTGCACTGTAGTCGGCCACACCAACCGAATGGGACATGCTGGGGCCAGATGCTAGGTGACTCATGTGGGGCTGGCACCCAGGGGGGACAGGAAGGAGCTGCTGTAGCAGTGGTTCCCTCTCTCAGGCTCAGCACCGGGCACAGAAGCCAGTGTCAGTCAGCAGGAGCTGCTGCCGTCCACTTCGTCAGGTGCTCTATAGTTCACCAGGCCCAGGCAGAGATGAAGGAAGGACCTGCACCATACAGGGTCAGCGGGGAGGAAGCCAGCGTGCTGGGGGGGCCCTGGCAGGTCAGGGAGGACAGGGGTCAAATTGACAGCTGCACTCAAAAGACCCAGAGTCAAGCCTGGGAATTAACATGGTGGCAGGAGAATTGATCCCGAGGTGTGGTCACGTGCTTCTGCATCAGTAAGAGCACCGGGGAGAATGCCCTGCTCCTGTAGGGCTCCCCCTTCAGGACGTTCCCAGGACGGACTGTCCCCATGAGGTGCTGTGCTCCCTATCTAGCTGGGATATCCAGCTATATACAGTCTGAACGTCACATAGGCCCAACCCCAACTCTGTTCAAACGGGGCTTCTGCTATTGAGCTCAATACTCACAGGACTGAGAGTCACAGTAACAGAACAGAACAGGGAAGGGCTTCTTGTTTGCTATGATCTTTTTCTTGATCCTCTGTGGCTTAAGGCCTGTGCCCAGTGTAGCATGGAGTCCCTATTTTGCCATCCTCACTGAAACCTTGAATAGCTGTTGACCAAATGCAGCTGAAATGTCTGGACTGTTTTGATAGCATGTGACGATTGCCTCAAGCCCCACCAAGCTGGAAAAATCTGACCTGTGTACGTCACAATCAAAGCCATGACAAATCACCATACCATCGTTATTGGGATGAATCCTAATGCATTCTGTGTGACAATAAAACTCCCAGGATTTCTTTTTCCACCATCAATAATCCTTATGCATTCTAAAAGAGAGTCGCCACTTGAGACTGTCTTGTCTTTCAAGACAAGAAAGGAACAGCACCGAGGATCACATAATTTGTATGCATTTTTCTCAGTCTGAAACAATTCACATGTCCAACCGAATTTTATTGAGGTGTCTAGAAAATTTATACCCAGGCTTTCTGCCATAATAAAGATTTCAAAATCCGCATTATCTTTTTACCCTCCTTTGTCAAGGTGTGAACGGTTTATATTTTCTGGAAGTAGCCATGAGAAGCAATTAAAGGATGAAAAATGTACCTCCTACGTTGATGGGATTTTGGTTCACTGCCAAAATTCCCAACTGTGACTTGACAGTATTCCTGCCTTTAGAATTCTGGCTTTCATTGCTGTCTCGCTGGTCTCAATTTTGACAGCAGTATAATGAGTAATAGAAAAGTTTCATTAATTCTTGAAAAGAAATGTTCTGCCATTCTCAGAGAATGTTCTGTGACAAGAAGTTGGCATATAATTGAGAAAAACCTCTATTTGTGTAGGACAGGGGAGGAAATTACCAAGAAAGATGTGAGAGGTAACAGGAAAAAAAAATACTACCTCATTTCTTCACCTCCCTTCTCACCTGCAGGGCAGGGGTTTCTGATGGACATGATTCGGAAGAGGCCACCACCTCGGGCTACAGAGCGTTTTCCTGCAACATCCAAATGATCCCCTTAACTAGGTTGCTCTATTGCTCTGCACCAGCTTCCCTGGTTGTGGGCTCTGTTCCCTTCTATATGCATTTTGGGGTGTTGGTTTGACCCCCTAACAAATATATCTGATTAGCCACATGGCCGATCACCTACCATTGAAAGGCATAAAGAACCCCAGTGCTATTTCCCGTCATCTGAACTTCATGAAGAACTCTGTGCTGGGCCTCTCTGGGGCCTCCACATTTACTTGTTCTTGTGCACAGCTGCCTGTGGGTTTTCAAGAGCTCTGGAAGGCGCTCACCCAGGCCAGACAGAGCGCCTGCTGACATCCTACAGGTTCCTCGGCCTCGGCACGGTCAACAGGCAGAGTTCTTGCGGGGCTGCCCTGTGCATGGCAAGATGCGAAGTTGCATCCCTGGCCTCTACCACAGCCCACACCCCAGGCTGCAATAACCAAATATGTCTCCAGACAATGCCGATATTCCCTAGGGGTCCAAATTCAACTGAATTGGAGAAACACTCCTTTAAAATTAGGAACTATTTTGGCAGCATTTTTAAATCTGCTGGGGATTTCCTTCTCTTCCCTCAGTCACTTGATAGAAGCATAAATTTCATCAGACCAGCCTGAGACCTTTGGTAAGAAACAGGACTTGCAGACTTGTGTGATGCTAAAATGCAACCAAGACGAATAACTCTCCTTGGTTAAACCACACGTTATCAGAAGAGGTTGTGTTCCTTACTTGGAAGGCTCACTGTCCACTGTTTTTCCTTTTAGTATTATTCATTTTAAAACATGTAAGTTTTTGTATATTCTTGTACTCTTATCAGCAATTAATTATGGAATTTAATCTCTAATTCCTAAGGGATGATGATAAGGAGATGAGTGGAACAAGAATCTGGTGTTTGTGCAACCATTTAAATAAATAGCAGCAACTGTAATCTTCTTAATATCAGTAAATAATCTAGAATAATATAAACTTTTACAAAAATGTTAACCACAAGAGCAATTACGTGCCAGGAACCCGTTGTTATACGAGTCAATATAGTTGGAGTGGAAACAGTCCTATTTTATGTTGAGCTTATTGTCAATAGACCAAGCCTGGGCCGAGGCCTCCAAACCAGAGCCGTGTCAAACTGAGGAAATAACATCTGAAGTTCACAGATGTATGCTGAGCATTTCTTTGAGAATTTTTTCCTAAATCATCATTTTAGTGTAGTTTCACAGAAGATATCAATTGCTATAATGATTTGCCTGATCTGTGCTCCAACACAGCTAAGACTACATGAAAAGACTCTAATGCACCTTTATTTTTTATAACATCAAAAGCACTTCATTTTCTCAACCCAGATGCATACTGCCCCCCTTCCCTTTCTCGTGCCTGTTCTCCCTAAGCCCAGATCAAAAAATGTCCATCTGAGTGACCTTCACTTTGTTCTTCACCCTCGCTTTCCCGCCTGTCTCCAGGGAATCATCAAGTCCTCCTGAAAAAGAAAAGCCATCTACTGAGGCACCCGTAGACCTAGAGCATGACCCTCCTGTGTTTCTTTCTTTAAATGTTCACGTCCTCCAGATAATCTTATAGTTACCTGGCGTTGGTCTCAGCAGACGCAAGTGACACATCCTGAAACAGGCCAGGACGTGATCTTGACGGAGGTCTGGTGCTGTGCTTTTCCATACTCATATGAATACATCTGCTCTGGAAAGAGAAGACCATTTATCTTTATTTGTATGATGTTATGGTTTGCTTGACTCCCAGGCTGAGTACTGGGCGCTCAACTTTTACTTTAATGCTTGTGTTTGAAAATGTTATCAAAATTGGATTCGTGTCTCTAGGCAAGAGAGTGTCCCCACTTAGTAGAACTTAATGGTCTGCCAGTGCTTGTTGATTTAGCATCTTGAGGTCTCTCGGGGTGTGGGTTTCAAGCACTTTCTTAAAAGAAAGAGAGGAGTTCATGTCCAGGCACTAGTTCTACCGACCAGTGGTTTTAGCTCACAAGACGATGATGCTTCCTTACCATCTCTTTCCTCTCAATAGTGAAATTTTAACTACCACACAGCATCAGAGATTTCTGTGGGCCAGTTATTTGAGTTCAGTTTAGATCCAGCTTTGCTAATTTGTTTAGATGCTGTTGGAAAAAAAAAATAGACATTCATCCAGATCCATGAAGTCTTGTTGGAAGGGCTATGTTTCAGTCTTTCCACCAAGATTTTTAGACTATGATGTGGGTGTGTTTAATGTGGGTGAGCATGTGTGCGAGCATGCATTGTAGAATGTGCTCAGATACCAGCAATGTTTTGTCTATAAATCTGCTCATCTGGTGGCCAGACCCTCTCAAATTTAAAAAGATATCAGCTCATAAACAACAAAAAGGAGGGTTGCCACTGATACTGGTCAGCTTTTCCTAAACAACAGCTTGATGCCTATTCTCAGGCTGCCAAATAAAGCCAGGAAGGGTTGGAGGGGCAGAGAGAAGTTTTGCAGAATCTGAGGCAACATGTCTTAGCCTGGGTTCTGGCTTTCCTTCTGGAATATGCACTTCACTTACCTGATGCTGGGGGCTAAAGAAGCTGTGTCCGTCAGCTTTTTGTCACTGTAACATGATACCCGAGAAAATCAACTAAAAGCAGGAAAGATCTATCTTGGCAAGTGGTTTCCAAGGTTCCAGTCCATGTGTGGATGGCTCCATTGCTGTGGCCTATGCTGAGGCCGAGCAATGTGGCAGAGAAGGCGTGGGGCAGAGTGGCTCACCTCACGGCAGTGGGGAAGCAGGGGTCAGGGTGGGAACAGCCCCAAAGACCCCCTTCCTCCAACTAGGCCTCACCTCCCAAAGTTTACACCCCTCCCAATAATGCCATCAAGTATGACTCCATCAATGGACTATTTAGATTGGAGTCCTCTTGGTGCAATCACTGCCCAAAGTCTCACCTTTGAATATTGCCACCCTGGGGACCAGGCCTTGAATATGTGAGCCTTTGGGAGGCCTTCCAGAGCCAAAGTATGGCAGGAGCCCGCCCACTCCAGAAGAATGTTCCACATGCAGAACAAGTCTTGTCTGACCTGTGCACTGAGGCCAACTTGGTGTGGCCTGAGCTGGGCTTTAAGAAGTGGGAACAAGCCAGTGGGTCAGTGTGATCCCTTCATCTCGGTTTTACGTCTTCAGCAAACATTAAGTCTTTCTCCATCCTACGTAAAGTGGCTTGTTGTGATTAAACAAATTAAATTTAAGGTAATTGAAATTGGCCAAAAAGTACACAGGGTTTTTCCCTTATAGTCAGAATTTTTTTGGTGACAAATGACAGGAATCTAACTCAAGCTTCTTGAACAAAAGGTAAAGACGTTGTGCATCTACCTGGGAAGCAAGGTACAAGCTGCTTCAGCTGTGGCCAGTTAAAGAGCTCGGATACTGTTGGGCCCTGTCCCCGGGCTGTCTCATGGTTCGGATTGCCCACTGTGATGCTCACACACTGGCTGCTGGAACCCCAGGAGAAAGAGCTGTCTTTCCAAGAGCCCATGGAAAAAAGTCAAGAGGGCGTACAAGTGGCCAGGCCTTCCCAGAACCAAGCACCACGGTCAGGAACCCGGGCTTGTCCTGGCCAAATGTGGCTCTCGTGCCCATTCCTGTGACTGTAGGTGGGGTCAGACCTCCTAATCCACAGGAGAACAGGGTTGTGTCACGAGCAGAGGAAGAAGGAGTAGATAGAAAGAAAGTGGTGACCAGAGCGGCAGTGGTGGAAGTATCAAAACAGAAGCTTCTTCAGAGCTTCAAAGACCTTCTTCAAAGACAGCCAGTGAACACATTTAAAATCGATAACACAGGGGCTTTTTCTTAGGGGCCTAGAAGAAGCCAGAAGTGCAAGAAATCACTTCTGTCCCAGGTGGCTCTGCCCCAGCAGTCACTCCATGGTTCACGGGTGCCCTGGAAGGGTGACAAGCCTCCTCCCAGGTGGGGTCAGATGAGACTCCCCAAGTTGACTATGGACTAGGCCTTGAGGGTGAGAGGAATTTCCAGAGGACCCTCACCTATGAAGACAGGTGGTGAGGGGTCCCCCATGCAACCCACCCATCCACCGCGGCACTGCGGGGACTGGTTGACTTAGGAGCTGGCACCCCTGCACTCCAGGGCAGCTTCTCTGAGACTGCCGGGGCTTTCCTTCTAGTCACAGGGCACGGCTGTGGGGCCATGCCTCACCCTGTCACCCAGCAACATCGGATCTTTGAATGCCAAGGGGACCACATTTTCTCCCATGCATTGCTCTCTTCTCTGGGAAGGAGACCTTTTCAGGGGAGCGCCCCACACTCTCCTGCCCCTGGGCACTGTCCCCCATGCTCAGCCTCTGTGGGGAGAAGGGGCACCTTCCTGTGGAGTAAGGGCAGGGATGGGCAGCTGGGGGCTCCCGGCCCCCTGTCCTCCCCGGCAGTCTCGTGCTGGTTGTTGCTATTGCAGTGAATTCACAGCAGCTTTCCTGCAGCTCCTGGGGGCACTCCCGCGGGTTTTGAGAGCCCACTGGACCCCCCCACACGCACGACCTGGTCTCCTCCATTTCTCCAACTCATCAACCACAGAAAGTGAGGTCCCTGCCTGGAGCTGGACCAAGCAGTGGGCCCGGTGCAGTCTCTGCGGCCCACCCTCCTGCTGCCCAGGGTTAGGAAACTTAAGCAAGAGTGCCGCTGAGCAGTTCCTGAGGAATTTGTGGGAGTGGGAGGGAAAATTGTACCTTGAGAGATATTCAGCCAGACCCTGTCAGATTCGTAAAGGGTGTTCAGGCTGTGTTTGTGAAACATGACTTCTTATCTAAAAATTGGATGGCTCTTCGGTAAAACGGCATTTGAGCCTTTGATAGAGCATCGGCCTAAATCACTTTTCTCACTGACTTCTGTGTTTCCGCATGTTTACGTTTCTATATTTGCTCAAAACGAATGTCTGAAATCTGTAAAACATAATTTTTCTTGGCCAAAGCACCTACATTCCATAGGAGTTCCACTATACTTGTTTTTATAAAATAAAGTTAAAACGTCTGTTGCAGTATTTACCTTAAATATGAGTTTTGTTACAATTGAACCAAGGTATTTTCCCCCTCAAACTGTAATTCTTTGGAATAGACGATGGGATGGCATATAGCATATTAATACGCATGCCCAATAAAGACTGCTTTCCACTTATTGGAAATCACAGCTAGGATTCCAATCAATTAACTAAAATTCGTACTGTCATTAGGTATTAAGGTATTCAAAACCTTTCAATTTAGAAATGATCTACTTAGGCTCTGCCACCTTAACAACCTTCTGCCTCCAACCAGGGGCTGTGGACACAGGAACCTCACGTAAGACGCCTCCGTAAGAGCCAGAGTGAAAGTTGGTCTGTAACCCGCTGTGTGCTCCCATCAGCAACCACGTGAAATGAAAGAAAAGTTTTGAAAAGAGACATGTTTTTCTTTTCAGTGGGCTGAGAATCGAGTCTCAATTTAACCTCTGGAGAAAAGTCAGGGCAGCATTTTGGAGACACGAACCTGTGGTAATTTGGGGACCTGGAATGACTAGAAGAAGCTACTTGGGTTCTGTAGACCCTGAGGACGATAAGGATTCTGTTATGGCAAAGTGCTCTTTTTCTCTCGGCCCTGACAAAATTGCACGCTGTGAGTGGCTTGTGTTTTTAGTTGAAGGTTTTGCTTTGGGGTTGAACTGCAACTTTACTTTCATCGTTATCTTGAATCTATAATTTTGAGAGAAAGTTTTTAAAAATATCTTCTCTCCACTGTAGCAATTATTCCGACTGGAGAGTAACCTTTATTTTCTTCTGGTTTAAAAAAAAAAAGAGAGAGAAGGATGAAAAAGGACAAGAGCAGTTTGGGGTTTTTCAAACCCTTGGATTAAGGGTGGGACACCTCAAGATGAAAAAGAAGCATTGTCAGGTTCGTCATGTTGTTGGAGAGTCCTTCCATTTATACAAAATTACAGTTCGGTGAACTTCAGGGTGAACCAAAAGAGGTTAAGAGTGGCAGTAATGGGAAAGGCTAAAATCTGGAATCAATTAACTGGAAACAAATTAACCAACAATTATGGCATGACTTGTTTACTTTTCTAAAGATCTTGAGACAAAGCAAACGACTCTCCACAGGTACTAATAGCTCCAAACCCATGAGTCGTGTGGTGGAGAATTCCTTCACCCACGCGGGTGGGTCTCCAGCCACCATGGGCAAGGCTGGCCAAGGCGCTCACAGCCTGTGGTTTTCCAATCCCGGGCTTTTCCAGAATGGAGGTGACGGTGGGGCGGGCGCCTGGCCCCTGGCCTGTGCTCTGAGTCAGAGCCCAGAGCTTTGCCACTGAGCGAGTTCTGACATGAACGACACAGCAGGCACCCATTTGGGGCAGGGATGTCCTTCACCAAGGTGACAAGGTCTAACCCCAGCCTTCTTTTGTGGGCTGTCTGTGGCTCAGCAGGAGCCCCCTCGTCCTAGGCACCTGACCGTTTCCCGTTCTCTTTCTCAGCATGGCCACTGAACCTCCAAGGCTGCTGACTTGTTCTGGGGATGGTTTCTCAGCTCCCCCTCATGGCCGCCATCTCATCTGGCCAGGGCGTCCGAGGCTCTGTCCTGCTCAGCCTTGGGGCAGCTCCATGGTTATTCCTCTCCCAGGGCTGGCACCACGTCCTGAGCCGCTTAGACATCAGAAGCTTATTCCCTCGCATTCTGGAAGCCGGAAGCACAAATCCAAGGCTCCTGCTTTCCACTGACTGCTCTTCTTTCCGGCAGGGCCATGTGGTCTCTGAAGGCGCCAGGGAAGGGTCCTGCCTTGCTCCTCCCACTGGCGTGGTGTCCAGCATTCCCTGTGCTCCTTGGCCTGCGACTGCATCTCTCCAGCCTCCTCTGCCTCCACTGTCCCATGGCCTTTGTCCCTGGTCTCTTCTGGGCCTCTACATGGTGTCCTCTTCCTGGGTGTCTGTGTCTAGATTGTCTTCTAGGGTCTGCCTACTCCAGTCTGACGTCGTCTTAGCTTGACTTTATCTGCAAAGATGTCCTTTGAAACAAGGTCACATTCACGGGTACTGAGGCTAGAAGTTGACGGTTCCTCTTTGGACAACAGAATTCCACCATGTTGTCCTTTCTCCAATGTGGCTTTTCCTGTCCACCCATGCTTAGAAACATGGCCTGTGAAAGCAGCTGGCTCCTTCATCTTGATGCCCACAGCCTAGCCAGACCTGTCTTTCCAGAGCTGCATGCTCAGCCCCATCAGAGAGCCCTGTGCCCCGCCCAGCCTGAGCCACACACTGTTCTAGAACATTCTATGGGCCTTCTCCATATCTGTGTCTTTACTCACAGTATCCTTGTTATCGTAAATTAACTGCCACCTCCCTGCCCCCCACCACTCAAATCTAAGTACTAGCAGCTCTCCAAGCCACACCTCAAGCCACACCCTGGGTCTCTTTCTTTGGGGTCTGGAGGGCCTCAGCCTGCTGGGACCTTTCTCTGATATCTGTACCACATGGTGCTACCGTCTGGTGCTCCCTCCATGCTGACGTCCCTGGGCCGTGCATAGCTAACATCCATGGAGAAAACACACAGCTCTGTAACTGAGCGCTATGCACACACACGTCAGCCTGCCAAGTCCCATGGCAGCACCGCGATGTGGGCACTGTGGGGTCCTGGCATCGTAGGTCGGGATGTGCAGCTAAGAGAGGTAAATACCTCGTCCAAGATCCCGCAAACTGGTGAGAGACAGAGCTGGGAGTCACACTGATTTTTCTGGCTCCAGAATTCTGGTTCTTAAACCACACCCCCACTTCCACTGGTGTTGGTTACTATTGGATTTCATTTTCATAGTTAGAACAGGAACTTCTTGAGTGTTGACACTCTCCCTGGAATCTCTGGTGAATCTTCAGGTATCTGATCCTGTGAGGGTCAACCACATGGTGACCAGGCTGGTGCCTGTCAGCCCTCACAGACATGAGCTTCGGGGTAGCTGAGGACCCTTCCTGCCTCCCCTGATGCCCCCTATCTTGGTCCTGGGTGACTGCTCTTCTCTCCAAGATCAACAGCTTTCACCTGTTGCATGTCACCGTGGCTCAGGTAGGGCCCTGCAAGGAAACTCCGACCAGTGGAACATTCTAACCACCAGAGCAATGAATGTCAAGGCACATCTTCTAGGGGACAGTGGTCTGCTAACAACCATGTAGGTCACTGTCCTTCCACTGCTGGTAGATTCTACAGATCACAATGCCTGTTGAAGGCCCCATTCATGAACCGCATATGGCCTGGGGAATGCTCTATTTAGTGTAGCCAGTGGACATCTTGTTTTTATTAGCCAGTTATTTGAACAAAGATTGTTGCTTTGATCAAATAATTACTACCTACATTTGTTTGTAGAACAAACACTGACTCTTGTTTCAAGATCGTGCATGACCTCAGAGAGCGAGGGGCACACTTATCTTAAACAAAAGCGTCCTCATTGCCCCATTATTAGAGAATGTTGTTGACATGTGAGGAAACATTCTGTTTATTTATTTTTTAGTATTTTACTTACAACCTTAAACGTCTATTTGTTTTTCGCTGATTTAGTGGAAAACTAACTCACTGAAGTCTACCAGTGAAAACCTGGTTTCAGCTCCTTGAGACCTGGGTCAGGAAACACCCCACAGCACATGGTGGTGGCTTCCCACTAACACCAGGCCACATGATGCCCAGCCACCCATGGCAGGAAGAAGCCTGGCAAGCAGGGGTGTGGGTTGGTGGCAGGGGAGCCTCTGTAGCTGGTGGGGAGCAGGCTTGCGGCAGGACATAGCTGCACGCCCCCTGGCATCCAGTGGGCACTGTGGACACCATGGTGGAGTACCAGCACATCTCCTGGAAGCCAGGAGGCCCTTAATGGCACCATTGGAGTCCCGAGCAGTTCCCAGGGAGACTGGCTGGCTGCCCACGCCCAGCAAGTAGCCATGATGTGGGTGTGTCGCAGACATGGCCGTTTCAGCCAGGACACTAGTCCTGCCTCCCTTGCTGGTGGTCAGGTGGGGATTTACCCGTGATGCCTCACATCACCACAGGTCTGGGTCCTTGAAATCACCTTCTCTTATGCTTTACTGAGTTATCCAGGTGGTTGCCCTACATCAAGCCTTCGTTCAGTTAGCATGAATATAGTGGAGTATTTGGGAGTCCAAAATCACTTTTGAGGGATTTTTAAAAGTGAGACTGAGGACGCACTCCATAACATCCCTCTTCCTGGAGCCCAGAGGTACAAAAGCTCCAGTTCCCCAGAAGGAAAGCTCTGGATTCTACAGACCTGCTTCCTTCCTCTTTGATACCAGATATGTGGTCATGCATTTCTGATATACTGGGAAAAGTCATTTCTTCCCCTCCTGAAAAATGTTCTCCTCTTTTCTCACCACAGCTAGGAGTTTAGAATATGAATAAATCGCCAGGAATTTGGCAGTAATCGTATATTCATAAATACACATGAAATTTGGTGGGGTTTGAAGAAAAATAGAATTGAAAGAGCATATTGTCAGGGTTAAGCCCAGACGTACCTTGAGACAAAACTGAGTTTGTTTCTCATGGGTCATTCATTTGCTTTGCAGGGACAGATGCCAGGCCCTGGGCCCTAAGGTAGAGGTGTAGGCAGAAATTCCCGCACCCACAGGCTGGGGTGGGAGGTGGGAGCAGCAGGATTCTCCAGCACAGAAACAGGAGCAGCAGGATTAACATGCAGATAGAGGCTGCACTGGCCTGGGCCGCACATCTTGCCTCCGCAAACCAGATGGCAGATATTTCACTGCGAGAGCCAGCGCGACGCGGAACATCTGGCCCCCGCCTGATGGCTCCCTTTCAGGGCTGGGAACCGCTCTGGCATTGAGAGAGGGAACTCGCCGGGGTGCTCCCACCTCTTCTCCTGGCATATAAATTCTGTCATCTGACACTTCATCAGACCCCTCTCCAGGTAGTGTGACTTCTCCTCTGCCCTGGCAGGGCTGAAATTAAATCTGTGAAATGTGTCTGTGGATGGTAGAGATCACGGGCATCTGCCAGCAGGGACTCAGCCGGCTCCATCCCACGCTCGCAGATTCTGGGGTGGGAGCTGGCCAGGAAGGGCCGCAGAGCCACCTGAGGAGGTCTGGTCCTCATCACGGCTGCGGGTCTTGATTCAGAGCTGGCCGGACGTGCGAGGGGGCCCTGGTTTGCATCTTCATGCTCTCATAGATCAGTGATGTGCATTCTGATCAAGTGACGTCATGGGAGAGGGATGAACCCCAGCCCTTCTCCACCCCTTCCTGCAGCCTTGGAAGGCACTGTGACTTCTTGCAGGCTGAGCCCACCAGATGCAGGCCCTCCTCCAGGTACGCAGGCCTGGAGAGCTTTCCTGCTGCTCCTCGGCTTGTGCCTGCCTTGCTTCCTCCCTACCTTGTGCCCTGCGGCCGGCAGGTATTCTCTTCCCTCTCTAGTACCCAGCCCGCCTCTTCCCTTCTCCGTCTCAGGAGGCTGTCAACTCAGGGCTGTCTACTCACTCAGTTCAAGAGAGCCCTCCATAAGGGAAGGCCGCCCTAACTTCCATCCCAAATACGATTCTTGACTTCTCCCCACTGCTCCACCTGTAAGCTTCTCCATCTCAGTAAGAAGCATTTCAGGCCACTTAGCCACCAAGGCCGACAGTTGGGATTATCCCTGGTTTTTTGTTATTGATGTTCCTTTTACCACGAAAGACAGCCCAACCATGACACCTATCAGGCCGACCTTACAAGCATACAGGACCTACACCTGTCCCCCTGGCACCACATCCTCACTGATAGAAGTCACCATCCTCCCTGGCTGGACCTTCTGGCTAGGCCCAGCATAGCAGCCACGTGTCCCTGTAAGACACCAATCAGCTCTCTCTGGCCTGCGCTCCCAACCCTCCAAGTTCTTCCCACCTTGCTCAGGGCAAACCCGTCTTCCCCTCGACAGCCTCCCAGTCCATTCCTTGGGTCTCCAATCAGACGTCACTTTGTTGAGTGTCTCTGATCCTACCACGTAGAAGGGTGACCCTCCCAGCCGGGCCTGTGCTCTCTGGTGGCCTTACAGTACCTTCTCCTCTAAGTTTTGACAGGCTCAGTTCACTGTGTTTGTCTGCCTCTGCGAACACAGTGAAACTGCACAGTGATAGCCCCCTGAGTTGTGGTCCATGACTGCATTCCTATGCCCGGGACCATGTCTAGGACAGCAGATAGTCAGCACGTATTTTTTAAATGAATGAGCAAATGTCCAAGTTCATTGATTAATTGGGGATACCAATGAGGTATAAACACCCACACAGTGAGCAAGGCCTTCTCTGCCTGGACCTAATTTTTGTAAAATTAGCCATCACTCTTCTTCATCATCTTACAAGAAGTAACAAACAGAAACTTCATAGAAAATGTAGAAAGTAAAGGAAGAAAACTTCACTTGCTCACCATTTCACCAACCAGTAACTGCACAACCAGCCTGTTCCTGTTAGCTGGCATTCACCATGCAAATGCATCCCGAGCTCCCAAGCCAGTGCGTTAGCGAGGCTTGAGCTGACAGGTTCTGTTTCACACGGTCCTGCCCACCCCGGTTCACTCTCAAGTTCCACATAGCATGTAACCTAATGCTTCTCTACAGAAAGGGCTCTGCAGGCCAGAGAGCCAATCAAAGTTGCTCAGTAAATGTGTCCTCATTGATCAAATGTAAGCAAATACATTATGTATTTAAGTGGAAATTCCAGAGTATTAAAAATCATGACTCATACAAAGATGTAGCCAGAGTCTGTCAGAGGTTTATCCAGCTCATGGGCCAGGTCCCCAGCAGGAGGACCAGGCCAGCTCAGAGGGTAACAGGGAAGGACAAGCTGTGGGCTGACTGGGAGGTGAAGCAGGGAAACAGTAAAACCGTAACTTTGTCAGAAATCACGGGCAGCTTATCAGTCTTCTACAAGTTAGCCACTAACTTTACAGAATCTGGTCTGTAATCAAAAATGGTAAATCAGCCCATTCGGCATCTAGAACAAGGGTCTGCAAGCCTTTTCTGCAAAAGGGAAAGTATTACATGTCTTGGTCTTTGCAGGCCCCAGAGTCTCTGTCCCATGACTCATCTCTACCGTCGAAGCACAAAAGTGGCCTGAATGATTCATAAGTGGTTGTGTCCTAGAAAGCTTTATTTTCAAGAGTCAGGTCTCCAGTGACAGCTCGATGACCCTGCTGTCCTCACCCAGGTGGCTCCAATGCAGGCTGGATGGTGCTCGGGGGGCTTTACAAGGGTTCACAGTCAACTTCTTGCCTTATCCCCAAGCTTTAGATAATTTATTCTTAACAGTTTCATGACCGCTATCTGTTAGGTATCAGTTCCCAAGAGTCTATCTCATAAATTGAAGGGGAAAAAAAGTTAAAAAACATTTTCCAGAGATCAACAATATTTAAGACTGAGACATCATTAATGCAGATTTTAAAACATTTATCAATTTCTTTGAATTGATAAATAAAAATGGTATATATTTGCCGTGTTCTTGTTGTTTTGTTTGTTTGTTTGGAGGACACTTAAAATCTCTCTCAGCAGCTGGTAAGAACACGGTGCATCATGGTTGACTGTAGTCACCAAGTTGTACAACAGATCTCTTGACCTCGTTCCTCTTCTCTGAAATGTGATGTCCTTGGATCAACATGACCCCAACCCTCCTCCCCCAACCGTTGGTGACCACCATTCCACTTTCTGCTCCTGTGAGTTTGACTTTTTCAGATTCCTCATGTAAGTGAGAACAGTATTTAAGGTGATACATAACCTGTGCAGATTTTTAACACTATGAACATGCTGTCTTAGCATCAAGTGACAGTTATCAATGCTACCTCATCGCCACAGTCATTCAAAGACTGCTTACTAGCAGAATTTGGGGGCCATAGGAAGCTGATTGTCCTGTTCTAAGGACTTTCGTACCATCCTGTTATGTAAGGTACAAACAGACCTGCACAGGGTTTCATTAAAATCAAACACAGAAGCATTCAATGTAGAACCAGGGACAGGGCTG
Source organism: Marmota marmota marmota (assembly GCF_001458135.2). Taxonomy (NCBI): domain Eukaryota; kingdom Metazoa; phylum Chordata; class Mammalia; order Rodentia; family Sciuridae; genus Marmota; species Marmota marmota. Next base: position 7,872,276 of record NW_026000206.1, on the reverse strand, counting down.
CATGTTTCTTCTCTGAAATTTAATGTGAGAACTTTTGTTTCAACAAAACTGCATCATCATTAGGCTAAACTAATGTTGTTCAACCGAGTTTGCGGGGGGGGGGGGGGGGACGGTTGTAGCTGACTTTCTATTTCATTTATAAATTTGATTGATGTAAGTGCTAGGAGCATCTGTTTAGGCCTGTTTTACACTTGCATACATTTAAATGATATTAGAAATAATTCACGTCCACACTGGGGGAGTCTGAGAATCAGAGAGTTTTTCTCCGCATGTGAGAAACACTGCTTAAACCACCTGCTGGATCCGCCACTGGTTCCACAAAACCCCATCCAGCCTCCCCTTCCCCCTTCGCCTTGGATGTTCTGGGAAGCCTCAAGCCTTCCTCTCTGTCTTCACACAGAGCGCTAACAGCTCCAGAGAGCTCCGTCCCCCACGCATGTGGGGCTCTTGTCAGGTGTGTGACATTGCTGGCCAAGAACACAGGAGACTTTCGTCATTTAAAACTGGGACACTCCAAGGTTGGATTTAACATTGCCTCACATAAGGCACGATGTTCACAGAGTTTCTCTTTTTGATTGTTTTCCACTGTCTTCTGATGAGGACCTGGAGTGTTTGTGAAATGGCAATCTCCCTAGTTCACAAGTGTGAATTTCCCAGGAAGAGGTACACTCATCTCAAGTACTCCGGGTGCACACGTCTGCATCGTCCCCACCCCATTCCCAAATCCATCCCTCGAGGTTGGTTCCTCATCTGGCCTTTCCCGTGTATTTTAAAGGTGGTGTTAATGCTGTTTTTGTTGCTTTGTCTTGGGGAAGATTCACGGGTTCCCTGGGCTGCCTCGCATTCAAGCCCCCAGTCTTCTTATGTGCTCCAGTGCATCTACCTAACTTGTGACCAGAATCAGATTGATGCTCTCCTTTGTTGCCACCAGACTGCAGACTTTGCACATTAACCAGAGCCCTTGGTCACACGGGTCACCTGAGTTCATGGTCTCCTGGAATCATTTGCTTAGTCATGCTCATTGCATATGCTTGGTCTTTTATTTATTTGTTTTTTTTTTAATGTAAATAACCCCAATCACAGTATTCCTTTGGCCAACTGTGCCTCTCCTGCCTTTGGAGGACGGCTGAGTGTCTCTGCCTCTCTCTAATTTGCATGGGAGAAGCCACAGCTGAAGACCAGTCAAGATGAGGCTACTGTGGAGAACCAGTTCCATGTGCAAATGAGATTTGGGCCCATTTTATAAAATGCCACTGGCCTCCTTGCTTAAATTGGATCTTTTCAAAGATTCCATTAGCACTTCAGAACTTGTGTGATCAACCCGGGGTGGAGGGCAGACTCCCAGAGAGAATCATATTATTGGAATACAAAACAGAGATTTTGTAAGTGGCATTGGTGGCTATAGACAGATTCCTAGGGCATGTTCCTCTGGGCATCCTGACAGTCTCTACCGGTGGTTACAGGGTCATCCGCTGTAGCAGGAGTAGCAGAAAGGTGATCTTCTAAACAAGAGTGTGTTGTTCCAACAGAATGTTAGCCTGACACCTATGTCCCCTGGCTCCCAGGACAGGGATCATTTGTCATGAGGGAGTTCAGTGTGCGTCTGAGGATAATAACAATAGTTAACCATCTTTTGGGGCCTTTTTTTTTTTTAACTATGGACCAGACGCAGTTTGAATACCTTATATATGTGTTAACTCATATAATTCTCATAATAACCACAAAAAAGCTATCACCATTTTTTAAAATGGAAAAAGCAAGTCATAGAATTGTTCAGAACTTTAAAAGATGCAGAGTTAGTCATTCGCAGAGCCAAGATTCAACTCTGAGCTCGCCAGTTCCCAAGTTCCAGCCTCTCAAACCCGAGGTCCTGCTGGTATTCACCACATTCTGCGTGGTGGGAACTTCTTCGACATCTCACCCGGGGACCCTTGCATTTTGTCCTACTGCTGGCCCCGCTGCCGCACCACAGAGGGACAGAGCATCACAATGTGGCTCGACCAGAATGCTCGAGTCCTTCATGAGGCCTCCACCTGTGTCCGTCTCCTATCTGTCCATCTCCCTCCATCCTCCGGGTCCCTGCCCTCATCCAGGCCAAGCCAGCATCATGTTCCACCTGGACTTGCAGAGTGGCCTCCTGACCCCCAGGCTTCCCTTGTGCCACTCATCAGATCCCACTCAACAGCTGGACAGTGGAAGATAAGCCAGGTGAAGGCTCTTCTCAAGGCCTTTACAGGCTCCTGCTGCTGCCAAGACCAGACTCTTCACCCTGAGGTTTGGGCCTGCTGACCTGGTGTCACATCGTGGCCCCTCCCCCGCCATCTGCCAGCCCCCTCTGCCCCAACCCAAGGAGGCTGGAGTGGCAGCAGAGCGTTTGCCCTGAGGACATGGCTCAGCCCTGGGAGAAGCAAGAATGGGCCCTCAGTGCCCATCTGGCAGCCAGAGGTGCTAGAGCAGCCACTTGGAAGCGTGGGCTCGCAGTCACCTTGGGATGCTGTGCCATCAGAGTCCACCTCACGCAGAGTGGCAAGGACCTACAGGGGCCTAAGGACTGCGTGGGAGCCGTGCCTGAGCACAGAGTGAACCAACCCTAGATGGCCAGAGCAGTCAGAGCACTGGGGATCCCTGCAGGGCCATCTTCTGGAAGCTTCTGCAGGAGGGTCAGCCTGACGTGATGGAGAGCAGCCGGACGTCTGGAAGGCCATGCAGAGAGAGGAGCACGAGTGGAGCTCGAGTGTTGGGGTTGAAAGCGTGCACTCCACAGTGCGCCTTCCCAGGGCGGACTCAGGCAGCAGCGTTGGCCGCCCGTCCCGCTTTGTCGTCTGAAGGGAGAAAAATAAGACATCTACTCATGGCTGCTGGAAGGAGGGGACAAGGCCGTGCACACGCAGCAGGTGCCTGGCACACGGTCAACTTGAAAATTAGCCACGACCCTTAGTCTCTGCAAGTGCAGGAGCCAGAGCGGCTGCTGTTGCTGCGATGAGACCAGGAGAGGACGGAGAAGAAGCCCGGCTGGCGCTGGAGGGACCCTGGCCTGGGAGGCCTGAACACTCTTGTGACAACTTGTCCTTCCCACTCCATCGCCACCCCCACCATGTAGCGCCTGCTGCCCCTCCTTCTGTCCCATGGCTGCCCCTGCTCCTTCCTGTGTTAGTGCCGTCCGTGCACTGTCCCTGCCGTCTCAACACCCACTGCCTTCTCCTTCCTCGTGATCCTTCTCTATGCCACTTGGGGTGCAGAACCTCCCTTAATTCCTTGAGTGAATCCAGGGCTCCCTCCTCAGGGCACCTCAGTTTTCATCACATTCCCCTGTCTCCCCTTCTCTAGGCGGCAGCTTCTTGGCAGCAGGGATCTTTGTGCAGCAGAGCTCATACTGCCCCGGTGCCAAGATCAGGTTCGTGACTGGGGTGTGGACCACAGACGGAGAGACGGCAGACGGATGATGGATGATGGGTGGATGGATGGATGGATAACAGAGGGATGGGTGACATGATGGATGGATAGGGAGGATGGATGCAGAGACAGATGAGGGAAGGATAAATGATGAATGATAAAATTGTGACAGAAAAATTAAAATGCAGATTGAAAAAAAAAAAAGAATTCCAAAGCTAAGAGGAAAGAATCAAAAGGTATACAAAGACATGTCATCAGGTCAAACAAAAGAAAAATAATTCCATTACAGAAGAGACCTGTGATTGATAAAGTTCCCTGAATTTAGAATTTGGGAGCTCGGAGTGTTCTTGACATCAAGTCACCAGCCCCCACGCTGGCCGGGTCATTGCTTTTCCTTCAGGCACCCAGCAGAGTGCCTGGCACATACTGGTTTAAAGGACCATGGATGACAGGCAGAGGGCCCGCCTGCGAGGCCTGCTATGGAGTGGGGAGAGAAGTGGGCCAGTGCACACCTGGTGTCTGGGTAACCGCAGGAGGCCACTCTCAGTCCCCAAGGGCCTTTCAATCGTGATGTCACCAAGACATCACAATTGTACACACTCCGTGGTGCATGCAGAGCCCAACAGAGGTCCACGGAAACTCGGGGGCTTCGCTTTGGCTGATCGACAGCGCATGAGTCACCTTGGGCCTCAGCATCTGCTCCCAACAGATCTTTTCCTTATGGGCCAGACTAATCAGAGGAAAGAGACTGAGTGGTGAGTGACAGGGGACTGTGCTGAGAGGAGGAAGAGGACAATGAAGAGCAAGAACCCATCAGAGTCCACCAGCTCTTGCCGTGGGTGGGGCCCTTCATAGGCCTTCCAGATGAGGTCACCTCGGAACAAACACCTGCTCTCTGCAGGACCCTCGTGTGTCTGCTTGGCACTAAGCATTCTCTGAGCTAAACCAGGTGGACCTTTCTCCCCAGCTGCCTGTCCCACACCAGGTGCCACTGTTATTAGCAGGAATGACAAGGCTGGGATGTTATCAGGACACAGGGCAGAGCATGACTGCCATGTGCCATCTACCCTGGACCCCACAAAACATGAGGCGAGAGCTCTTCAGGGGGCTCTGAACTGAGCTCACCGGAGAACTGGGGGGTGCTGGACCATGCCCTGCTGGGTGCCCATCCCTCAGCCTGCCCCTTCCTGACTTTAAGGTCATTCAAAGTGGCCAAAGTAGGAGCTTGGACACCACCCTCAGGGCAGAGCAGCAGCACTGCCTCAGGCGTGGGGTCTCCCAGCCGGGGCATCCCACCGCACCGACCCAGCTCTCTCCTCCCCCTCCTCAGGTGGTGGTGGCTGCACAGGTCCCCAGCTCTGGCACACAGACACCACAGAGATATGCTAGGGTGCCCCAGCACCTGCGAGTCGGCACTTTGGAGTTAGCTTTCCCAAGGAGCTGGAAGGAAGGTTGAAATCATTTACCAAAATGCCCCCAGCTGAAAGAAGACACTTGATATTTCATTTGCAGCATGACATTTATTTTTTATTTCCTTTCCTTCACAGTTGGGGAGAATTTTAAAAAGGGAGAGAATGAGAGCCATAAAAATCTCCTGGAGGCTAATTCCCCCAGGTGGACAATTTCTCAGAGGATGCCTGTCCTTTAACGTGTCTGTATTTAGGAAGAAACATAAAAAGTCGACCTATGCAGTCATTTCCACCATGTAAGATCGTTCTATGTGAACAGCACCTGTGCAGTAGGCCGAGGGAAGGAATTCCTTACTACATCATCACATCAGTCACAGAATTCACTTTTAAATGGTGCAGAGGAGCCGCCAGGCAGGCAAAGCCACGGTACCCCGAGGAGACTGTGCAGCAGGTCTCTAGAGTGAGGCAGGTTGGTGTGCTCAGACCTCCCCGCTGTGGCCCGGGGTAGTCCACTCACTCACTGTGCCTGGGCTTGCCCATCCAGGAAAAAGAAGCCTCACCTGCTTCCCAGGGCTGTTTGAGGATAAGTGGAAAGAGTGACAGCTCGAGAGTCTGTGGCCAGGTCAGCTTATTTCACAAGATTAACAGTCATTGTCCACCCTCCCTGTGCGTCCCACCCTCTGATCCCCCGTCTCGGTTCTTGGTCCACTCCTCCCTTGACCACCTGACTCCTTCCTGGCAAACCCTGGACCCAGCCGCATCCCTGGTGTCCACTGATCCCAGACATTACAGTTCCTACCACAGACTCCCACGCAACTCATCTCCCCACTGTGGACACAGAACTGAGTGCAGAATAAATATTCTTGGGGCTGGGGCTCCGAGGTAGAGAGCTCACCTAGCATGTGTGAGGCACTGGGTTCAATTCTTAGCACCACATATGAAGAAATGAATAGAATAAAAGTCCATCAACAACTACAATTTTTTTAAAAAAAAACAGAAGAAGAAATGCACTTTGTTCTAGTGAACCCAGGATGGGGGGCTGATCTCTTCCCCAAGTTTCAGGTGGCCCTCCCCGTGTGCAGACCACAGCACTGATTCCGGCAACAGTGAACTCTCCTCCACTGGGGGAACAGCCCCACCAGACGTGGCACTCCAAGTCTTCATCGGCTGCTCTGCAGGCACAGGCTCTTGTTTGTTCTTCCTTACTGTAAATGATACCCCCAAAGGTAGCGCTGTTAATAGGATCTCACCGTCCCACTGGGATGGCCGCCGGGAGAGCCTGGCGGCTGACCATCACACACTGTCCAGTTGGAAGACAGAAAGCTGCAGAGACGGGCTCCCTTGTGCAGACTGGCGCCTGCTGGTGATCATTCTTGCCCGACCCCTGGGAATGCAGAGAGAAGCAGTGTCCTCTCTTAGCTCTTCAGCCCTGCGTGGGCTAGGGCAGTGGGCAGCACTCCAGGTAGACATCAGTGCCCCCCCCCATGGCACAGTGAGTCTAGGTGGCACATTTAAACAAAATGTCATCAAACATAAGGATTACAAGGGACATCGGTAGTCACCTAGTTTGCTCCTTTGGACTTCTAGTATCTTTGAAAACATTCCCTCAATGTCTCATTCATAACCAAAGCCTTGCCCACAATAGGGACAGGGACAATACTGAGTTGTCAATGAGCAGCCAGCACAGCCTCCACCACTGCCCCTCCTCACCCTCCAGTGGTGCCCTCGGCTTCTCCCTTTGTCTCCATGCTCTGCCACCTGTGTGGCCTCCTGATTGCCACATTCTGTCTTCTAGAGGCCTTTTGCCATGATCTCCCCTTGAAGAGCAACATGAGCACATAACAGATGCAGCTGGCCCTCAGCATATTTTCTAGGAATTACTTCCCCCTCTTCTAAAACACAGATGTTAACAGAAATCTAGATATTCCAGCAACCCTCGACCCCTGAAAAGGGGGAGTGCTGCGTTGGGAAAAGAACACCATCCCCAGCTTCTGTTGGGCCACCAAATCACTTAACTCAGGCTCCAGGGCTTTGTGCACCATTGTTAAATAATAAAAAGACCTTAGAAAAATGCCATGCAGCAGAGGTGGCGTGTTCCTTATCCAAAGTACTTGGGACCGGAAGTATTTCAGACTGCCAATTCTTTTCAGATTTTAGAATATTTGCACATATGTGATGCAATGACTTGGGGATGGGACCCAAGCTCAAGCAAACATGAAATTCATTCGTGATTACTGTACACCTTAAAACTGTAGCCTGACATTAATTTTATACAATATCTTTAGTGTCCTGCTCTTGACTGTGATCCATCACGAAAAGTCAGGGGTGGGATCTTGCACCTGTTGATGCTAAAAAGTTTTCAAATTTTGGAGCATTTCAGATTTTCAGATCAGGGACACGCAACCTGTAGCAACACCTTTCTTTCTTCAAGGATGTCGGAATAAAAGAATAGTCGATGACTTAGAGGACAGATAAGCAACAACCCAAGGTCACTCCTTACTCTGGATGTGAGCTAGGGCTCTGTTGGGTGTTGTAAAACCTCACCTCTGTGAACGGCAAGTGTGGCCAGAGCTAAGGCCCACGGAGATGGAGCATGAGAGCCCAGAAGAGCAGAGTCGGCCACAGTGCTGCTGTGGTCTAAATCCTGCAGGAGGTCTCCTTGCAATGCCCAGCTCCCCCCAGGTAGGACCTTTTGTGTCTTCACATGGCCAGGAGGGGGTAGGCTTGGCTGTTGTCCTTTTATTCCATTGGATTTGAGCAGTGGGAAGGTAGGTGGCAGGTTGGCACCTGAACTCTGGTCTTCCCACCTGGACCCTCTGTACTTTCCCCTGCTCTGGGCTCGGTTTGTTTTTCCTTGTCCACAGACAAGACCCAGCAACAAGAGGCAGTGCTGGTCAGTGGAGGCCTCAGAAGGCCATTGAGTTTTGAAGGGACCCCAGTGCAAAGCTTTCCACAAGACCATGGGCTGCAAGGCTGAACTCTAAAGCTGAATGCCTCGGTTCCAGACTGGAAAGTACCATTTTCAATTTGTGAAATGTGATACAGAATTTGCCATTTCATCATAATAGTTGGAATACTTAAGTCTAAATAAATCATATTTGCAACAGTAATTTAATAACAAATGCTTAAGCATGAAATCTGAGCAGGATTAATAAGCAGTGTGCCATATTAAAAATCTGAGGTCACTTCAGTGTAGCACTCAAGGGCCATAGGCTCTCTGTAGAGAATCCCTCATTACTTAGAGAAAATAATAAAGCCTGTGGCAGGTTCAAGTGTTAGTCTTATTTAAGAGTTGCTGATGTCACAAAACCACACTTAATGCCACTGAAATGGAGTTTTGCAGTCTCATTGTTTTCTGGTAGTTCTGTTTAGATGTGCTCTGGATTAAACCTGAAAGACCTGAGGACTAGGGAGCCGGGCAGCTGGGACAGTGCTTGCAAGGAGCTGAGAATGTGTCCTTTCAGTAGGACACAGCCCTGGTTCTGGTACAGACGTGGGGATGAGGTCCAGACTCCTTGGCTTATGAGTCATGGCGTTAATACAGATTTCATGCTCTTTTTCAAGAAAACCAAGCAAATATAAGGATAGTAATAAAATAAAGAAGGAATATTAAATATTTCATTGTGTTATATAATCATTTATTAAGTGTGGATTTAGGAAACATCTGGGATGCCAAGTTTTTGAGTGTTAGTCACAGAACTCAGTAATAGATTCTTCTATAGTTACATGGAAACTGCCCCAACATCTCTGTGTTTGGATTTCAAAACATCCTCTCATTTATTCATTTTTCCAGCAGTCCATCCATTCATGAGACTTTTGCTGGTGCCTGTTGTGTGGCTCTGGGAGAACAGCTGCTGTGGGATGCCTGCCGCCATGGGGGTGGCACGGTGAACCCCTCATTTTCTATCTTTGTCACACTCTCAACACTTGGGATAGTGCGTGGGAAAAAGAGACATCCAAGAAATGTCCAAGTGAAGTAAGAGAAATAGATTTTTTTAAAAGTGGAGGTCTGGGCTAAACATCTAAATGGAAAGCATATCTCTTGTTAGCTTGGTACAACATCAGAAAGCTCCTGCTTCCTGCTTCCTGCTTCCTGCTTGCCTGCAAATGCCTGATTCACCTCTAGAAGAGTTTGTAAATATCAAGGCAGGAAGTGAAGCCCACCTGGCCAGAGTAGGTGCCAGGGACTGGACCAGGGTGTTTTAAAATACAAATCTCTGCCTGCATACCGAAGAGTCCTCATAGACGGCTGCTCTTGTGCTGGGAGGTCCATCAATGGGGTAGATGGGGCCTTCCTGCTTCCTATGGTTTAGATATGAGGTGTCCCCCAAAAGCTCATATATGAAGACAACACAAGAATGTTCACAGGTGAAAAGATCAGATCATGAAAGCTGTAATTAATCCATGGATTAGTCCACAGATAGGGGTTAACTGGACTGTAACTGTAGGCAGGTGGGGTGTGGCTAGAGGAAGTAGGTCACTGCAAGGGGTGCTTTGGAGGTCATATTGGGCCCCGGTAAGCCCGGCTTTCTCTTGCCTCTGCTTCCTGGATGTCATGTCCTGAGCTGCTTTCCCCCACCCCCCATGCCCTTCCCCATGATGTTCTTTCTGCCTCACCTCAGACTCAGAGATGGAATGGAATGGAACAGGGCAGACCATGGACTGAACCTCTCTGAAACCCTGAGCCCAAATCAACGCCTCCTCCGGTATGTTGTTGTCAGCTCTTTTGGTCACAAACAAAAGTTGACTGACAAACCATGTGAGCGAGCCCCCCCACCCCATGACGCCCATCGAGCTCAGCCCCTGCTGTCTGCGCCTGCTCCACCGTGATCATGGTTGACGGCGTCTCTCGACAGCTCGCCCACCCTGGCTCTTCACACCCTCGCTCAGTTTCCCTCTCGATTTTGCACGTGTGATTAGTCTTCCAGCCCTGGTGACCTGTTAAACGTCCCAGAGGCAGATGCAGTATCTTTGTCTTTCTTATGTCTTTTATGTCCTCCCCACATCATGCAGAGGGTGGTACTGAGAGATCAAGGATCTGATCAGTCTTCATTGAGTGAGTGATTGCATGGAGGAGAATAACTCAGAGTGGACATTTTTTGTTTTCTGAATAAATGTAGTTTCCTTGTAAAGGAAGGTCCATCTGTGTGAGACTAAATGAATGTGTTTTTGGTCTCTTTGACATTTTTTTATTAGACATCTGTAATGTCTTCAACACGGTGGATAAGCAAGAGCTCCATAATGTCCCAGAATCTGAGCCTTAGTACCCACTTCTTCTAGAGTAGAAATATTTTCATTGTTTTTAGTAATTAAAAAGGTAATATGTGGTGTTCTTACAAAGCATTCAAATGTATAGAAACACACAAAGTTGAAAGTTAAAGGCTCCAAAATCCCATTCCCATGTGACCAACTCTGGGAGGTATGGAATGATTGGGTGATAGTTAGAAAGAAATGTAATAAATACATGAAATAAAAACTTTTTACATGATCATAAAAAAACAAAACAGTAAATATGGTTTAACAAACCATTTAACTTAGCCATACTGGGGAACTGAAGAAGACAGAGGGAGATATAAGAGCTTGAAAAAAAATCTCCCTTATCCCTCAGTGAATAAATGAGAGGAATACACACATTTCACTTAGTAATATGTACATAAACATGAAAAGAAATGGTTAATAAAGTTAAAAGTAGTTGCTTATGGGGAACAGAATTTGGTGCTAGGAAGAGCAGTCAAACAGTTTCGGTGTAAGATTTTTAGAGCTACTTTGTAGTTTATGGGTATTTATAACATCAGATTCAAATCAAGCTAAAAGAAAAAAGGTAATAAAGCACACATACTTAGAGGGAAATCTCTCTTGAAAAGTTTATTAATATTATTACTAATAAACCATTCAACTTCACAGTCTTTATGAAATTTTGTTTTAGAGATTAAACTTATTTGAAAACTCCTCATATAATCCAACTGGACCTGAAAAAGTTTTACTATGAAGTTTTGAAATAAGTCATTTTAATATCTACCTTTTTCCATGGGATAACAATAATGTTACTATAATAGTTTTCTTATTTTTATTACAATTAGTTCTTTACAAGTGTATCACTAACAAATCCTGATTTTTCATACAGGTTGAGTATCCCTTATTAAAAAAAATGCTTAACAGCACAGTTCACAATAGCAAGACTGTGGAACCAACCTAGATGCCCTTCAATAGACGAATGGATAAAAAAAATGTGGCATTTATACACAATGGAGTATTACTCTGCATTAAAAAATGACAAAATCATAGAATTTACAGGGAAATGGATGGCATTAGAGCAGATTATGCTAAGTGAAGCTAGCCAATCCCTAAAAAACAAATGCCAAATGTCTTCTTTGATATAAGGAGAGTAACTAAGAACAGAGTAGGGACGAAGAGCAGGAGAAGAAGATTAACATTTAACAGGGATGAGAGGTGGGAGGGAAAGGGAGAGAGAAAGGAAAGTGCATGGTAATAGAAGGAGACCCTCAGGGTTACACAGTGGAGGAGGTAGAGAGAGAGGAGGGGAGGGGAGGGGAGAAGTGGGGAGGGGGGAGGGTGGAGGATGGGAAAGGCAGCGGAGCACAACAGACACTAGGATGGCAATTTGTAAATCAATGGATGTGTAACTGATGTGATTCTGCAATCTGTGTATGGGGTGAAGGTGGGAGTTCATAACCCACTTGAATCAAAGTGTCAAATATGATATGCCAAGAAATTTGTAACGTTTTGAACAACCCACAATAAAAAATTTAAAAAAAAATGCTTAAGCTCAGAAGTATTTTGGAGTTTGGAATATTTATACATAAATAATGAGATACAGGGCTGGGGACGTGGCTCAAGCGGTAGTGTGCTCGCCTGGCATGCGTGCGGCCCGGGTTCGATCCTCAGCACCACATACAAACAAAGATGTTGTGTCTGCCGAAAACTAAAAAATAAATATTAAAAAATTCTCTCTCTCTCTCTTTAAAAAAAATAATGAGATATATTAGAGATGAGAGCTCAATTTAAGCATGAAATTCATTTTTGCTTCATGTGTCTTTTGCACATAACATGAAGATAAATTTATGTTTTTATTTTTAAAAAGGTCTTTTTCACAGTACTGGGGAAGAACCCAGTGGAGCTACATTGCCAACCATTTTTTATTTTATTCTTTATCTGGAAATAGGATTTTTCTAGTTGCTGAGCTGGTCTAGATTTTGTGATCCTTCTGCTTTGGTCTCCCAAGTCAGTGGGATTAGAGGTGTGTGCCACCACACGTGGCTTATATAATATTTTTAATACCATAGGTGAAAAAAGTTGTATGGTATGGGATTCTCCACCTCAGGAGGCATGTTGGTGCTCAGAGTTTTGGATTTGGGAGGATTTTTAATTATTTTGGACTTTGGAGTTCAAGACAGAAGCACAATGCTTTAAAATTATTTTTAAACATTCCATGAACTATTTTGTAGTTTAAAAAAACTATTTGGTATTAAGTGTTCTCAGACACACTAAAAGGAATCTTTAGTCCCCAATGAACTTTATACTCCGAGATTTGTTTTATTTTAATGCTATTTACATAATAAATAAATTTGAATCACTAAGTTGTTCCTCCTCCCCGAGGGTCAGTATTTTCCTCTTTCCCTGGCCATCTTGAGCCGTCTGGTGCTGGGAACCCGGCTCTGGGTTCCCATGCCTGTTCCCCTTCCGTGTTGGTCGGCTGGGATACTGTGGCCCACTGAGACCGTCAAGAGCAGCCACTTCCCCTTTGCCTTCACTTCCTTCTACTTCCCCGGTTTCTTCTTCTGATTCAGGAATTTCCTTTATTTTTCTTCCCTCTCCGGAGCTGTATTCTCCAGCCTGTGTTTAGGACAGGTGTGTGGTGTGTCCACCGGACCCTCTTGGGTTCATGGCAGCAGCATGGCCCATGCAAGAGCCCCACTGCTCTCTCTCATGGGCCACAGCAGCGCCTGCCTTTCTTGCTCTACCAAACGACTGTGGGTCACTTATTGCTCCAGTGCAGGCCTGTACAGTCTTCCCCCAAAGTCACCTGAGCGTAGACCCTCCCTCGCCCTGGCATCTTGGCCTCCGTTACAGTGACCTTCACAACGTTGCCCTGCTTGGAAAAGAGCAGGTAGAAATAGCTGTTTGCCAGGGATCAGGGCAAGCTGGCTGCTGCCCTTCCTGGGAGCTCTTTCTTCAGGTGGGGATTCACTCACAGACAGGGAGACAGAGGACCACGAGCTCGCACTCATCTGGGACTCAACCCTGACTCTTCCTCGCCGCTGGCAGTGGACCTGCACAGAGACGAGGTGGTATTACTGGCCGTGCCCCTTCCTGCTCTTCTGCCCAGAGGCACTTTACCACTGAGCCCTATCCCAGTCCTTGGTTTTATTTTTTTTTTATTTTGAAACAGGGTCTCACTAAGTTGCTTAGGGCCTCACTGAGTTGCTGAGGCTGACCTCAAACTTACAGTCCTCCTGCCTCAGCCTCCTGGATGCACTGGAGTTACAAGCCTGTGCCACCATGCCCAGCTCCCTCCACATTTTTGTTTTTGAAATAAAAGTGTTCCTGACAAGCCATGTGAGAGGAAGCTTTCCGGCCACCTGGCAGATTAATACGTCCTTGCAGGGCCACCACTTCCCGTGCATGCTATCCCTCCAGTGGTCCCTCTCTGAGCGTAAGCTGCATTGCCATCAGGTTAAGTCTCTCTAGTCATGTGTTTCAAATGTCTCCTCAAGGACTGTATAGACTCTGCCACCACCTGAGAGAGAGAGGCACTGTGCGGGCAGCAGACTGACAGTACCGACCAGGCCGTGCAATTATAGGCAGAGAAAACCACATCTCCATGTGGCTCTCAGCTCCTTCCAAGTCAGGAGACATTCCTGCAACAATTCACCTGCCCAGAAGAACCGCCCTTGGGGGCCTGATCTGACGGTCACATGCAGGCTCAGACCCAGGTGAAGTAGTGCCAGTTAATGCAAACCCAAAGCTTCAATTTTAACCAATAAGAAATGGAGATGAAATCCCACAGTGTGCCTCTCCTGGCTCTCCTCTCCCTCGGGTAATCTTCTTTGATTCACTTGATTCATTTGTCTTTCACTGCCTTAAGGAGTGCCTGACACTTAGCACACACACCAGTAACAGTCCTTGAATGGCCAGAGGCTGGGATACTGGGGTGATGGATGGATGGATGGAGAGGTGGGTGGTTCCATGGGTGGCTGGGTGGGTGAGATGAAGGGTTGATGGATGGAGAGTGGGTGGCTGGGTGGGATGAAGGGTGGAAGGATAGAGGGTGGATGGATGGATGGGTGGCTGCCTGAGAAAGATGGATGGCTAGATACATGGATGGGTGAGTAGGTGGGAGGGTGGGTGGTTGGGTAGATGGATGGGTGGGTGGATGAACTGATATATTCACAAATACTTACTGATGAAATAATAGTAATCATAATGTATTGAGTAGAATATGGATACCATGTAACATATATGAATATAATTATTGGAATTATTTTGAGGAATTAATAAAATCATGAGCAAAACACCTGTGCAGCACAATCTGTATTGATATTTACTAGATACTTTTATAGTTTTTATCTTAATAAGCTAGCATAGCTTTGTTCAATATCTAAATTATCAGACTAAAAGTAATCCTTAGCATTTCTTCATCCAAACTCTAGTAGTACCTCTTCTTCTAGCATGTGGCTGGCTGGTTGTTAAGTAGGGCAAATGTGTTTAGTTTAGTTGCAATAATAGCACCCCTCTGCAGAGGTGCAGCACCATGAAGGAAATTGACGACCAGCACGAGGCAAGTTCACCCTTCGTTAACTTTCTTTCTAAGGAACTTCTTCGCACATTATAAGGTTTTATAATTGAGTAAGGCAATGGACCAGTAACTTCAAATGCAAATGCAAATTAAAACTTCATAAATATTTATGGGAGGAAAATGAGGCACTTGTGCTGTTCGGTCTTAAATCCTTTTGGAGCAAGTGCTGGACACATACCAGGACTTCTCTTTCCTTGGAAAAAATGATGCATATTATAGGAATAACCACATGTAACATTCACCTTCAGATTTCCTGTATTTACTCTGTTTGACACTTCAGTGTTTCATGTTTGCTTTTTCCTGAATATGGTGATGAGAGCTACATGCCACCCACATACAGACATTCACACATGCACACACTTACAGGTACCAAGCCAGGTGGTGGTTCCTGAGGTCAGTGTGCATGTGTCGCTGCAGAATCACAGAGCCTGGTTCTTGCATGCAGAGCACTGAACACTTGGAAAGGTTTTCCTTACTAAAAGCCTGGCTGGCTCGGATCTCTAGCCCTGCAGTCAGAGAGCTCAGATTCAAACCTTGGTTCAGCTGCTCATTGGATGGGTGACACTTGGTCCATGCTTGATCTTTCCAAGCATCAGTCTTCATGTGTAAATTAGAAGAACAGTAGTGCCTGAGGTTGTTGGATGAATTTAAAAGTTTCAATGTCTGCCTGGGACATGACAGTCATCCAAATAGCTTCTGTTACTTTTGATACTATCATCTGTATCAGTATTACTTAGATGGATGTTCTGTAGACCTCAAGACCCAAGGAATATTTCTCTTTGAAGAATGCCTATCTTTTTTGCATAAGTTTCAAAAATTGAAGAACTTCTTTGGAAGCAAATAGAGGAGCTCCTGTCTGTAGCCATCATGTCCAGCGAGCCTTTCGTAGGCCCTCACCCCATCCTCAGCCTGTCCACCTAGTGATGTTTGACCCTTCCTCTGTCATGCCCATGTACCATGCACAGACTGATAACCCAGCATCTGCAATGTCTTGGTGACCCTTGTTTACATCTTGGCCACCCCAACTAGGCAAGAAGGATCTTTGAGTATATGGAACATGGTCTAATTCTCCCATTCCCCCAGTTCCCAGCCTAGCATGCATAGGCACATGATATTTATTGAATTAATTAACAAACTGATTCTTATCCCCTACATAATGTTGAACACTGTCAAAAGACAGAGTTTCTGTGACCTGTAACACATTTTTGCATTCAAAAGGTGCAATCCATGCTGGGCAAGGTGACACACACCTATAATCCCGGCAGCTGGGGAAGAGGGTGTGAGGCAGGAGGATTATGAATTCAAAGCCAACCTCAGCAACAGCAAGGTGCTAAGCAACTCAGAGAGACCCTGTCTCTAAATAAAATTCTAAATAGGGCTGGGATGTGGCTTAGTGGTTGTGTGCCCCTGAGTTCAAGCCCTGGTACCAACCTCCAAAAAAGATGCAAAACCCATTTCTCCCCCCTCAAAGTCAAAACGTTTCTAAACGGCTTCAACTCTCTCTCTAGGACTGGCCCTTTTGTTTAGGCTAGAGTTGGTCTGATGGGTTTCATTACTGGTTTCAGATCTATCTTAATGATGTTTATCAATAATCACGACAAAACTTACCACTCTTGGTGGAAGAGTTAGAAATTCACGTTGATTGACCAGTCAAACCAGCTCATTTTGAGTCCATTGTGTTTAAAAAAGAAAAAAGTGGGGCCAATGACATTCATCCTGTAGAATGACTTGATGCGTAAATCAGAAGCTGGAGTGGAACAGAGGAGAAGGTGACACTGAAGGTGCCGTCCTTTACTGTGGGCCTTGTGAGAGTCCAGGAGGGAAGGGGGAGGGAAGGGAGTGTGGATCCTTCCTTTCCTCCCCCTCGGCCTCGTTGTCACTGCTGGACCAGCTTTGGCAAGAAGGTGGGAAGCGCCCACTGGCTCCGCTTAGCTGGTGAGATACACCACACAGTCCTGTCTCCTGGGGTTGCTTGGGGCTGGACAGCTGAGCGCCCCATGTCCAGCTCACCTGCATGGAGACACCTTCCTTCGGTCTCCTGCGAGGCACCTTGGGAGGCAGTCTGCTTCCATTGTTGTCTCTCTTCGATTCGTTTTTCTGTCTGCAGCCTGATTTCATTATGTTCTTCAATATCACAAAAGAAAGGGTGAGAAATAAATCATTCTTAGCCATGTAAGGAAACATGAAAGAGACTGCCAACTTGTCACAGTCTTTGATGACCAGTTGCAGACCTACCTTAAAGATATTTATCAATAAGAACAACAATAATAATACTCTCCCATGAGGACTAGAGTAAAACAAAAGGAAAAGATAAGTATTTTTTAATTTTTCTAACACATTTGACTGATTTAAATTTAAAATATAAAATTCCTTTAATTCTATAAAAATATCAACTGACGCCAAGTGTGGGGGCACATGCCTGTAATCCCAGCAGCTCAGGAGGCTAAGGCAGGAGGATCGAGAGTTTAAAGCCAGTCTCAGCAACTTTATGAGGCCCTAAGCAACTCAGTGAGACCCTGTTTTAAATAAAATACAAAAAAGGGCTGGGATGTGGCTCAGTGGTTAAGTGCTCCTGAGTTCAGTCCCTGGTACCAAAAAAAAAAAAAAAAATCAATTGTCAGCATAACCATGGTATCATAAACCAAATTCCTGTGATACAGAGCTTTATGACTACATTTTTTTCTTGACTCTTATAGACCACATTTATTTTCTATGCAAGAAAATAAGCATATAGATCACATTCATATGGAAAAGATTCTGAAATGACTGTGATGTGTGGCCTCGTCTGATGTAGACGCTGAGAAGCGAACTCTGCCACTGTCGTGCCAATCATAGCCATAAATATCTCACAAAAGCTTGCACAGTTATAGTCAGCTTTTTAAATCCAAAATTAAATTAGGCTAAAATTTTATTCAAAGTGAGGTTAATAAATTAAGTAAACACCAGAGGACTCTTAATTAATGAAGCTGAATTGAGCTGCTAAAGACTAGATGGCACCTAGCCACTCCAGTACCACATTCAAGGGCAAGCCCTTCCTTTCTTATTTTATTATTATTTTTTTTTACATTTTCTGTTTTTTAATTTATTCTAATTTTTTATATATGACAGTAGAATGCATTTCAATGCCCTTCCTTTCTTTTTGGCCACAAGCCTGGTGATGAAGGACTTCCATAGCAGCTGAATCCCCGTTCTTTTTTGGCCATACAACTCTTGACTTCATTATTTAAGTTTTCTTCTGAATTCATATGTTTATTTTTTTGTTTGCTTATTTGCAAATTGCTATCTGGGTTCTCCAACAAATTCCCTTTCCACATTCTTAAAGTATTATTCACTTTTATTTTTTAAATAAACAATCGGAAGAAGGAAAATAACGCCTATTCCTACCAGGGTCTCCAGTCTTCAGCAGGAAACCTTGAAACAGGTTCTGGAATCAGACTAATTTAGATCCAGTCTAGTCCTGCATCTTCTGTTTATTTATAGCCGCATGATCTAAAATAAGGTAGGTGATCTTTGTGCCTTGGTTGTCTCTTTTTTAAAATAGTCAGATTCATGGCCCCAAGGAGTCTTGTTAGTATTAAATGAGCATGTGCCTATGAAATATTAGCACCCTTCATGAACCAAAATAGGGGCTCAAGGAGCAGTGGCCACTGTCCTTGTGTCTTGGTCACTACCACTGTTCTGCTCCTCACCAGCATCAAACCTCCTGACCTCTGATTCCTTACTTTATTTTATTTTTGCATTTGTAGTCGGCTGCTGCCTGTCTGTCCTCCTAGATAAAGCAGTTCTGTGTTTCTCCCTGGTATTTTCGGACTGCCTGGTCTCCCCTTTCATGAATGTTCTCATCAACATCTCCCACAGCACAACTGCAGCGAGGTTCAGCCCTGAGTGAAGCCAAGTGTGCTCCTGACAACCAGGACGCCCTCCTACTCTGCTTTGCACACCCCCGCTTAGAAAATAGGTTGCAAGGACAGGTCCCTGATGATTCTCCACACAGGGGTGGCTCTTCTTTAAATGAAGGAAAGAGTAAAAGTCACAGCTGTGGGTTTCTCTCTGCATGTTCTTCTCCCTGGGGTTCTGCAGTCAGCTCTTCCAGGAAAGGCCCAACAGTCTGTTGACATCACATTGAAGAGCCACCTGACAATTAACCCTGCGAGTCTCCATATGGTGGGAGACCTTGAGAGATTTTATCCCAAGGCCTTATGAAATTTTTATTCCCTTTTATTTTTATAAGGTCATTACTTTTAAGCTACAAGAAGATGATCATATTTTAGTTACACTGTTGCTTCCTATGTGATCGAAACAAAAGGATTGCATCACTCCATGAACCATAAATTACACACAATGCACTTAATTCAGCTTATTCTGAAGTAAGATGAACTATGCGCCTGGACGGAGGACTCGGAGTCCTCCTTGGAATTGCAACATCCTGCCTTTTCTCCTTTTACATCCCCTCCAACCTTCATATGACTTGAATTTCACCCAGTGTCTTTATTTAAAATGACAGTAAACTCTATTTAATATCGCATACAAATGAATCCCCTAAGAGGCCTGTTGATAATAAATCCCACCCTGAAGAATGACACAGCCAGAATCCTGAATCATGGTTTTGGGCAGAAAGCAATGCTTGTCCCTCTCCCTTGTGTTGTGAGTCCTTGGAAGCAAAGGGCGGCTGTCCCGGGAGGGCGTTGAACGCGTGCTGATTCACAATGCTCTTCCAGTGGAGTCCCCCGAGCATTCTGCACCTGGGATCCTTCCCCGGGTGTCGTGCGTGCTCAGTGACTTCACTGAGCCATCACAGAACATGGCCTGTGGTCTTTTAGGAGCTGCCCAGTCCTCTTCCCTGGGCTGTGGTGGAGTTCTTTCTGGTGGTAAGGGAAGGGAGGACAGCTGTTTCCTGACGCTGACTCTGCACACACCGAGTGTCGATGCCAACTCATGGCTCTATCCAGGCACGCTCCATGGCCCGTGTTGCCAAAAGGGGGAAGAAGGTGTCCCGCCAGCCTTTGGGGTTCACATACCGGTTGGACTACCTTGCAGGAGGCCGTGGCCCCGTGGAATTCCAGGACGGGAATGGAGGCCTTCCTCCCCAGCCAGGCTCGGCCTGCAGGGCAGCAAGACCCCCCCAACCTGACCCTGGCCTGGCATGAAAATCTGAGGCTTCACCCTCACCCATGCCAGTGAGCTAACTAGGTTAGGCTGCAGAACTCCTTGTACTGTCCCGGGCTGTTCTTGATGAGAGAAAACCTTTTAGGGCATTTACAGGCAGTTTCCAAAGCAAATCCTGTACACAGAAAAAGGAAAATAGATTGGATGCTGAGTTTTTGGCAATTCTCCCTGACTTTCAGAAACATATGTTTAAAATAAAGACCTTTAGAAATCTCTTCTTGGTATTCCAATAGTTTGCCTGTTTTGGTTTTTATTTTCTGAACCATTGTTATTGTTATGATTAAATAATAATAATATTTTGTGGAGTTGCCCTGGGAGCAGGGAGGCCAGAACCGGGGCGAGCTGAGCCTCTCAGCACCTGGCTGTGTGGCCCGCCGTGCTCTCCTGTGGAGTCCCCACTCTGGGTGTGTCCCTCCCTGTTTGTGAACACCCCGCCTCCCGTGTGTGCCGCTCTGCTTCCTTTGGCTGTGGGTCCTCAGGAGGCCACGGTTTCCGGCCGTGCTCACGGGACGCTGGCTCTGAGGTGGTCTGGCCTTCTCCTCCCCGGCCCCCACACTCCTCAAACAGGAATCCTCAGCTCGTGGGGGTCCGCCCCACTGCTCTGGCTCTCAGCTGTGTGAGGGCAGCAAGTCCTGAGGCCCCGGTCAGCTTCAGCCTGAGGGGAAAGCGATCCACAGGAACCATCTGTCGCCCTCCCCACTGTCCAGCCCCCCAGCCCTGTGCTCCCTGGGAAGCTCCTTCAGCCTCACCTTCTCTGCCTCCTGCTGCTGAGAGAGGGCAGGGGCAGTCTGCCCTCCCTGGCATTTTGCTCTGGAGATTTTAGGGAGGTGACAAAATGCCTGAAGGAGAGCAGAAGAAAGAGGCCTTGGGGACATGCGGGACTCTCGCAGGAGAGCTGAGCATTTCAGGGGACCCATTCGTGAAGCCACCCAAGTCGAATGAAGGTTGGGCTGGGTGGCTCATTCAGGGGTACAAGGTGCCGTGGGTACAGTTACGATGGCCTTTTTCATTCTAGAAGTATGCTATTTTTCTCCCCTTGTGTCCTGGAGGGGTCGGTGGGAGACGGAATCATGCCCAACAGCAGCCCAACTTCTGGTGGACTCAGAGTGGAAGGCTACAAATGGGAGTCAGGGCCAGAAAAGCAGGTGCATGCCAGGTGTATCCAGAGAAGAGAGCAGCGGGTGGCACCGGCAAGATGTCCTTGTCCCTCTCCTTCTAAGTGGCCAGCCGTCTGTAAGGAGACCTTGGATGATCATGCAGAGTCTTATTCCTCATGGAATTTCCCCAGACTAGCACCCATTGATGTAAAGGTGCAGTGGGGAAATCAGCCCCCACCCTGCCCAAGTGACCACAGTTAACGTCAGCGAGGAACAGAGGGACATGAAGCCTCTCCAAGTAGGACACTGTAAGGGCACACACATCACCTGGGAAGTGTCTGGGGTGAGAAAGCATGGCCTCAATTGAGCCTCAAGGAATATCAGACAAACCCAAATTTTTTAACTTAAAAAAAGAGGAACTGTGCTCTTCTAAAATGTCATTATCAGAAAAGATGGAAAAGCCGTGCAGATGTTCCAAGCTCACAAGAGATGAAGGATAATGAGTACAGGGTGAAGGACAAAGAGGGAACAAAACATTCCGAGACCGTCATGTGGTGACGGGGACAGGGGTCTGCGAAATTGCTGAGGTACACTGCACTGTAAGTTTTAAGCGAGTGAATTGTGCCTCCAAGTTGTTTTAAGAAAACGCAAAGGGCCCTGATGACCTAATGCAAGGCCAAACCCCGGACAGGACTGTGTGGTCGGGGAAGAGGAGGTGGTAAGCTGTGCCGGGTAAGCTGGGGATGCTGGGAGGCATCACACCCAGGGACACTTGCTGACCTTTGCTGACTGTGCTATGGTTACCAGGAGGGCATCTCTGTTCACAGGAGATGCCCAGTGAAGGATCTGAGGGTAAAGTTCCATGACGTGTATAACTTACCCACAAGAAATTTAGAAAAAAAGTGTGTGTGTGTGCGTGTGTGTGTGTATACATGTGAGTGTGCGCATGCGTGTGTGTGTCTGTTTGTAGACAGACCAAGGGAGGTAAAAAGCAAAGGATAAAGCAGAATAAAATGCATCTGTGGATGAATCTGGATATTAGAGGCACATATGTATCTTTGTATGATTTTTATTTCTGAAGGTTTTTCTGTACATTTGAAATTATTTTCTAAGAAATTTTAATGTTCTTTTCATAAATGCACATTCCTGAACCCCAGGTCCCTGAGCTGACTGCCTGGACCTGAGGGACTCCAAACCCCCCTGTGCTCTGATGCTGAGGTCCCAGCCACCTGGGGCCTCTAGTCTCTATGCCCAGGCTTATGCCACCCCCTCCCTCCTCAGGAGTCTTGACAGAGCATGCCAGCTTTTCACATTTTTGCTCCTCCATTGACTTTAAAACTTACATTCCAAACCTTTTAAATATGTTCGAGAAAAGAAAAAAAATGGTATATTAGTCCCTCCCAGGTAGCCAAGTTTCTCAGCTGGAGGTGATGCTACCCCCCAGGGACAGTTGACAACTTTGGGAGACAATTGCCACAGTAGGGGGTTGTCACTGAATCTAGGGACGAAGGCCCAGGCTGCTGCTGACAGCCACATTGCACAGGCAAAGAACCATCCAGAGCCAGTGTTGAGAGTGCAAGGCAGGGAAGCTGGAGCACAGGACTTCGTCACACTTGCTTCCCCATGCTCCCTCCCTGAGGTCATTGTAGAGACACCGGCCATCACGTCATTTCACCCCTTCACACTTCAACATGCCCTTCTGAAATAACACGGGCAACTTCTTATGGAACTCCAGTGCCATTGTCACACCCAGCCAAATCAATCACAGTTCCACACGGTCACTCAATGACTGGTCCAGATTCAAATAATGCTCTGACCTGCGGAGAGTTGGAATGTGCTCATTTAATGTTGGCCATATCCACCCTTATGAAAAGTAAAGATCACTAATGCAATATTTTATCCCTTTTCTGGATGGATCCACTCCCTTGGTCTTTGAATGGACAGAAGTGCACTTAACACTTAATTATTTTCTGACCTCGAGAAGCGTTGATTAATTCAGTAAGCCTGCAGCAGGTGATTGTAGCGTTTTCTCCATGAAGCTATTAGGAGGGATTACTGAGGCAGATCATTGTAAATTACATTTTTCAGTCATTAAAATTGTGCCTCCCTCCTCTTCAACATAGTTAGCTATTTTTTTTCCCCCAGACACATGGAAAGGTTTCAGCTTTTAATGAAGAACTTCTTTCTGGAGCATGCTTTTAGAATGTGAGTTTAGTAGCACACATGATGTCATCCCAATTCCCAGCTTTGCGTGCAAGATGGTCGTGTGAAAATGAAACCATAAATCCCATCTGAATTCTAGTTGCTGGGTTCTTTATAGGAAGTATTCTTCAATTTTCCTTTTTTAAAAGAAACCACAGCATCGTCATCTGAGGAGCAGATCCGTAGTTGGAAAGCCAGAGATTGGAAGCAGGTCTGACCCAAGCCCATCGGAGAAGTGAACCTTTGTTTGGGGTCAGTGTGTGAAGCAGGCATCTGCTTTTGCCCTGTGTCCAGGACATAGTAAGACACAGCACCGGAGAAGCCACAATGAGAAGAGAAAAGGTGCTGTGGATTTGCTATTGCCCGGCTGCCAGCAGCTTTTAAAATGTGCTCCAAGGAGGTAATGCTTTGGAGTGGCTGCGCAGCTGTGAACTCTGAAGTTTTCATAAATGTAATAGATTACCGCTTCAATCAAATATGAACCAGCTAATCACCCTGTCGTGGTTTTTAACTAATTTTACAATTTGAGACCATGATGCTTATTAAAAGTCTCTTTTTTTTCCATGACCCAGAGTAATATTTTGTCCCGTATTGCCTCACTAAACTAAACCCACAAGGTAATTCATATTGCTGTAGCTTAAAAATGGTGAAAGTAGCATAAAATATTCCCGACCACTGTTCTGACCAAAGCACTTAAGTGCTTGTAGAAAATTAGCTGTTAGAATTAGTTGACCCCTTTTGTAACCTACAGGGCTGGAATCGAATAAGAAATTAAGGCACTGTGAAAAGTGCTCATTCACCCTGGGAGAGCCCATATGGAGGAGGGAGCTGGTTCAAAGGCCCAGCAGTGGGAATATTGATTGGGGTGGCTGTCATAGAAATCCATCAATGGCCACTGTCACCGGCCTGTCCTTTACTAGTTCTGCTCCATGGTTTTCAGCAGCATTTGCTCTAAATGCAAAAGCCCTTCCAGACTTATTTTAAAAAACAAAAACCAGCCCAGTTGCTGATGAGGCCCTAAATCAGCTTCAACTCTGAGCACAGCTCTGGGAAGCGGACTTTCAGCTTGGGTATTGTGAGTTCTTTTCTCGGTGGTTTCTTTAAAACAAGGAAAACAGAAGAACAGTCTCCATAAAGAACCCAGCAACTGGAATTCAGATGGTATTTATGATTTCATTTTACACTTTCATGTTTTACAACCATGTGTTGTCTCAAAGACACGTACTTTTCTTTTCCAACAGCTATCTTGAAGGTGGTGGTACCCACTTAGTGCTGGCAGAAGTGGGTGGCTTTTTTGGGATGTCTCTGAGCAGGCAAAGGCCTCCCAGAAAACAAGAGGTGCTGTCACTGGTGGCTCTCTGTGCCTGGGTTTGCATTTGGGGGCCTCATTTTTCAAAAGGAGGAAGTCATCTATTCTGAAACCCAAGCACATAGCTTGGTAGCCTCAGCAAGAGGATCTGAGTCATTCCATCGGCCAATTTAGAAAATTCTAGAAAGTGACGGTCCTTTTCCCTGCAGGAAAACACCCCTGGTATCTGTCTCTGGCAGGGATGGCATGGAAATTTGCAGAGCATAACTGACTTTGAGTGAAAAGGAACAGATTTGATCTAATACACATTCTACAAGTTTGGTTCAATGTAGGTCAGTTTTTAAGAGCGCCCAGCTGGCCAGTCTGCAAGTCAGCCTAGGAGCCGGCTGGATGGCTTCCGAGGCCAAGAAAATCCCCTCTGGCCTCAGAACACCAATTAATAAAAGTCCTTCATGGACCAGCGGGGGTGAGGAACATGCAGCTGAAACGCTGCCAGCCCTCTGTGGAAGCACTTACCAGGCCCCAGACCTGAGGCCTCCCGGCCTCCCAGCCCTGGCCACGCGGCCTCCCAGGCCTTGCTGGCGCGAGGGGAAGCTCCAGGATCCAAGCCTGGAGTTAAACACTAAAAGGTGTTTTGTTTGATGGTTCCTGATAATACGCTTTAGTGTTGTTATAATGCTAATAATTAAGAAAATGCCCTTTGAAGACATATATTAAGTTTGTATGTTTTTATTCTACAGTCTGAGCTAACGGCCAGCTATGTTTGAAGTATATGGAACTTTTAAGCATCAAAGTATCTTCCACCCATCAGAGTTTTTGGGTTTTTTTTGTTGTGGATGGTGATTAATTTTTAGAGTAGGGGGGAAAAACCTTCTCATACCCTAAAGTTATAGCAAACCAACAATGATACTACCGTCCGTGCGTTCCTGTGATGTAGTCTTCTCATTCTCAATTATCACATCCACCCCACAAATGTTCATTGACTACTGTGAAGTCCCAGCACTGGCATAAAGACTGAGGATGCAGACGGGCTACTCAATGGCCTTGATGGGGACGTGAACCTCAAACAACCCACAGAGCAGGCAGAGAAGGAAGGCCCATGGCAATAAGTGCTCACAGGATGGGTAGGGCCCTGGAAGAGAGGCAGACGTGGCGAGCCAGAGAGCAGTGGGCCTGTGGGAGAAGGGTCACAGCAGCTGGCCCAGCTGAGGAAGAGGGAAGGACTTCGGGACCTTGGGAGGCCTTGGGAGCCTCAGGCAGCCCAGGGGAGCTGAGTTGGGAAGGAGGGGCGAGGGCTGTGCCCACGGGCAGGCTGAGCCTGACTCCGGTTTCTGTGAGAAGCAGTGCAGGGTTTTAGGTGGAAGACCAGCATGATTTGAGTTTTTTGCTTTAAAAACCGCTCTGGCTGTTGTATGACAAAGGACAGGAAAACTACGAGAGTGAGCACAGGGTCTGGTTGGGCTCTTCTCAGGAGGGCAATGGTGACCTGGACCAGAGGGAGAGGGCTGCAGAAGGAAGCAGCAGGCTTACGGTGGCCACTGCTGGGTCCTGGGGCAGGCGCGTTCAAGCGGTCAGCGTCCGTTCCCTTTACAAGCGCTCACAGGCAGGAGCCTGCATTTGCTGTGTCCACCAGGAAGCTCCAGCATGAGTCAAACCCTATGCCCCAAGTCGCAGAAGAAGAAAACGGCGCCCAGGTCTGCTCTCAGCCGCGGGGCTGCTTTTGGCTGTCAAAGAGGTGGTTGAAGGTGGACTTGTCGTCTTGTCCAGATTTTATTACTTGGAACTCTCTCGCCCAACATTCTGAAATTATTAACTGAAAGCCTTTGGGATCCAGAACTGGTCCCAGAAGTGAATGAGGAAGACCCCAACCCACAAGGACAGCACTGAGCCCAGCTGAGCAGCCCATCCCTCAGCGCCAATTCCTCTGGGCACCAGACCCAGTATTCAGCCAGGCAAACTGTGTTCCCTAATGATCAAGCAAGACTGTGTTGACAGTAGGTGTGATTTCCTCTCACAAGGGTACGTGGGCAGAGGCTGGGCGGAAGATGTGATGTCTCGGCATCTAGCAACCACTGTCTACTGCCTCTTAAGAGCTGTGCGACCTTGAACACAACACCTCTGGACCTCAGTTGATACGTCCATCAAATGGCCATTACCTACTGCACGGTGTCTTTATAAAGGTTTCAAGAAGAGCCGTTATAACAGGTCCCAGCCCATCATAGTTAGTGTGGGTGCTCAGTGAGCAGCGGCTCATAAACACCACTCCCAATTTAATGCGGGATGGACTATTGGACCATGGGTGAAAGGTTCACTTTGCCTATAGGCTCAAACCTACTTGCATATTTTCAGAGATATTTAGATTATCTAGTAGTTATAGATTATGAAATAGTATAAATACAAATGGGTGTGGTTCTTCACTTGCATGATTTAGTTTATCATATGCCTTCATGTATGGTACAGTGTCAACTTTTCCTGTCCTAATACTCATAAAATGACCATGTGGGGCACACATTCTCCAGATTGGAGGTAAATAGAATGGAATCAAATGAGCCCTGATTCATACGTTCCTTATTGCTTCTTTCCATTTTGACCTATGGCAATAAGTGGGAAATAGACCCACCTACCCAACTAGAAATTCTTCATTTCTGCCTACAAAGATAGAGATTGCTAAGTCATGTATAATTGTTCACTTAAAACAAGTGTGCAGGAGTGGCTTCTTTCACTTATATTGATATTCTCCAACTCCATCCATTTACCAGCAAATGCCATAATTTCATTCTTCCTTAAAGCTGAGTAATATTCTATTGAATGTTTCATTTTCTTTATCCATTCATCAATTGAAGGATACCTAGGTTGGTTCCATAGGTTAGCCTTTGTGAATTGAGCTGCTATAAACATTGATGTGGCTGTATCACTGTAGTATGCTGATTTTAAGTCCTTTGGGTATAGACCAAGGAGTGGGATTGCTGGGTCAAATGGTGGTTTCTGAGGAATCTCCACACTGCTTCCCATAGTGGTTGCACCAATTTGCAGTCCTGCCAGCAATGTGTGAGTGTGCCTTTTCCCCCCACATTCTTGCTAACATTTATTGTTGCTTATATTCTTGATGATTGCCATTCTGACTGGGGCAAAATAAGCCAATCCCCCAAAATTAAAGGAAGACTCATATGTGGATGCTAATTCAAAATGGAGGGGGGGCATTATGGAAGAACAGAGTTACCTTAGATTAGGTAGAAGGGAGTAAAGGGAGGGGAGGGGAGGGGAGTGGGGATAGGAAGGAGAGTAGAATGAGACAGACATTATTACCTTATGTATATACACGACCGCATGACTGATGTGATTCTACAACATGTACAATCAGAAAAATGAGAAATTATACCCCATCTGTGTACAATTTATCAAAGTACATAAATGCATTCTACTCTCACGCATAACGAATTTTAAAAAATTAAAAAATTAAATAAAAAAGATTATGTCACCCATAGGGGGGAAAAGAAGCAGGCAAGAAAGGCCAAGGTGGACTAAGTGGACGTGGGAGTTGTGCAGGCTTAGCACAAAAGGTTGAGCTCTGAGGTTGAACACAGTGCCAGCAGTGTGGCCCTGGGCAGGTGGCTTACCCTCTCCTCACCTCTCTTTCTCATCTCAAAACGAGCACTACCAGGTTGTTGTAAAAGTTGAATCTAAAGCTTGGCTTAGTAAGAGCTCAAGCCATTTTTAGCTCCTGCTGCCCTGTAAGAGCCAATGGTTATTTCTTTAAATGAAATTTCTGAAGCTTGAGAGAAAACCCTGCATTACCTATACTGGCAGAAATGTGGCAGGGGACAGCGTGCGCTGACCTGCTGAACTGCTAACGCTACGCAGCTGTGCATTCTGGGAGAAGTGGCAGGGATCTTATTTACCTGTGGGAACAGTGGTTATTGGGGTTTTGACTTTTCCTCTGTGTCTACAGCCCTGTTTTTTCTTAAAATTGTGTTACTTTCACTTGATAAATCTCATACTTTGGAGAGAGTCATAGCCCATCAGTATGAAGCCACAGTCCTGCAAAAGGGGAGAAGTCACCAGAGGTCTTGGGGCCATGTGGTGCAGCACCTGGGGCTGCCGAGGCAGGAGCCCATCACCTTCACCAGGTTTTATGTCACAGCTGGAGAACAAAGTTGACAAATGAACTCCAGAAGTACATCCTCTGTGTCAGAGGTGGCATGTGTGAATAAATAAAGTCATCTGGGCAGTCCCAAATGACAGCAATGACAGCTTATCTCAGCCTAGATGCCCATGACTTAATCCAAACCCCTGTGTATTTGTGACTTGTAATGGAAGCAGTATTTTAAGGAATTATTTTGGAGGAAACTTAATTGTCCCCTATAGTTTCCAAAATGCTGTATCAACAGTTTTATTTATTATAGTTTTTGAAACTAAATGAAAAAGAGCTGGGCAAAGGGAGCTGCTGCTGCTTCTTTTATCCCAAAGGAAAACCAAAAAAAAAAAAAATGTTTTGATCATTTTGAGTATTTTAGTAAATGGAGAATAACAAAATAAATGGAATGTAAATGCTCCATTGTTCTCACAGATGTGCAGTTCTAAATAGTTAGGATCCCAAAATGCTGAAATTATAACCAAAAATAATCTGAATTTTGTGAGTAAATTGAATTGAACGCAAAGAGAAACAGCAGAAGCCCATTTTCGACCATTTGTTCCAGCATTGTGGAAACACTGATTGCAGAAAAATACAGAACATGACTCGCAGCTGCTTACTTCTCAGGCCTTCAGAACCACGGGCCACCTCTTCTTTGGGAAGGCAGTGCTGGCCAGTGGCTAGGAAGGGGGGTGGGCTTCAGAGCCTGACAGGCACATTCAGTCCCACTGGGCTGCTCTGTGTGGCTTTGCACACGTGGCTCACCCTCTCTGAGTGTTCCCTCTTCCTATCAGGCCAATGCTGACAGTCATCCCTCCAGTGCATTTAAAAACACAGGGGACAGGGGCTAGCACTCTGCGCAACGACAGACGAGTAGGAGGGCCATGGCAGTACCAATGACAATGACAAGCTGCAGAGGTGACGGTGGTGATGCTTTGCTTTGCCTCCCCAAATCATGAGCCCAGAACATAAGCTATTTGCCAGGAGATGCTAATGTCCTCCACAAGGAGAACAAGAAGTGTGTATGTGCTGGGCTCCATGACCACACCTGTGATCCCGGCAGGAGGCTGAGGCAGGAGGATCATGAGTTCAAAGCCAGCCTCAACAACTCAGCGAGGCCCTGAGCAACTCAGTGAGACCCTGCCTCTAAATAAAATATAAAAAAGGGGCTGGGGATGTAGCTCAGTAGTTAAGCACCCCTAGGTTTAATCCCCAGTACCAAAAACAACAACAACAGAAAACTAAGTGTACATATTTGCAAAGACCAAGTTCTCAAAGAAGCTGAGACAAAGCTGAAACGAGACAAGAACCAGCTCTGATTTCTTTTTCTTGACTCTCTTTTCACCCTCCATTTCCTGCCTCAATGACTGGTTTGTAGTGCACTGTCTGAACCCTCTGCAAAATAGTCCAGGTGATCCAAGGACAATAGCAGGAAGAGGCTGCGATTCCAACCTGTCGAGGGTTTTGGCTAAAAACCAGAGAGAGGTCCTCAGAGAAGGAGGCCTGCGCAGGGTGCACACGGGCTCACCTCCTGATTTTTTTCTCTAAATTTATTTAGCTCAGATTCAGAAATAGATAATATTCAATAGAAGATTCACTTTAGTAACTAGGAAAATACTGATCATGGTTTTCAATTCTGATGTTGGGTGCGTGCCATGCCTTGTTAAAGCTCTGAGCAGTTTAGCCCTCAAAGGAGAGCATCAGTAGCTAATACCGGCATTCTAGTAGGAGAAAACCATTACCTAAATTTATATATGAATGATTTTGTAATTTGCAGAATAATAACGTGTGATAAAGTGAATCTTCAGCAGAGAACCAGGTTGGGTGCTCTGAATACCAAATGGGTCAACTCAGAGGGAGAGGCCACCAAAGCCTGCATGTCACATATGATTTAATTGAAAAGAGGATCCGCAGTGCTTGCTGGTGTTAATTGACAAGCCAGGACTGTCTTATGACACTTCCGTATGAACATATTGCTCAGAATAATTAAACCCACAAACCATATGTATGGTCTTCACAGAAATAATAGGAAAATGTTGACAAGCCATCAATGAATTCTTTTATCATCTAGGTAATTGATGCCAATCTCTGCCTTTTCTTTCTCTGCTTTGCTCATTTAAAGAGTTCCAACATAGATAACAAGGTGTCGGGGTTGATCTGGATGACCTGAGAGCATTGGGATTCTTGAAATAACGAGGTAGTGCTGAGAGGGTCCCCGCCCAGCCCCTCCCCCTGGAGGATCAGTGGAGGCCATTGGAACTGTGTTTCCTTTATGTTTAATTGATCCAATTAGTTTGGGTGCACTCTATCCAGATGGAGTCGCGTTCTACAGTAACGAATCTGTTTGTTCTAGTTATGTGTTAAGCCATCACTGAGTCACCACTGAGCTAGGTGGGGGATAGCGCTCCTGTCCTTTGGCTCAGCTGAGTGGGGAAGAGACAACCAAACAAGAAATCATGTAGAAGAAAGTAAGTCCTGCTGCAGAGCCTGGTGGGCCACAGGAGAAGAGTGAGTTCGCTCCACGGTGGGGGATAGAGAAAGGCCCCCCGAGGGCTCCTTTCTGCTGTCCTGTGCAGAGGGGAATAAAACGTTGTCACTTTCATGAAATTCATCTCATTCAAACTATATGACTAAATTATATAATGGTAAATGTAGAGAAGGATCATTTCAATATTCTAAAAAATCAACTTGGAGGTCATTTTGGGGGGGAAGGTCAATACTCAAATCTTTTCAGAAATGGAAAAAAAATAGAAGAACTTTACCTGCATCATAACATCATAACCCAAATTCTAAATGATGGTTCTCAGCCATGTGCACCCAGAGACTCTGAAACAAGAAGTCACAGACACCTTGATGGACAGGCCAGAGCTCTTCCTCATAAAGGAAGGGCAGCCCAGTGTCCCGCCTCTGTCCTCACTCCAAGCAGCTCTCTAGACCTCACACTTAGAGCAGCAGCTGCTGGTGGACATGTCTGAGCTCATGATCTCCGCTCCTGTCCCTGGCGACATCCCTAGGCCCCGCTGTCCCATGTGTTCCAGTGCTGTGCCCTACAGAGTTCCGCTTCCTGAGAGCAGTGTCCTGGGCCCTCACACCAGCCTCCTCACTAACCTTCCACTGTCTGTCTTCCCTCTTTATCCTCCAAAGTCTTATCCACATGGGGTCACAGCGGCTTTAGCTCTAAAGCTGCTGGGTGTCCAGGTCACTGTGCATAAGGGCTCCCTATGGCACAGCATAAAGCCAATGCCATCTGAAGGAGCTGACCCCAACTTCCCAGCCCACTAGCCTGCTGTGCCTGCTCCTCTGTGCCTTTCTGTTGCTGCTGCCTCTACCTGCACAGCTCTCCTCTCCCCCCCCCACCTTCACCTGCCCAGCGTGGTGACTTGTCCTTCCCGACCCTGGGTCAGGACTCATGTGGTGCCCCCCCGCTGCCCAGGGCTGGCCTCAGGCTTGGATGCCCTCTCTTGACTACCCGTGAGTTTGGGGCATCTCTGTTATGAGCTCTAACCACTCTGGCCTGTCCTTCCCATTTGGGGAGTCCTTGGGTATCTTTTTCCCAGTGTCCAGCACAATAAGCACTGGTGAAATGAGACTGTTTAGGTGATCATTTGTAACAGCAAAACAAATGGAAAACAACAGAGTCAACCGTTCAAGTGTGTTTTACTTCCTGGTGTCAGGAGGACAGAATGCCTAGTTAGACCAGCCCATCTAATGAGCCTAGAATAGGAGTGTCTCATAACACTGTGCCTTCACCTCCTGTTTCCATTTGCTGACACGAGAGAGTCCATCTAACTGTCTTGCTCTGTGGGGACATCTCGGGATCACTGCTGTCCTGTTTCCACGCAGCCCCCGTCCGTCTGCCCTTCTCAATGTTCTCCAGGGGCCTGACTTCCCAACATTTTAAAATTAGACATGCCTCTTAGAATGCCTTCTAAGCACCTTCTGGGCTTCATCCATGTCACTGGAGAAGGACATGGGACACATGTCACTCAGGAGGAGGGGACAGTCCTGGGCATAGAGGGGCAGCATCTGTCACAGTCCCCTCAGATTCCCTCCTGCATTCATCCATTATCCACTCAGTAGAGTTTACCCAGCACTCAGTGCCTGCAGCAGATGTCAGAAGAGATCCCTTGACCAGCTTGTAGTTCCACACCGTCGTTAAGGGCACAAGTTCTAAAACCAATGCCACCTGGCACTGCCACCTGCAGTGTGACCACGGGCAGGTCACTTGACCTCCCTGTATCCTCTTCCTCCTTTAAATCAGGGTTAAGAATAGTATCTAACCCATAAAGATAGAGAGATTGCGGATCGAATGAGATATAACAGGCTTAGCAAATGTCAAGCCCAGAGTCAGTGCTCAGCAAGTCATAGCTAGCATGGAAGGGAGGGACCGCAGCAGCCTCTCTCAGGGCTGGGGGACGCAGCGGTGAACAGAGAGCACCACCCCATGGTTTATATTCTTGTTACAAATAAACAGATGAACAACTCACATAGGAATGCTGTTTGGAAGACCAAGGGGACTCTGTGACATGGGGTGGTGGGGATTCCTCAGATAAGACATCAGGAGGCCCTCTAGCAAGAGAGCACTTACACCAGGCACCGGAGAGGAAAAGGAGCCTGGTCAGGAAAAGCCACATGAAAATCCAGGAGGAACGTTGCAGACACAGGGCACAACAAACACAAAGGCTGTCGGTGGGAGAGGGTCCGAAGTGTTCTAGAACCAGCCAGAGGCCAGTGTTGGCTGGGACAAATGTAAACCAGAGAGAAGTTTGCCCTGGAGCTGAGGGTGGCAGGGGAGACCTTTGGAGGCTGGAGCTTCATCTGCATGCACTGGGAGGCCAGCACGGGGCTGTAACGTGCTCTGAGCCCCACCCCGTGGGACCTGTGGAGACACAGCTGGCATGAGGGGGTCAGAGCAGGCATCGGGGCACATGGGAACTTCTTGGGGTGGGTTCTGCTAGCAGGCTGTGGCTCCTGCCTCCTCTTCCCTTGGACGTGCCTTTAAAAGAGGTAGAGTACCTGCGGGCCTGGTCAGAGGCCCCCGGTGGACGGCTCTGTCCTACACAGTGAGTCCCTCATGCTGTGATTCACGAGTCTTGTGAGTGCAAAGCAAGGCTCCAGCACGGCTAAGACCCGAACGACTAGGTTATTAATAACACACGAGATAAGTCAAAGTGTGAATCAATAGTAAGTAACACCATAAGTAACGATATATTTTAAACCGTACTGAATTCTTCTTGTTTTGCTGTGGTCTTGAGTCTGGCCAAGTGTTCTGAGGCCACTGGGGCCCCATGAGTCTTGTCCCCGTGGGGCAATGGTCTCTGCCTCCTCTGTGCCTCCCATGTGTTCCTCTGCAGGTTCCCTCCCTGTCCCCTCCCTGTCCCCACCTTCCCAGCCCACCCGTTCTGCGGGTCACCCCGATCAGGTCCCAGCCTCAGGCTCCACTCCTACATCTGCTTCCCCCGAACACCACCTCTGAGTAGATCCAGTCCGTCTCCCTGCCCTTCTCACGCCCTCCCCTTCAAGGGCACCGGCCTCCTCCACCTTCCAGAAGGCCTCTGCCCAGTGAGCAGCGGCCTCAGCCTCCCCCAGCCACCCTGCCCCCCTCCCTCTGCTCCTGACCATCAGGTAGGGCTCAGTGCCCTGGGAATGGGCCTGCCCAGGGGGGTCCTGGGCACTCATGGAGGAAGGGAACTTGGAAGATGAGGTTTTAGGGTTCAGACACAGCCAGAGAGGCTCATCTTCTCCAGCGTAATTCCTGGACTCCTGGGCCGTGTGAGAAACGAGGGTCAGAGGAGAATCCAGTGCCCTGGTCAGGGAGTGTGAACCATGGTGTTTTGTATTTTTAGCACAATCTTCTCAAGTATTCACTGTGAAGTGTAGAGCAGCTCCGACACACTGTGAGGGTCTGACTTCAACCAGGCCTGTCCCAGCTGCATTGAAATCCATATGAAAGAGAACGATTACATTCAGTGAACTTGGCTGGGAGAGAGGCAGGGAAATCTGACTTTGGGGGAAAGTATTCCTCGTCCATTTGTGGGCACGTTCCCACTTCTGTCCCTCCCGGCCATATCTATCAGATGCTGGTTGCAAGACCTTGAGCCCACTGAGCCCAAAGAGAGGGACTTCCTGAACAAGGGCGTCTGTGAACCCCAGAGGACACCTGGACAGTCTTCCTCCTCCTTTCCTTTCTCACCATAGGATGACAGCTTTGTGTCCCTTACCCGTGTCCCCTGGAAGCAGGGACCAGGAAGAAGGCAGCTCTGTGACCACATTCCAATCCTTGAGAATAAGAGAAAAGACCTCTTTCCCAGAAGCCCCAGCTCACAGCGTGATGCAGGGGAGCTCTGTGATGGGCTCAGCTTGGGTCACGTGTTCTTCCCTGGCCTGGGAGTGGAGTGACCCCCAGCAGAACCAAGTGTTGTGAAGGGCATTCTCTGAAGTCAGGACCCAGCACACAGCACCATCACCCT
This sequence comes from Marmota marmota marmota, assembly GCF_001458135.2. Classification (NCBI taxonomy): domain Eukaryota; kingdom Metazoa; phylum Chordata; class Mammalia; order Rodentia; family Sciuridae; genus Marmota; species Marmota marmota. The sequence goes on along the minus strand of NW_026000206.1, from coordinate 7,837,281 downwards.
CCACGTGTACCTCCTGCAAAACCCAGAATCTAAACCACCCTCAACTCCTTGCCCAGACAGATAAAGTACAGCTTCTGATTAAAGCCCCTTCTTATCTTGCACCACCCTGCTTCCCCAAATTCCAGATCCTTCAGGTGTCCTGACCCTGCCACCCTGTCTGGAGGTCCCTCCCCCTCCCACCTGCCTGTGCTGACCGCCTCTGACTCCAGCTGTCTAGGCCAGCAGAGTGGGCAGCCCCTGCAGAGCCTCCCGGCTGTTGCCCTCCCACCCTGCAGCCAGTCCCCAAGGAAGACAGTTTCCACCCTGGGACAGCCCTCCCCACTGATGTGTCTCTGTCCCCTCACCACTTTGCAGTGTCCTCAAGAGCAGGGACTGGTCTTATTGTCTTGGAATTCCGGCAGTGAGAAGGGGCACATAGTGGGTGCCCAAGGGAACACTTTGGTGTTGGTGTTGAACAGGATAAAATAGCCCACGTAATTGAAGAAGTTGAAAAATCATTTAGAACCTAAACGGCTTGTGCTTTGCCGTCCTTGACAAAGCCTGGTGAATTGCATGCTGTTTAGGATAACCAGGGCCCCCCTCATCCGAGTTTTCTTAGCAAGTCAACATTTCCCTGTGTCCGGGTAGTTTTCCTCCCCGTCCTCCGACGCCACTATACGACTGCTGACTGCACTGCTCTCCTAATCTCTCCTGTGAGATTTCCACACCGACACCTGTCCTCTCTCCTGAGGCGGCACGCAGCGGGGGCACTTCTTTTTCCAGCAGGTGGCTTAGACATTAATCACAGTCCCCGACCCTCATGACTTCCTGGCGCCTTGTGTCTCCCAGCTCAGGACCCAGTCTGTGCTATTCATGGAAGAGTGTGCGTGTGCGTGGGCACATGTGCCAATGAGCTCGTGTGTGCACTGGAGGATGAGGTGGCAGGAGTGGGGGTGGCCCCTCACGCACCACAGGGGATTGTTCAAAGCACACACGTCTGAATCAGCCCCCAGCGTCTCCTCCGAGTTCTCCCTGACGACCCGCCCCTGTGGAGGCCTTTGGGAGCCTCACCAGATTATCTGCAAAATGAGGAGGTCAGACCCTGCCTGCAGCACAGCCTAGAAGCTCACACACACGTATCATTGCAATTTGATGTTCATCTTTTATGTTGTTTTTATGTCTCTACAGGGGCCTCATTGCCAGTGGTTTCACGGAGACCCATTATCTGCAAGACGGTACTGATGTCTCCCTCACTCGAAATCACACGGTAATTCTTTCACTTTAGACCAGCATAACTCTGTGCTGTTGAATCTGTGCTTAAACTTTGGAGCCATTTTATTCTGAGCAGAATCACAAGGGTCCCAAGAAGAGTTTGTACATCCCTTAATGTTTAGCCATTCCTTTGTCACTCCAGAAAAATTTGGTTTTGTCCACGTACATGTCAGAACAGCTGTGGAGGCTTTATGGCAGGGCCAACCCTGGAACACCTTCGAGGCCTTGGGGTGTTCATTTGAGTGAGTCCTTTTTAGAAAACCCAGCCAAAGTCAGAGATCACCTGCAAAGCAGTCCTACCTGAGCTGAATTTTGGTGCATTAAACTTTAAAGTTCCTTAAAGAAATTTAAGAGAAAACTAACTGACTCTGCTTAACTTACTATAAATGCACCCACAATGTTGATAGGATTCTATGTCAAGAGTTTTACTGCGATATGGCATTCATCACCGCCTGATCAGCTTTTCTGATATTTGAACTTTTACATGTAATGAGAAAATGCTCATTTTATTTGTTCCTTTAGCGTTTATTGTACATCATCTGTGTGTGCATATGGCCCCGTGTGTGAAAATGGAGACACAGAGAGGAAAAGACAAAGTCACTGTCCTCTGAGGATAGGACATTCCCTTGCTCTAAAAGCTGTGGGGGTTTGTTTTAAAAGTATGTGGTAGAGTTAGGCTTTACGTTTGCCATGGAAGTGCTGGCAGGTCACCGTCATTGTCTCAAAGGCCTCTCTTCTCTGCATGTTGCCAACACCTTTCTTTAAGTGGGTTTGGCACCCAACACTTATCAACTGGCACTTCCCCCTCCCGGGAACACAGTGGGATACGCTGCTGCAGACCTCCCAGCCTGCATTGTTCAGCTTTCTGTTGCTGTGACAAAATCCCTGAGAAAAGCATCTTAAAAAGAGGAGGATGAATTTTGGCTCCTGGTTTCAAAGGTTTCAGTCCGTGGTTCTTGGCCCTGCAGCTTTGGGCCTGTGGTGAGGTGGAAGGGCGTGGCAGGGAATGGGGGGGGGAAGCTGGGAAGCAGAGAGATCAAAACGGGGCCTGGTACAAAATACTCCCTTCAGGGCACACCCCAGGGGCCTGTGTCCTCCTGAAGTTTCCACCTCCCAACAGCCCGTTCTGTTAGGATTCCGCCAGTTGATGAGTATATTGATGAGGACAGAGCCTCACCACCCTGTCACCTCCCAAGGTCCCGTCTCTGAACACGGCTGCACCAGGGACCAAGCCTTCACTATATGAGCTTTGGGGGACCTTGCAGATCCAATCAACACAGCCCAGATGAGACCCATAGCAATCCCGCATGGAACATGAGCATATAGGAGTCGTGTCAAAGTCTGGTCAGACTTAGAGGAGAATCATGGGAGTCCTCCAGAGGGGAACCAAGAGGGGAAATGAGCTCAGAGCACTGGCGTTGAGTGGGGCCAGGGGACCCCAAAGGGCTGTTCAGGAACCAGAGGGAGAACCTGGTACGTGGGACAGGGACAAGAGAAGTGGGCATGTGTGGCTGTGAGTCTCGAAGAATGTGGCCCCCCAGTCTGTGTATAAAAAAAAAAAAAAAAAAGGAAGAGAGGGAGAGACAGACAGGAAGAACCCTCCAACCACAGAGAGGCACGAAAGAACTGTCTGCCAGGTATTCTGAATTGAAAAAAGATTTCCAAAAAAAAAAAAGGGAAACTGAACCCCATCTAGCTTGTGTGCATGTTGGGAATGGGCTGGGCCCGGGTCCAGAATTTTAATACCATCATCAGAATGGAATTCCCAGTCAAGATCCTGACCTCAAAGCGGGTCCCAGATCAGTGAACCCCACGGCCCACGCTGAAGCCAGCCCCAAAGTGCTCCAGGGGGAGGTTTTCATGGCCCAGACGACACGAGATACCCCGGCAAGGAGATAATAAAAAGCGCCATAAAAATAGTAAGGATCAGCCCCAAGTCCAAATCACAAACCAAACAAGGAACACAGCCCCTGTCAGCAGGCATCTGTGGAAAAAGAAACAAGAGAGTCGGTGCTTCCAGGAACACGAGATGATAGAAAAACCAGGGGAAACAGTTAAGAGGACAGAGCAGGTCTGACAGAATTGCCACCATTAAAACACGTTTTAAAAACAGGAAAGAAACAAGGTTTAGGCAGAATATCCTGAAAATGTGCCTGAACTGAAGAAAGACATGAATCTTGAAGAAAATGCACCAAATCCCAGGCAGGAACAAAGGTGAACCCCCTGTTCCAGGATGGGTCACAGAGAGACGGCAGAGCATCAGGAAGGAAGCCCTGAAACCACGTGGGACAGATATTTTCTGTTGAAGCAACCGTAGATTCCCAGCCACGGCCATGGAACTGAGCTTCAGGGAGCCAAGGATAAATTATTGTCACCCTCAATTTTATACTCAAATGAATTTACAAAAATAAGAGTGAAATAGACATTTTTATGTAAAAAGGAGATTTACTTCTCTTCTAGCCTAACAAAGAATATCTACCCAAAAAATAACTAACAAAGAATTCTTAGTAAGAAGCGGGGAGCTGGGGCAGGATGTCAAAAGCAATCATAAGCAAAATAATTGCATGTGAATAAGTCCAGACAATCCATTTAAAATAATAATTAAAACAGTAATGACTAAATTTGTTGTTCTGAAACATGATAAAAAATAGATTCAAAAGTTTAAGAATTTCCATTGTTCTGGAGGATAATAGACATACTAATTAGATTTCAATAATTAAAGTATGTCTTTGGCAACTTTAAGCATAACCCTTTAAAGAACAGAAAGGCAGAGTATAGAATTCCGAATAATAATGAATAAAAAAAGGTGCATCCATCAGTAGAGAGCAGGAAAGAAAGAAGAGGAGAAGAAGAGCAGAGTGAACAAAACAAAATAACAAGATAAAAACGAGACAGCATATTCATCTCATTACTGTTCGTTAAAATGAATTATCTCCTTAGAACTTAAAATAAAATCCAGCTGCATAATTTTTACAAGACTCACACCCCACCCCAAAAACAAAATGCTTGTGACAGGAAAGGAATGGGAACAAGAAAGGACTGATGAATCTCAGCCCAGGAAAGCTGCCTTGGTCTAGGGACGTCAGATAAGCTCAATCTTGAGGCAACCATGTCACCACTAGGGACCAAGGGATCACAATGTCCTGATAACAGAAATCACTCAAAAGGGCGGACAAGACCAGGAAACTATAGGTACCAGCAGAAGAGTCTCCAAATATGTTTAAAAACAATTAATCTAGGTTAGTTAAAGGTTTTTATAAAATCTAATGACCCCATTAAAAACTAGGTGTTGTGGGCTGAATCTGATTTCCTTCTTAGTTATGTTTACTTAAAGAAAAAAGAGAAAAACTCCTATATCAATGGAACTCTTGAACTTAGCAATTTCGAGAGAAAATTCTCTAAATATACAGTTGATATAACTTATTCATAATGCAAGACACTAAAAATACCTTGACATTCTCACAACAAAACAGGAGACTTAAATATGTCTCTCTCGGAAATGGAGATTTTAAAAATGAGCAGAAATTACAAGAGGAAGACAAAAGAATTATGAGAAAGCATTAGTTAAACCAAAAACTGCTCATCTGAGTATGTTAATAAAACCATTAACAAAACATTTATGAAATTAATCAAGGAAAAAATTCTCAAACAATTTTAGGGATGCTAAGAAGGATACAGCTATTGCTAAATAGAGATCCTTACAATCGTGAGTCTTTATCAACATATTATTTTCTTAAAAATGTAAATTGTTAAAATTGGTTCACAAGGAAAAAGAAAAATTTTAATCTTACTATATAAAGAAATTAAATTGAGTATTTAAAAATTCTACCCATAAAAATAATACCAGGTGAGTTTTACCAAATCTATAAGAAATAAATAGCTCCTGAAAAAGGAAGCAAAGTTTTTAAAGTAGAAGAGGAACTAGCAAAATTAGAGAAAGAATAAATAAAAAATGAATCTTTTGAAGTATGAACATAGTTTCAAAAATTACAAGAAGTATAAACTCTCTCCAGCATATATGTTAAAAATCCTTTAAGAAGAAAGTAAGGATCCGTAGCATTGATCTATCTTAAAATGTCATTCTGTACATTAATAGCTTCAGATGAGCGGTGTTATTATGCTTGGTGCTATTTCTTCTACTATAATATTATTAGCAATTATACTCTTTCATATATAGGTTCTAGTAGCTTGTGTGGGTGGGGATGTTTCTGGTGTCTCCTCTCTGCCCCATAGAGCCTCACAGAGCATCTTCATATAAGAGGTTTTCAAAAAATGATTCACCTGGCCATTTCAGCATCTGAGGTGATGCCATCCGGAATTCGTCCACGTACCCATTCATTCACCCAGAGCTCATGGACATGGAATAAAATGTATCCTCAGCATTAATCAAGGAAAAAAATTCTACTAGAGAGGCATGGCATTTGAAAGACATAAAAACAAGTATGTTTTAATGCACCTGCTATGATAAGAAGTGTGTGCAAAGGAACAGTTTTAACTCCTGGGAGTCAGTTCACTGAGGAAGGGACATTTATCTGGCTGTATAAAAGTGGGTAAAGAAGAGTGAGGTTGGCATGAAATCCTCAATCCTGAGGAGTTTGGACTTTCTCTTACTGGAAGTCTGGGAACCAGGAAGAGGGCTCACACAGCAGAATGACGTGTTCAGTTCTGTGCTTCGGGGACTCAGAGCAGAACAACAAGATTGGGAGGAACATCACAGACAGAAGGCAGGATTCGTCAGGGGCCTGCTGTGGTCGATGAAGAGTCCGTCCATAGACACAGCCTGGTGTAGACAGAACGGTCCAGATGCTTAGAGGAGCGTGAGAGGTCAGGCCTGGTGGTGGGCGAGGGGAATGTCAGCAGGAGGGTGCTGCCTCCACCTAAGCCGGGAGAGGGGCAACGTGGTCCTCACTAGTGCCATTGAGAAGCAGCTACTGGCTGGAAGGCAGAGAGGACATGAGCCCTGGTGTGTCTGTGTCAGAATGGCAGGGACAGTCAGGCACAGGACAATCAGGCAGGCAGGTCACCACAGGAGAAAGACGGAGGCCAACCTGGGATCTGAGGACTCACCTCGTACATAATTGACAGTGCCACAAGTTCACACTTGACTTTCTATTTTTTTTTCTAAGATCTTATTTAAAATATATTTTTAGACTTGGCACCGAGGCTACCTCCACAAAGCAAATTGTTATTCCAAAAATTAACTGAAAAAGGAGCTCCTAGAGGAAGCACCTGTCTGCCGACAGGTTCAGATCCTCCAAATACGCACTAGGGCAGGGAAGGGTGCTCACCGAACGTGACAGATCTAGAACATGTAAGATGTGCTGCTAAAGTTATTTCTGCAGTTTTCTGTTTTCTGCTTTAATCTGCCTTATTTTCTTCTTAAGCACCAACCCTCCCTCCCCCCACACACTGCTTCATTGCTCATCTGAGAGGAAAAATGCAATGGGAGTAAAGAAGCAGCAGAAATACAGGGCTCGGTAAACGAGGGTCCAAGAGCGGCGGTTCTGTTTTGGATATGGATTGCAAAGCTGAAGTCTGAAAATCAAGGTGTCTTAGAATACAGCCAGGATATAAGGTTCCAGAATCTTAGTAGCCACCATCTTCATAAGGGGAGCTCTGTACTTTTCTGTGATTGATGCACATACAGGGGCAGGGGTGTCTCCTTCTCCTTATTTCTCCGTGAGGTGACTGTGAAAGCCTCCTTCCCCAGGAAGGGTCCCAAGGCATGATCTAACAAGAGTAGATGGAGAGGGTACCAGAAATTGCCAGGAGCTTCCCTTCTTTCCAGGCCCAAGCTGGTATCCTCTACAGAATATGCCCCAAGCCCCTTTGCAAAGGCAATGAAGCCAAAGCTGTATTCTGTTCTTCAATGGACTCCTTGAATATATATCCTCAGTAGGTGAAGCAACTGGAGAAGGGATTGATTGACACCACCAAGCCCTTGCAAACAATAGCACATTTGCTTTTCTATTTAGAAAAACAGTGGCTCTTCTTTCCACCCAGCAGCTACCTCCTCCCATGCCTTGAGTGCCACCCCAAGCCACCAGCCAGGTTACTGGAAAGATGAGGCATGAACAAGAGTGTTCACTCTGCAGAGCCCCCGGCCTGAACAGCTGGTCCTTAAGCCCAGGCCAAGGCCTGGCCTTGCTGTTGGTGCACAAGAGACAGATGCAGCCTGGGCTTTTGTTCTTATTGAACCAGGCTGGAAAACAAAAAGAAATTTGCTGACTCACTCATCCATCCTCCACAGTCAGCCCCTACTGCGTCCTCCTAAAAGTTATGTGTAAAGTAAGAACCACTTTGGCTACAGCGCATTTGCCGTTGTTGTTTTTAATATTTTAAACATCAGTGTAAGCTGTTGACTCAGAGTAGTGGCTGATTTTAATTTTGGAATTGATCTCTTGTCCCTTCTCTCTGTTACCCTGACAGGATAAAGTATTTGTGACTTTGTCCTTCACTGGCCACATGTAAGGGAGGATTATGTTTCATATTGTCACTTCTAATAATGCCAATGGGAGACAATACACATGACATTTGTGCTATTTAAATCCCCCAAACAGCTCTGGGGAAGCTGGAGTCCTCATCCAGGGTGGCCCCCAGATGCCCCCAGCCCTGGTGGAAATGCTTCTCTGCAGTTAACTGAACCACAGGCCTGTGCCAGGCCCGCGCCTGCCACTGAGAGCAGCAGGGATTAGAACCAGACTAGGAGACTCACTGGGGCCGGGAGGAGACCAGCATCACCCAATAGCCACAGCAGAATCCCCGCGGAAGACCCAGAACGAAAGGTCCAGGGGGGCGATTCCGGACCTACGGGTCACGACGGCTGAGTGGCAGAGAGGACCGACCAGCCAAGTCTGAGGGTTGAGGAGACATGAACCAGGAGAAAGAGAAACTTCTAGACCCGAGCAGAGTTATCCCGGGGCGCGGAGGCTGGGTGTGGGTGTTGACAGAGGCCTGAGTGTACAGGACTTGGAGACCACATGACAGACTTGGTCTTGATAAAGGAAACATGGGCAACCATTAAAGGGTGTCCTCAAGGGGGTTTAGCAACCACATGGGGCTCTGAAAGGACACCTGTGGGTGCAGTGTGAGGAGTAGTCAGAGCGCAGGATCAGGCAGGTCCTGTGGGAACGCCAGAATCCGTGGTGAGGGGAGCTGCCCAGGGCCAGGTGTGCGGAGATGTAGAGGAGGGAGAACGCCCACTGTGCGTGTGACACCACCCAAGGCGTTCCGTGTCCCGGGTGTCCCCTGTGCTTCTGCTTGGGAGAAAGTAGTGACAGCATTTGCCAGGAGAGATGTCAAAAGGGACCAGAGTTAACCAAGGCTGAACCATCTGGGAAGGTGGGTTCAGTATTTTGATGGAAATGGTTGATGGGTGACAGCCTGGGCGTTTCCATGGCAACTGCTTCCTGTGAAGCAGCAGTACCTTGGGCAATTGGCTTGGACTCCACATGTGAGACAAATGGACATTTGTCCATTGCAGCTAGAGAGCCTCTGAAGAGAAGAGGGGTGGTTCTGGATTGACAGGGAAGCACACCAGGCGTGAGCCGGCTCATCATCACATTCCAAAGACGGTCTGAGATGCGTGGGTTTCCCATCACTGAGCTCCACGCTCCTTCCCCAGCTCTTCCCGTTGCCCCCTCTCTGACCACAAACCTCCATGCTAACTCCTCTCCCCAGCTTCCCAGATCCACAGGACTTCCGCCTCCCCCGCTCACCCTGCACCTCAGACTTCACATGGAGATGCCTTGACCCCCACTCCACCCACTTCCCACCTCACCTAGTCTCAATCCAGACTCCTCCTGCCAAATGACCCTTCTAAAACATGTATGTCATCACTCTTACATTTTTACCTCGATCCTCCTGAATTACCAAAGGTTCCCCGCAATACCTTCTCGATCAAGTCCAAATTTCTAGACTCCCCATTGACAGCGGTGACACACCCACCTTTCCATGCTTGCATTCAGTCACCCACCGAGGAGCCTGATGGGGTTGACGGTGTGTCCGTATCACAGCTGATGTCTGTGAGGAGCACGAGCGCAGGTCCTGTACGCAGCCCCTTCAGAGGTCGACTTGTCCATCCTCACCCCAGGTCAGCCCTTGCTATTTTATACCCCGACCAGGAAACTGAGACATGGAGAGTAAAGTAAGTAGGCCACACCCACAGCTAATGAGGGTTCCAGCCCTGTGGTCTGACTCTAGAATCTGAGCTCCTGGGCGCTGTGACACGCTGCCTCTAGTCGCCTGGACAGAGCAGGGTGTCGTGCTGTGTGTCTGTCCCTGATGCTTACTGTAGCAAGTCTGTAAAGTCAGTGGTGAGGACTCGGGGGCAAATGGAGTTCATTGACCAAGGGAGTCCCTGGGGAGCGTCCAGGGGAGAGCAGAGGGTGTCTGACTGAACAAGTCCTGGAACAGGAAGAGAGGAGAGGCCGGAGCAGCCCCCTGGGAATTCACAAGTATGTCGTCATTGCTGCAGGGCCCCCTGAGCTCAGATGGGCAAGGTCCCAGGGCCTCTGTGGTGCTGTAGGAGAGTGGGAGGGGGACATGCCCCTTCCTCAGGGAACTCACAGGCTGACAACAGATGGCAGAGTGCGCTGTGACCAGAATGCGGTGGGGGCCGGGCAGTGTCAGAGCCCAGCAGGCTCCAGAGGACCTGCAGGATGTGGTGACTGTCCATCCCCAAAGAGAAGACCTGAGCCAGACCTGGGGCAGCAGCTGTGGGAGTCAGGAGCATGGCAAGGACGTGCCTGTGTCACCACATCCCAGGTCCAGCACTTACCTGGCCGTGAGATATGCAGGAGAGACTGGGAGACAGGCAGGCCAGGCGAAGCCACTGCCCCGTGGGAGATCAAGTGCACAGTACTTGCCTTTCTTACCCAGTTCCTTCCGAAATCCCTCACAGGTCACGATGACAGATGAGAACATGAGCCGTGGCCAGGAAGGCCCACAAGTAAGCTGACCACCAGGCTCTCGAGGCTGCGTGTCTTGATTGAACAGCGGCTGGCCCCTTAGGTCTTCTGCCCCTGCCCACCACCCCAACCCACCCTTGCCCCTCAAGGATCTTCAGAAAATCTACACAGCACTCAAAAAGATGGGGAGCTGGGAGTGCGGAGCCAGAGAGAGAGAGGGAGAGAGAGAGCAAGCGAGAGCAGAGCCAGTCGCCCCCTCGTCCAGGGCGTCCATTTCTCTCTCCGTCCACCCATTCATCCAGCAAGGTCACATTGAGCAAACATTCATGGGAGGAAAACAGTGGGTGGAAAATAGGCCCCACAGCATCCTGGGTTAATGGGCCTTCCACGTTGGTAGCAATACTTTACACATCACTGTGTTTCCCTGAGTTTTGTTTATTCAAGCCACAAAATCCTGGGAAATTAAGCACCTATTCCATGTGAGCCTCGACGCAAGGCTCCACCTCTGGGTGGGTCTCGTGGTGTCTCAGTGGTCGGCATCCTGCTTCCAGGGATGGTCTCCTTGCAGGGAGGTCCCGAGAACGCCAACAGGATTTCTTAAGCTTGTGTTCCCTGGTGCAGAATTCCAGCACAGCGATACAACTCAAAGGGCCCGAGGTTTGTTCTGTACAGTCTTCAACTAGGCCTGGTTCTTGTTAGAGCTGTGGAGCAGAGATGGCCGGGAAGCATGGGTGTGGCGACTGCTCCTTAACCATCCTGTCCTGCGCAGGCACAGGGCCAAGTACGGGGTAACAGCTCTGCAGGCACCTGGGCTGCTTGAGTGCCTGTCACCGTGTTTGAGTCCCAAGCAAACATGTCATCTGTTCCGCACAAGGGGACAAAGGCTTGACCACAGTCGTGCTGAAATGCAGGCCACGTGCCATCTACCCCCCATGTCTGCTCTGAGTGTGCAGATGACCTCACTGTCCTGCCATCCCTGGAGGGACATCATGAGGAGGCGCAGTGGATATTGCAAGTCTGCATTTTATATGTAAGCTTTTCTTTTCAGAAGAAGAGATGCTCATGAGGGCTGTGTTCCCAGCAAGGAGGGTTGGAGGGGTGCTGTCTGGCCTGGAGTCAGAGGCTGGATTGAGGTCCTGTCCTGCCATCCATTGCCTCTGTGACCTTTGTTGACTGTTCAGCCAACTGGGCCTCAGTTTCCACATCTGTCTGTTCAGGGTAGAATCTGGCTGGAAGAGCAAAGTTGGCCTCAGATGGCCCACAGTTTCCTTCTGGCTAAAGCATCTTATGATCCAAGCGCTGAATTCAGGTAGTTTGCCATGTGGCTTGTGGCAGGGGTGAGGACCCCTCTGAGCCCCCAGAAAAACAGCACTGAAAATATGTTCTCTCAGCAGAGTCTCTCACAGACTTGTCTGGTCACAGTCCTTTGTAATCACAAGGTTGGGCCATTTTTGTTACCACTTTAGCACATAAAATTCCCTTCTTTCTGGTCCACTGAGAGTTGAGTAACAGGAGCTTGTTCTGACTTCCCACAGGGCATACAGTTGAGGGCTATCAATTTTCAAGTTCAAGAGTTCTTATTCCATCTTCTTCTTACCCAGCATTATATTTGATTGATAGTATTAAACAGAAGGAAAATGTATTTTACTGGAGTGGGGAAACGCATTAGGTTAAATAGTAAGTATATAAAATACATGGTTAGAGGCTTTGCAAAGGGAAAGGTGTAATTTTGTGGTTATGCGTGCTTGGCGCTCCTCTCCACGCCGGGTCTTGTTGGTAGAGATAGAATGCAGTGCATCAGCAGAATAAAGCCAAGTAGGCTGTCCTCATGGGACAGTGTTTTGTCCAGCAATGGCTTTAGAGAGATGAGCAGAACAAAAAGACCACAGGGCTTGTTGTCTTTGGGGGCATCAGAGAGAGGAAGGATTCGGGCCAGGAAGTGTGGAGAGCAGAGGCCACAGTTCGCCAGCAAGGGCAGTGATGATCAGCAGGCCCTGAGGCACAGAACTCCTCTGGCACGATGCTGCCTGCCATGTCACCCACTGGTGTGGCACCTCCAGACCCAATAGGCCAAGTGTCCATGAGTTCAGGAGACCCGCTTGGCTCCTGCCTCAGCCTCAGTGTGTGGAGACGACCTGGCCTGATACAGGTGCACACTGGGCATGGTACTGCCCTCGTGGCCCTCTCTGCCTCTGCCCCTTCCCTGGAGGTCATGACCCCTTACAGGGACAGAAAGTGTCTCCTTCACTCCCACAGATTTCCCTGGTATGACAAGCACATTGTTCAGAACTATGCCATGATCCACTCACTGCGTGATAAAAACCAAATCACATCTGTTCCCATTTGGTGAGTCCTGTTGAAAAGAACTACATTTCCGGAAGTTGGAGTTATCCCAGAGACTCTTCAGTTAGAGCCGTAGTAATTGTGCTTAGTAATCTTAGCAGTGAATCCCTGATGGAGTGACAATGGGCGTATCAGTCCATGTCCGAAGGTACCAGAGTGGGATCAGCTGAGAAATGATGGCTGACTCCAGTCAAGGGTGGGAGAGGAGAGATGGTTTCCTTTAAGGAACAATTTGTGAAAGCTGCAATCCACTCCCTCTTCTTTCACAAGCAGCCATTCAACCAAGGTGTTGAATTAGAAATTAATTTGATACCAATTTGTTCTTGGCTTCTGCTTTAATGAGCTTATATTTCTGGGTATTTACTTTGAAAGTACATTTGATAAATAATCTATTAAAAATAAATTGAGATTGAAAATAGATGAGTTTGAGATTTCAGAGGTCAGTAATTAAGATTATTGTCACTTAATGCAAAAAAACCACTAAAGATTATTGTCATAATTTGATTTTTAATTTTTAAGCAGTATCTAGCTGCCAATACTGCCATGTCATATTTTTCTAAGATGGGGGAACTTCTACATTGGACCCCAAAGGTCAGCAACAGTCAAACCCCAGGCAGTGATTCTGGGAGGGAGGGCAGCCCTGGCACCTGAACTCCAGCGGCCGATGACTTGGAATTGTCCTCAGTCTTCATGTGCCTATAGTGTCCCTAGGGCTGAAATCCCCTCCAGAAATCCACGGGGCTGAATCTGCCTGTGGTGCAGAGCCTGGGAGCTGTGAGACCCCTCTGGTGCCCTGAGGTGTTGCAATCCAGTTATGGAATTGTTTGGAGAATCACCACTGTGCCTCCCATAGGCAGGTGACCAAGAGTCGTCTAGAGAGGGGAGACACAGGAGCGTCCCAAAGCATCTCGCACAGGTGTCGGGAAGCATGCTGGCTGCAAGGGCTGCCCTCCCTTCTGGCGTGGGGGATGGCTGATGTGACTGCCACCCTCCCAGTATCCCATGCCCAAGCCACATGCTCACAAAAGAGGCCAGACTCACTGGGGGCGGGGGGGGGGAGGGTAAGGGCACTGTGAGTACCACACCCCTGCCCCTGCATCCTCAGCCAGGATGAACTCAGCCCATCCCTGATCTGCCAACCCTCTCACCACCACTGCCCACTGCCTTGAAATGTGCTTTCCCTCTACTGGCTATGTGCTGTCCTGCCCTCTCCTTCCCTTGCCGGCCTTGGCCCCTGGACACCAGCCATCACACTCCCCAGTATGCTAGGGAAAGACCCAAAGAGGAGCCCAGAACACTTGTGCTGTTGGCAATTGATATGATCAACAAGAGAAAACCCAAACTGTCCAACTGATCAGATGGTCCAGCAAGGTGCCCGATATAAGATCACCTTACAAAACCCAACACTTCCCTTTACATTAAAAACCATCTATAAGGCAGAATAGGAAAAAAGATCTTATAATAATATTGACAAAGCTACACAGTACCTATGCATAAACTTAAAAACTTTCTCATCGCTGCATGTAAAAATTGTTCTTGACCAAAGGGCATAAAGAGGACCCAGTTAGAAGGAGAGGCTCACCTTGTACATGAACAGGACAGACCTCTATTGTGCAAACACAGGTTCTTACCAATGAAAGAACCCAGAAAGGAGGCCAGGTATTGTGTGCTTCTATGGCTATGAAATGACGGAACAGGAAGATCCGGAGCCAGGCTGGGGAGGGACAGGGGAGGAGCTGCTGGAGGGTTCCGCGTGGACATGGGGAGATCCGTGGTGGGCATTCATCTTAAATTTAAATGAGAACTCATTCTGTCCGATATCAGAGTGTCATATAGAACAGTCGTGATTGAAACACTGGAGCATTGGCACAGGAACAAACCAATGGGGGTTTGCCTCAGTAGACTCCCGGGCCCCAAAGTGGAGCCGCAGACTTATTGTGGGTATTCAGCGTGTGCCAAGGTAGCACCCTAAATCAGGAAGGACAAGTGGCAATGGGAACAGCTGGTGCTTGTTTTGTAGGGGAAAGTAGGATTCCAACCTCACACTTCCAGGTATTGCATAAACTCCAGAAAGATTAAAGAGCTAATTACCAAGACTATAAAAACAAGAAAATAAAGAAGGAAGTATCTGTGACCTTCAGGAAGCCATCTTTACCAACACACAAAATTCAGAAAGAGAAAGATGGATAGCCTTGAATTTACAAAAAGCAGTAACTCTCAAGACGAGAAAATGTCATGAGCAACGAAAGATAAAAGATACTTCCCGCGTAATAACAGGTACAGTATTAATATTCTGGATTATAAAGAACTTCTGAATCAATAAGAAAAAGTCAAAGTAACAAATCTCCCCACAGCTCCCTCCTTTCGTCACCTTTCAGATGACCCCCAAATCTTGTCCTCCACTTTGTGACGATCATCTTCAGCCCCTTCTTAAGGTGTCATCTGGTTTCTTCCATCACTCAAACTGGGCCTTTATTCTTAGCAAAGCCAAGGTAGTCTCTGCTGGGCAGGACAACTGGCCACTAAGTTCCGTCCTCGTGAGTGAGAGAGCCTTTTGCTGAGATGGAAACAGCCTGAAACCCTCGGGGACCTTGCGGGCAGCCGGCTTCCAGAGAACCTGGGGAGGAGCACTGGATGTGCTCAGTGGCCCCTTCATGGGCGCTACAGCATGACCCGTGTCCAGCAGTGAAAGTGAGCTGGATTCTGGATGGACATCTGTCTTCACTAAGGAGGCATCCCGCTGTGGTTCTCTCTGCAAGCGGGACATTAGGCACGTCCCAGGGCGCTTTTGTCTTAGAGGAGCTTCCTGTTTTGCTTTCCTGATGAGAGACTTTCAACTCTCACTCGGGTATTCGGTGCAGCCCCTCTTCCATTTCTCCCCACCCCCCTTCCTTGCCTGTGCTTTCCTGTTTTCACGAGCCATAGATTTGGGCCTCGATCTACTTTGCTTCACAGGTGCTGAAATACCTCGCTGCAGTTCTTCCTCTCATTACAAAAGACAATTGATATGAGGGTCAGATGACCATGTCAACGTGACTTGTTCTGCCCTGGATTCTGTAAAACAGTCTGCATCGGGGCTTCCCTGTAGCACTTCAGAGGGGCAAGAATGGAACTGATGAATCTTAAAGCCCGATTATTAATCTCTAAGTAAATCACGTGCCCCTGGCTCGGTCACATTGGGCTTAGCATTGAATGTGTCAGAACAAAGACATTCTACAGCTCAAAACAAGTGGAGGATTAGAGGCCATTGGCTTGAAAGTGGGCAAAAAGCATTCTGAGTGACCCAGCCTTCTCCCCTGTCCCTTTCAGGGTCACTGTTACTACCATGGACATGTGCAAGGATACGATGATTCCTTGGCCAGCATCAGTGCCTGTTCTGGTCTCAGGTAAGTACCATGACCACGGTGGCTCTCGTCTTAAGTACCCCCATCACAGACCACCCCTGTCTCTTGCCATTCCCTCTAAAGCACTGAGAGTGAGTGACAGGGCCTCGCATGCCAGGCACCCCCCCCCCACCCAGACAACAGGGAGGGGCCCTGGTCTGTTCATAGCAGCACAGGGCACTGGGGTCTTAGCTTCTTGTGACTTGCTCCTTTTGAGTGCTGTCCTCAGGCCTGGTGGGCTGAGGGCCACTCAACTAGTGAGTTTCCGCACCGGAGCATCGTGTAAGTTATCTTTCATTTTCCTGGCTCTGACGCTTCAACATTCCCGCTGTGAGAGATTGGACATTAGGTATTAATGTTGAAGCTGCTGACTTAATAAAAATTGTAAAGGGCCTCTTCTCATTAGGAAACAAAATAAAAGAACTAATTTAACAGTGACCTGGGTGAGTTGCATACAGGCACATGGGTAGGGGCTGCTGCTGGGCTGTGGGCACAGTGCAAGAAATAATTACCTTCTGCGGCTGGAAGGCCAACCCTGGGCATGACTCACAGCTCCGGTCCTTGCAAATCACAGTAGTGAGCCATCAGCTGGCTCTTATGCTCCCCGGGAAAACCATTTGTCTGACAAATATCCAGCCGCCTCAGCCTTCTTACTGGGCTTATTTATTGAGTTTGTGAAGTAACAGCCTGTATCCTCAAATCCCAGGGTGGTTTGGGCACTGGCACCAGAGTGTGGTTGTGCAAGAGGGGAGGGAGGGGCTGCAGGAAGGGGCCAGCCAGTCAGAAAGCAGGACTGTGCCTGCACATGAGCAGCCACCCAGACGTCTGTGAGTTCCCTGCGGGACTCAGAGAAGGGGACACTGCTCAGCACATAGGTGCACATGGCCACATAGCTCGCCTCACACACACAATAAAACACAACACCGACGAGGGAGTGCACACACGTGTATAACAACACAACATACATATACCACAGATAATATAATGTGGCACAACATAGAGCATGTCACACACGGTACCACACACACATACATGCACACGTTGGTGAACTTCTGCAAATGTGAGCATGGCAGTGACTGCAGTGGCGGTTGTCACGGCTTCCAACAAAGACAGAAGCCCTCATGAGGCTGGCAGGGGTTGGGCCCTGTAGAAACCTGCACGTCAGTCCTGACGCGTAGCAGGCATGCGCACTCTTGAGTGATGGATGATGGGCGTGGCTGACTGGGGAGGAAGTGAGGAAATGACACTCCCAGACGGGGCAGGCTGCCGAGGGTTGGGGAGCATGGGATCCACTTAGTGTTTGAAGGTACAGAGGAAAAGCCTGGGTACTGAGGGGGCACAACTAAGGGGTGGCTCCATCCTGTGCACATGAGACTTGAATGAAGGTAAAGGAGAAGGGAAAGGGGGCCAGCAGGGGAGGCCTGGCCCAGGCAGCAAATGGCTGGTGTCCCTGATGGCCCTGGCGGGAGAGCCCCTTTCCTAGGGGGTGCTGGCTCAGCTGAAGGAGCCGGTGCTCCCACTGACCCCTGGCCCCTGCAGCAGCAAGCAAGCTTCTTGTCTACCCACTGCCCACTGCTCACCTTCCAGTAAGAAACGTGGGTGACACCTGTCCTCACACAGGGCTCTCTGCTCGGATGGATGTTCTGACACTCGGCCCCTAGCCCACTCCAGCCCACTCCAGCCCAGAGGCTGGGGGAGCTTCGTTTCCTCACTTCTTCCCCAATGTTTGATATCAGATTCATCTTTTAAGTATTTACTTTGGAATCCAGCCCCTGACTACGATGGGGACCTCAGGAGCTTGAAGCAGAGGTGACATGGCCTGAGGTAAGGTTTCCACCAGGAGCTAGAAGTGAAGTCGGCCGCGGAGGGCAGAACCCAGCCGGGTGCTTTGCAGGGGTCACGGTGAAGGTGGGGCCTGGACAGAGGTGGCGACCGCCGACACTGTGAGCAGCTAGCAGCAGGTTAGGGTGTCAGCTCCTCACGCCTCCAGCTTTGCTAGTGTCAGAAACATGTCCCCGAGGCAGCATGGGTGCAAATACACAAAGGCACCAAGGTCCTGCTACTAGGGCAACGGGAGGAAAACATGGGTAATCTGTGAGCAGCCAGGGTCCCCAACATAAGTACTGGCCCAGAGGAGGAGAGTCTGGAAGTGACAGGTGAGCGGAGGACAACAGGCTCCCTCCAGGAGCCAAGGCCCACGAGGGAAGAAATTGAAACGAGATTCAGCGCTGAGAGGCTGCAGGAATGTGAGGTCCAGCCAGGTTTGGGCTGGGGAAGGAGGGGACAGGGAGGTCTGGGTGGAGGGGATGGAGGGTGGATGAGCCCTCAGAGCACAGTAGAAAGGGTTAGTGTAAAGGGAATGGGGTGGGGCCAGGTTGCAGGGAGTCTGCACCAGCCCAACCCCACAGACAGGGAGCAGGGAGAGGGCAAAGGCACCAAAGAAAAGCAGCGAGATTTTGCCAGGAGATGGACAAATGAGACCCAGGGACACTCGGGAGCAACAGGACCCCTCCAACAATGCACGCCATCAACCCTGGGACCAGTGACCTGTGGGGCATCCTGATGATCTGATCTTCAACAGGTGCTTCCCACAGGAAATCAGATCCTTTTGGGGTAAAGAAAAAAGGGATTTTCCAAGGGATTCCTGATAGCTCCTTCTTACACTCCATAAAACTCTTCATGGACCAGGTCATTGGCTAGTTAGATGAACAGCTGGGTCGTGTGGTCCCAGAGTGAAGTGCATACAGGACAAAGCTGCCCTCAGCACCGTTCAGTTACAACTCCACCCCCAGGCTGCCCCATAGTCCCTCTGTCCCAGGCCTGCTGCCAAAGCTCTCCAGTCCCCCACAAGAGCACAGAAAACTGAGGGTCCCCAGTTCCTCCCACGTGGTAGGGTTGCCTTCTTTGGGCCAACCTGGAGGGTCTGAGTGTCAGCATCCACTTCTGCCCCCAGCACCTGGAGGAGGCTCTCTCCCTGGTGTGTCTCCAAATTTGGTAAAGCATTGTGAGAGTCTCGGGATGGGAACTTCAGGAAGTCATAAGAGTAAGTGCTGGTTCTCTGGTGTTGGCCACCAAAAGAGACTGTGACAGGGTTGGGGAGCACCGTGTGGGCCTAAGGAGCACCTCGCTTGTGCCCCTGAGGATTCCAGTACCCAGATCTTTGTGCCGCTGTACAGAAGCTGCAGACCATACATCAACAGAGAAATTCTGGAGCCGCGCAGTCAAGCTTTACCGTCTGGCTAGTTGAAAATCAGACCTGGGGAAGCTGTATTCCATCAACGGCTCCCTGACAGAGGAATCAATTGGGGCTGGGAGGAAAGGGAGAATGTCTTTATCTACAGTGGCACCAGGCTGGTAGACATTAAGAAAGAACATAGGAATAAAAATGATGTCAAATATGGTGATCTCTGAAAGCCCGTCGAGGCCCAGGGAGGTGGAGTGAAGTGGGCGCCCCAGGGGACGCAGTGGCAGGAACCCCACAGGGTCCAGTTGCTCTGAGTCAAAGCAGGGAGGGAGCTGCCCACACTGCTAGCAGGCTAGCTGGGTGATGGGAGAGCGAGGCGAACTGTCCTGGAATGGACCCAGGGGAAGAGACCAGCAGGTCACCCTGCATCACTTGATGCTTACAGGGAAAAAGATAAAAGGTGGGGCCAGGGGAGACAGAATAGCCCAGCGGAAAGAGGGGTTGAAGAGGACCCTTTTAGAGGAGGGAAGAAATGGGACACGGAAGGAAGTCACAGAAACAAGGCCGGCCATGGGCTCACTCTTACTTTGAAATGACCCCAAGCCAGACACGAAGCTCGCTGTGAGTTACTTGGCCCTATCTCCCGAGTCTCCCCGCCATGCTCCACCAAGGCATTATGGTTTTGGTGTAGCGTTCTTGGTTCTCCTCTCCCTTTCCCGCCTGGCCTCTCAGGGGCTCCCGCTGCTCCTGCCCCCCATATCTAGCGAGTAAGCGCCCGGGCATATGATGCACACGATGCTCCACCACACCAAGTGCACGTGAGCCACCTGTCATGGTGATGGGGAGAGAATCCAGCTCCCAGACTGGAGGACCTGGGACAGATGTCCAGCCCCAGCTGATCCTCCTGGAGCATCAGAGCGCGTTGTCCAGGCATTATGGATACAGGTTGTTTGTAGCGGGTTATTTCATTCTTAAAAGGGGTCACTGACTCATGAACACCAGGTGTGCATGTACACGGACACACAGACGCACTCCCCCACACATGCACATTCATGTGCATCTCACGCCTGCACATACTACCTGGGTGATGATGTCTGGCATACGTCAGACTCTACTTTTCATTCACGTTCCGATCTCTGCTCCAGGAGGGCAGGGGCAGGCATCAAGGCCGTTGTTGTACAGAGCCGCCAGGGGCTCAGCACCCTCAGGGCCTGGTATCTGCTGCAGCCTGGAGCTGGTAAGCCTGGTGCTCCTTCTTGTGACCCTTTAAACACCCCAGCATGCTTGTCACACAGCTTGAAATCACCTGGAGCCCCATCCCTAGATGCAGCAGGTGTCCACCAGCTCTCCCCTCCCCCCCCCCCAGCTCTCCCACTGCCACCTCAAGGGGGAGGAAGAGGCCATTGTGACCTGCTATGGAAGCCAAGAGCAGGTGAGAGGCTCCTTGGTTTACCGAGAGAAGCAGACTGGGCACACGTCTTCCTCACAGTCCTCAGGGATCATAGGCGAAGCCCAGCCTTACCCCACGTCTGCTGACTCCTGGTCCATATTTGTTCCCGTTGCACAATTTGGATTCAGCTCTCCTTTTCAATCCCACCACCCCCTGCCCGAGCAAGCCACCTGCTCCTGCCAGCTGTGTGCAGAGCATGTCCTGCACATGTGTCTTGCTGACTCTGACCCTGCTGTCCTTCTGATCTGGGACAACCTCTCTCCCCAACTCCCATTTGAATTGGAGGGTCCTGTCTTCCATCAAGGCCCAGATCAAATGACCCCTTCTCCATGAAGCTTCCCTGATATCCCCCGCCTCCCCACTGCGTGGTACGACCTTGAATCATCGTGAATAGACTTTATTCACAGGTCCCGCTTCCTGTGGCATAGTTGGCACCTCATGAATACCTGTACACAACCTGTCCTCTGTGTCCTTTCCCTGTCCCCATGCGAGCTGGTTGCTATTCCTTGCTCTGCCTCCACCTACTTTGTAGTGACAGGCTTCAGGCCGGAGAATATTTCTGACACTCTCCTCGAAGCCCCTGGCTGTACGCTGGAACAACCCTGGGGTCTTAGACAGTAAAACAGCACAAAATGCTTTTAAAAAGTCAATTAAATAAACATGTCCAGATGGGGGGGCTCCTTGTACCTGAACACACATTATTGTGCTCCTGAAAGTTTTGCATCAATTTTAACTGTGTCATACGATGTGTACTACACCAACTTTTTTTATAGTAAACAACAATATGACACACAAGGCAGGAAATTTTCTTGCCCCACACTATCAACCTATTTTTCAAGTGTAGAATTGATCAGTGTTACGGCCCATGGAATCTGGGGTTCCTTGAAACTACTACAATGAAACTACTGCTATAATGAAAATAATAATTGGCAACTTAACAATCAGGACAAACACAGTCATTGTAAAATAAGTACTGCATGGACACAGCATTATTGTGTATAATTAACAAATTGGCACATTTAAGAAATCCAAACAGAAGTCTCAGCTGAGAAACCAAAAGGAGAAAAGACTCTTAGGAGGAAAGCAAGAGGGAGGGGAAGAGGGCTGGGAATGAGCATAGCCTTTCTGCGGGGCCAGGCCACCGCCCAGGGTGCCGTGTGACCACTGTCCCCTCTAGAAAGTCAGGCACATGGCGGTGGCCTTGCTGCCACCTTCCTGTCTGCCAGCTGCAAGTTCTGAGAAGGCAGGAAGCAGGGCCTGGACTCTGCTGTGTACTGACCCTCAGGAAGTGTCAGTGGGATAATGTGCTCCACCCACACAACCAAGTGCCAGGAACCCTCCATCCCAGCTAGTCCTCTTTAACATGCAGTAGATCATGTCAAGGAAGAAATTTGCACAGAGTGGAAGTAAAACCAGTTTGACCTTAACCTTTGCCTTCCCGACTCTCTGCTCCGTCACCTCTGGAAGGTTGTTCCAGCAGACACCAACCCCGGGAATGGTCTGAGGCCTTTGGGTGGGGACATCTGGCCCTGAAGTAGCTTGCATCCAGTGAGGCCAGTGATGTGGCCACCAACAGTCACAATCCAAGGGGCAGGTGGACTTACAGGCTCCTGGGACAGGTGTGGAGAAAGATTCAGGGAAGGGTGCAACAGGAGCAGAGTCCTGAAAGCTGGGAATGTGGAGTGTGAGTGACAGGCGGGATCTCAGTCTGCATGAAGGGCATGTGCAATGATGAGCCATCTGAGGCCTAGTGGCCAAGGGAGGCCTAGTGCTGGTGAACGCAGCCTGGAGAGCCTGGCCTCCATGGTCCAGCAGCCCCACCCTCCTTTGTGGCTCCCACTGTCCATCTGCAGATGTTCCCCACTTTGACTAGTCTCCCTCTCTGGGCATACCCCCACCTTCCTTATTCCTGCATTCTTACTCATGGCCACTCACCTAGACCCCATGCTCCCCGCCTCCGTCCTCCCTGCCATTCAAGACCCCTGTTCCATGCCACCCAGCTGCAGGCAGCACTGAACAACTCTGCAGTTGGCATCCAAGGCAGCGGCGCCCTCCCAAGCCTGAGTGCTACATGTCCCAGCAGAAGGCCGACAGCTAGTGTGGCTAAGGGCAGTGAGCAGGCTCAGGAGGCAGGTCCTCTGGGGAACCTCAGCTCTGCCACTGACCATGGGTGGCTCAGTTAATGTCATGAGGCCACCATCACCGACTACTGTACACTGAGTAGCTGGCCCACAAAACTTCTCTCTCTCCATTCTGGAGGCCAGAAGTCCAAGGTCCAGGTGTCCTTGGAGGCTCCAGGTGAGAGTCCCTCCTGTGCCTCTCTCCCAGCTGCTGGTGGCTTCTGCCAATCCCTGTGTCCCTTGACTTGAGCATGTCCCATGTCATTGGTTTTGGGGCTCACCCTCATCCAGAATGGTCTTGTTTTAAGAAACTGAATTTAATTTCAACTCCAAAGAACCTTTGTCCACGTGAGGTTCCATTCACATAGGTACCAGGGATTAGCACTGAAGCATATCTTTTGTGGTGGGGTGGTGACCTTGGGCTGCAGTGACCTTGGGCTCTCTTCATTGTTTTCTCATTAGCAAAATGGGCTCAAGGCTTTATAGGATTTCTGCAAGAATTAGAGAAAAACAATACATTCAAGAGCCTGGCTCATGGGGCGGGAGTGGGTGGGCAGGGGCTGCTAATAACAAACATTTAATATTTAATAACAAAATGTCTCTGGGGGTTGATTAAAGTGTTCTGAAATTGGGGGCAATGTTTGCACCACTCCGTATTCCAAAAGCCACTAAATCACACACTTTAAAGGGGTAAACCAAAGGTATACAAGTTAATGCTCAGCTAAGCTGTTATTTTTAAAAAAGGGGCTCTCTCTCGGGACAGTCTCTTCATAGTTCCTATTGTTACTGAGGATGTGCCAGGACAGGTTTAGTATCCCTTATCCAAGATCCCTGGGACCAGAAGTGCTTCAGATTTACATGCATTTAGAATTCTGAATCCTGGGTGAGGGTGTTCAACCCGTAGACGCTATTCTTAAAATCGTCTCTGAGAGTTCAGACTTCCACTTTTTTCTCACGTGGCTGCCCTGATTGTGAGTTACACTGGAAACAGGAGCCACGGGCAAGGGGACTTTGAGCCTCACATACACATGCATTTGCTGGGGTGATGAGTATTTGTTCTGCTTGCACGTGGGTAGTTCACACAGGCGTGACATTGAGAAAGAGCCTCACGTGTGGACGTGCTCACTGATGTACTACTTACCAAACACATCTGAGGTAGGATAGGATATTACTTTCACCCACGAGCTCCTCCAAAAGAAGGACTAAAATGAAATTTCATTTCATGCCAACTGCATTTCTCACTTATGATTGCCAGTGTGATATTGAGACCAAAAGTCTTCTTCCAGGAAATTCAATTAGTGGTTAAACACTGAACTAACCAGGATAATTTGCATTCTCTAATCTCTGTCTTATTGCAGGTAGTCAGAATCCACGCGCCCCTTTCACCTGGGAGGAGTAAGAAAACCATAATTAGAACAGAAGCATTAAGCTGTGTGATTGCCCAATGCACCATTGCTTCCGGGATTAAAACTGAGTTTCAGAGGACCAAAACTTATCTTTAGGGAATGTAGGTCTCCCAAGTTTTCACTTGGAAAACTGACAAAGCCAACTAAAGTTTTAATAAATTCTGCTTCATTGCCATTCAAGGAGAAAACAACAGGATTTTAAATTTTAAAGGAAGGCTATGGATTCTCACAGGAACAACTCATTTCTCTGGCCCCTGTCTTCTATTTCTGTGCTGTGGCTCTTGTCCCTGCTCTGGGCACCTTGTCCCTCTCTAAACAGTGCTGGGGAGGGAGGAGAGTGAGGGTTGAGAAGCCCAAGCCTCAGACACACAGGCCTGGCTCAGAACCAGCTCACCTTTTGCACCAGGCACCTTGGGCAGGGGACGATGGCCCAGGCACTGCTATATGAGGATCAGGTGGCAGGAGGCCAGCCGGCACCCAGACTCCAGGAGGGCACCGTACAGGGTAGCCCTCCTCACCCCCAGTGGCCCCAGACATGACCTCAGCCACGTTCCTCCGTTCCTAGTCAGCATCCCTTTCTACTGTCTCTTTAAAGCAGTTGCCCACACTCTCCATCCTTCCCAAACACGGGAGCCTCCCTTCCGATCTTTCCCCCTATATCCATCCAGGGAAAAGAAGCCCTTTCCCCTTGAAAGTTCAAAGACGGCTGGAATTAAATCCATATTCTGAGACTCTTCCAAGTTTATAACTAAATGTCTATGACATTCAACTTAAAACAAATTACATCGCCTTATCTAACTTGGGGCCAGAGAGGACTGTGAGAACATCAGATTTTTGCATCTCAGAACCCCGAGTGCTTCAGTTTTGTATCCACTGTTGTTTCCAACAATCGTTACAGTGAAGTGATTAATTATACCCCAGATAGTCCAAAGCACTTATTTAATTATGCTGTATTCCAGGCTGCCAATGGTGTGGAGCACAGGGCAGGCCTTCACCCGCGTTTCTCAACATCTGGCCTTTGGATGACTTAAAAGATAAAAGGAGATATGTGAACATTTTTATGACCAAGTAACAATTTCTAGAAATTTTCCACTAAGTAGAGAACTTTTGCAATAATTTGCTCCTCGTGATTAGAACATGCTGACATATTTTACTTTAAGTCTTCAGCTTATTTAGATCAATGCAAAATAGAAATAGATTGATGCACTCAAAACAAAACACGAGTGCCACGTTTTGCTCAGGGAAGGAAAGTCCCTATTGTAGCAAATCTAGAATTCCTCTCCAACTGGGTTCATTTCCACTTTCCCTTTGCTTGCTTTTTAAAGTTCTCTTTCTTTAGGCCTCCAAAAATCAACATTGATAAAATAGAAGAACCCATTACCCATTCTAAACTTAGAAATGTCTTTTTATAAAGAAGAGCTCAAGGCAAGAGACACCAGCTGCCCTAGGGAGGTGATGACCAAAGTCAGGCCCAAATGATCTTAATCCTGGTGATCCTTGGTGACACTTGCAGATGCTAGCTTGGGGTCAGGGTCCACGCATGATGACTTTGGGATTTGAAATAGGCCCAAATTACTCATATGCTTAGACACAGTAATGCACAGCCTAGCTCTCCAGGTTTCTAACGGCCTCTGGCCTTGGTGCTGCTTCTCAGTTAGGGTACAAGCAGCCCGACCTGGTCTTCCTCTTTTTCCTACTGCCCATGACACCTCACCAAAAAGGGGATCAGGTGAATGAACCCATTGAATCATATGAATCGATTAGTGTGCACTTGTTCACCAGCCTTGAACAGATGCTGGCTCGGCCCGGTGGTGTACACCTCTAATCCCAGCGGCTCGGGAGGCTGAGGCAGGAGGGTTGCAAACTCAAAGCCACCTCCAGCAACTTAGCAAAGCACTAAGCAACTCAGTGAGATCCTGGTGTCTCTAAATGAAATACAAAAAAGGGCTGGAGATGTGGATTAATGGTTATGTGTCCCTGAGTTCAATCCCCCATACCAAAAAAAAAAAAAAGAAAGAAAAGAAAAGAAAAAAAAGGTAGATGCTGGCCAATTTCACCCACTCCCTTCCATTTAAGTATTGGGAATTCCTGCATCCTATCAAAACTTAAGAATGGAAAAATAGCCACCCACCAAGGGACCATCAGGAAGCAGAGGATGAGTGGCGGGCTGAACAAACCAGTGAGCAAGTATGACTGACAGAGGAGCCCTCACAAGGTGCCTCCTCTGGGACAAGCCTAGTCATCTGAGACACTGATAGAGAATGCAATTCACCAGCTCTTTCTGAAGGACAAAGGTGGCCTCACACCCTTGGGTGGATGCAGTAAAAATTACATACTAGAGCTAATGCCCTGAACTGCAGTGCATGGACCGTCCCCTCAGGCCTGAATCTGTTAACGTGATGTGAAGAATCCCGTGGTTGATACAGAATACGTGTGAATTATGCCATTGAGTCTGTGGAGGTTCGTGTCTCAAAAAAGGTTGAGTCACAGTGTTGGAGTGTCCCTTTACACTCAGGTGAACTTGCATGGAAGTACTGTGTGTTTCTGAAGCCAAGATTGTGATCCCCTTGCTAAGTAGTGGAAGGAACTGGAAGTGTGGACTTCACAGAGCTGCCAGTTTAACTGTGACCAAACTGCCACCTCTCCCGGGAAAACCTTTCCTTTGGCATCAAGGGGCACCTTTTAAATTAAAGTCCTCAGCTGTCCCACATTGGAAAAGAGAGAAATGAAAGCAGCAGTCCAACCAGCGTCCCCTACAGCTTGAAGGAAGCGGATATCCTTAGCAAGTGTTGATCAGGTCCAGGGACAGACTCTGCGCCCCAGAGGTCAGACAAGTGTCATGGACCACGGCTAAACACCACCTCTGCCCCTGCAAATCAGAATGTTCAGCAAAGTTGTCCATTTTTAAAAACGATCTATACTTTCATTCCCAAACCTAGATGTTGGCCCCCAAAACAGCTCTTTTCTTAGTTACTGTTATTCCCAGAAGTAAGTTTGCCTTGTGAGTGTTGAACTTTGTGTTGGGGAGTCACAGATGGCCAGCATTGCTATGGGCAGATGTGTTGACATTCCAAACACACTCCAAAACTGCCAGTGTTTGGAATAACCCACGCACAGCACCCTCCCCGCGGGTCTGACCTTGTCAAGCACTCACTGGCCCCTCCGCTGGCTCGAACGTCTCCCACGATGGCACAGCCACCTGATGGGGAGCTACTATTTGCGCCATTCTTCCAGGTGAAAAAATCAAGCTCAGTGAGACCAAAGAGCCTGGGTAGGTCTCACAGCTGGAAAGCGGCCGAGCTGGAGCCAAGCCTAGGGCTGCTGGGCCCCAGAGGCCACCTTCTCAGATGTGGGGCTGGGGCATCTCTGCACGGTGTCCCTGGGTTCTATAAAGAGCTGACCGCAGGATCGATAGGCCAGTCCTGGCCTCCAAGGAGCAGTTAGAACACTTTGGAAACGTATTGGTTTCTTTATTTGCACATCTCTCACAAATTATATAAATAAAAATATATAAATTTGTAGTCGTCTGAATCTCTTCAATATTTAGGAAATATGGCTGCTCAGGATAAATGATTTATGCTTGTCCTTTAAAAGAAGAAAGGAAAGATTTCCCCTCTGACTCGTGTCTGCTAATTTGGACATTTCTCTGGACACTTCTTCCTTGCAATATATCTTTGAAATACACACACACACACACACACACAAAGGCAAAATAGAATCTGTTCTTTGCCATAAAATATTTCAAGTGAAAAAATCCTCAGACTTGTTTTTCAGAAGGTTTGCAAAATGAATGAGTGTGAACACATGACCCAGAAATGTCCTTCTGAGTCAAGCCTCGGCTGTGAACACGCGGGTGTTTCTCCCTCTTCTCTCTCCCCATGGAGAGCTGTGCGATGGCCATGAACGAGGAGCTGTCCTTGACAACTTTTTTCTTACTTCTTTTTCAACAGGGGACTTATTATGTTTGAAAATAAAACATACATCTTGGAACCAATGGCAAATGCCACCAATAGGTATAAACTCTTCCCAGCCGAGGACCTGAGGAGAAGCTGGGGCTGGTGTGGCTCCCAGCACAACACCTCTGGCCACCCTGCAGACGTGGTCCACCCCGCCACCCAGACGCCGTGGAGGAGGGTACGTGGGAAACCTAGTCTCATGTTTCTGGGAAGCAGAGCTCAAGTGAGGGGTGTCGGGAGCTCTGGGGACATTTTGCCTCAGGATGCTGAGGACAAGGAGTGGACATCCCCATTTGTCAGGAGGGGGAGGTCGCGGCATTGCAGAGCACCATCAGGGCCCAAAGTCTCCATTGCTGTGTGGCAAATGTCAGTCTCAGACATGCTAAAATATACTGGTAACATGGTGTCCTCGGGGTCAAGATGACAACACTGCCATTTGGCATGTCTCAAGGTTGGGCCACCAAAGGGCAAACAAGACCAAAATGGCCTCGGCACTCTGTGGCTGCTGTCCTCTTGCTGTGAGAGAAGGGCGGCACGAGGTTTCTTCTTTCAGTCTGCTTTCCAGTTAGGTCCCCATAAGAGGGCACAGAAAATGCTCAGTGCTTGCTGACCTGCCCGGCAGAGCTATCCGGAGTCCTGTCTATGCTGCTTGCTAAGCCATCTTGCTGGCCCACAGACTATGCCCCAGCACCTGTCCCCACCCTCCTGGGACTGTGCGGCAGTCCAGATATTCTGGGCACCTTCCCTGGCTCTGCTCTTAGAAGGTCCTCCTCCTGCCACAGCACTGGGAAGAGGGGCTGCTAACTGAGTCCCCTCCCTGACCCTTCCCGTGTGATGTGGTAAAACCTCTGCCCCAGACCGCGGCCACCCTGCCGTCCATGGGATGGGGGCTACTCAAGCCACAGCAGCACTCGGGTAGAACTGAAGGGGTCCCTCCCTCATTAGGTCGGAGGCTCTGAATTTAAGTGAGCACAACCAGAGAGGACATCATCCACACTTTCCTGGTCTTTTTGTGTGTAGATTTCCTATTCCTCAATGGACAAGAAATCAAAAAACATCAAAGATGAGATGTCATGCTCACATTTGACTATCCGGGGTGCTCTCCTTGTCCCTCTCGACACGTTCTATCTTCTCTAACTTGAATTGAAGTCGGCCACTGCTTAATAGTCCATATTTCAGGAGTATTTATTCTTGGTTCATTCTAAATCGATCCCTTTTCTAAATTCCAACAGTAAGGGACACCCTACATGATTTCCTCAGTCCTAACTTCCCTTCATACCTGTGGAGTGTCTGGGCCCTCACCTGCTCTTAACTGCACCAGTCCAGGACACTTACACAGGTTTTCTGCCCGTTTGACCCTGACCTTTTCTATTCTCGGGCTCCCAGGTCTTCCATTGCGGGTGCTTGAAAGCTCCCTCTTGAAACCTCTGTCACCAGCACAGGAGGGGAGAGCTGTCCCTCAGGCACGGTGGCTCACTGGCTGGGTGGTGGGGGAGGCTGTGTCTGAAAACCAGAAAGCAGGTCTGGAAACAGCTGCAGCCCCTAAGGAAGGTGCACCCAGTGCCCCTGCCCTGCCCCTCTTGAGGGTCAGATCTAAGAGCTGGAATCACCGGGATGGGCCTCTGCGGTCTCAGCCTGTTAGTTTCACCCCTGGGGCGGGCTTGCCTTTGGTTGCAGACCTTGGATGAGATGTGATGAAGCCACAGCTTGACAAATCAGGAACAAGAGGGACATCTGCATATTGTTTCCCAGGCTCCCGGCTTTGAGGACCTGGTTGAATGACTGTTATCCACATTATGTGATTTATTACTCAATAGTTTAAATGACCCTTGAATATGTGGGCCATTTCATTTAGAACAAACCTGATCTGTACTTTCCCACTGTATTTCAATTCTTAAAGCACAGTTCTCCAGGACTATGATTGGCACTGTAATTTCCAGTCACTTTGACTGATAGCGAAATGGGAAGAAGTTGATAAGATGCTGTTTTGTTAATAATGCATATTGGAGTGTAAACGAACCTTTAAATTGAAAAGGGAGCGCCATCGATGCTGTTCAGCTTGGTTCTCCTTATCGTTCTAGAAATAGTTGTAATTGTTTTTATGCAAGAGAAGTGTCCTTGACCTCAACTGTGTTTATGTAATGAAAATGGTAAAAAAAAAAAAAAAAAAAATCATTTTCAAATAAGTGGAATACTTGGAAATTAGAATCACTCAGAGTTAGTTTTGGGTAACACCTGATAAATATGACAGGCACATTTTACAGTTAGATGCCACTCACCAATATGTTAGATGCCTAACTTATCGCTGCCTTTATTTTACACCAAAAAAAAAAAAAAAGTCAGTATAACTGCCACTAACCAGTCTCCGTTAGGCAGCACAGTGTTGTGGGTTGCAGGTTTCCTGCCTCGCTCAGTGCTGTCACAGTTACGGATGTGAATTTTCTGGAGATGTTGGTAATTTTGTTCCCCAAGCATCAGAAATCAATCCACACTCGGAGTCACACCAGCCACGATATAGACGTGAGCTATTGTTTGTCATTTTTACAAGGCTCTACATTAGATTCCAATGAGAGCCCACGCTGCTTCTGGAGGGACACAGAGAGACAGGAGTGGCACTATCCGCTCTCCTCCTGCCTAGAGCTCCCTGATGGCTCTGTCCCCCTGCCCTGCCCTCCCTCTCCATGGCTCTGCACTCAAGAATGGAAACTAATTTCAACACACCCCTCATGAAGCCCTGAAGGAGGCAAAGGCTGAGCCTGCTACTGGAGAAAATCCCATAATACATCCAAAGGGAAATTATTTTTGAAACCTTCCTTTCTTTGGGAATTGTCTCTACCATTACTCCCCGGCATTGGTTGGATAGTTATGAGTCAAATGTAGAAGTTGCTGCCTTCTCTGGGACGAAGCCTTCGCTTGGGCCACTGAGCACTTAGGAGAGCAGGGCTGAGAGAGGCTGCGGTGCGTGCTCAGGTGGACTGGGCACCACTTATGCGTTTCCAGCCGCCCACCAGGAGTCCCTGGGAGCCCCGGGGCTGTGACGGTGTTAGCTGTAATGGAAACACCTACCAGCGCAGCTCCTGACTGTGGCTGGGCCTCAGGAACCAACCAGCGCTGTTTGAAAGTTCCCTTTCCCTCCTGACCACCTGCTCCACACCCCGAGAGAGTCTGTGCAGGTAGCCTGCTGCCCTGGCTGCTCTTCACGTGGGAGGGGGCGGCGGAGGCTCCACACATCCAGGTGTGGGTCCCTATGAGTCTCAAATTCACTCAAACTCTGAATGAATAACACATCTCCCTCGTGCCTCTGGGGTTTGGGGCTCAATTTCACAACTCGCTTTTGTCCCTGTCAGCATTTAGTTGGTCAGGTCCAGCTGCTCCTGGTGACCTGTCTCATTGCTGGCGAGTCCTGCCAGCTCGCACACTAGCCAGGCCTCGGGCTGCATCCTGCACGGATGTGGTTGGTGTGCATGGTCCCCACTCAAGTCATTGTCAAGGAGTAGAGGTGACCTTTCAGAGCAGAGCCCATGGCTTCACTGTGAATATGCACAAAGCCATCCTGGAGCCAGGCCTGGGGCTGAGCTGCTGCTGATGGTCCCTGGCTCAGGAAGCTAAGCCAAGCTTCCGGTTCAGCTAACTTGCCCATCTTGCCAGAGATGGAACCCCTGGGCCTGGGCCATTGCCGCGGTATTCTGTTGCCCGGTCACAGCACACTGGCCTGAATGTGTTTGGCCCCCTCTCACCTCCCCAGTGCCCACCTGAGTGGCTGCACAGCCCTCCATGCACTCACAGATGATCCTCCCAGCAGCCAGAGAGACAATTAAGTACTCCGCTGCTTTTCAATGATTAGATCCTCATCAGCTTCCTCACACGGCCGTGCCCTGGGCTGTCTTCAGCCCTCACCTCGCCCACCCTGCCTGTGGCTACAGGTCTCCAGGCTCTTCCCCACCTCTGTACTCCTGCTGCTGCTGTTCCACCTACCTGGCACACTGTTCCCACAACGCCTGCCCCATGTGCCCTCTCCCCATCCTCCAGGCCCCAGCCAACTCAGGCCTTGCTCCTCACCATCCTTATGGCTGACCCCTATTTATTTCCTCTGTTGCCCTCTTCACAGAGTACGTTTTATTTGTGTTAATTCTCCACTATTACCCCTCCTCCCAACCCCACTGGAATTTGAGCTTCCTGTGGGCAGTAACCTTGGCCTTGCCCTTCCCTGTATCCCTAGCACCCAGCACAGCACCTGCACACAGCCAGCTCCCCATAGGCATTGTGGGATGATGCACCCTCTGCAATGCTCTGACCCACGTGAACCACAGATGGCCAGGCAACTACCGAATCCCTGATCTCAGCTTGCTTTTCTAGCTAGAATTGGTTTGAGCTCTCAGGGCCAGAGTTGGTTGCAGCCTGTTTGGGGGATAGTCTGTCTCTGGGAACTTGGCTGAGATGACCTTGAAAGGCCCAGGAACTGGTTTTCCCCTGATCAAGACTCAAAGAACCCCTCTGTCTCCATCTTGGCGCAGAGACGGTTGGGCCATCCCCAGACACTTAGGTTACTCTTTGGGGATAGGCTTTTGTTCGCCGCCCCCCGAAAGGAAATTGAGACAGCAACCAGTTCCTGGGGCTGCTCTGCATATCACCAATTCAAACTGTGCTTTTCTTTCACTGGACATCCTTGATAGGTGGAAACTGGGGAGGTAATCTAAGCCTCTCTATCCGTGAGAGCAACCCTCCGTGGCTGGCCATTCCCTTGTGGCTTTATATTATGATGTGGTTAAGCTTCTCTCTGAGCTTGCAGTTCTGTGAATTCATGAGAAAATCTGGACTTCTCTGAAAACTGCAGAGACAGGGAAATTGTGTTCATGTGTTTGTTTTCATTATCGGAAATTGTGTATTTTCTAAATGATGATCCGAGGCCAGTTGGAAATACACCCTGGTCGTTGATTTCACCCCTCCAGTCTGAAAAGCCAGAGCCCTTTCAACAAGTTTTTCAGTGAGAGATTAATTTTTCATTTTCAGACTTGTATTTTCTTCTGCATAATTAGCTAAATTTGTTCATGGTCAATCAGGAAATTTGGGGGCAAAAGAGAGATTTCTGCTTCTAGGACCCTTTGGCTAGGAAAAGGGGCAAGACCTTTGCACCTCAGAAAGGGTCTCATTTTGAGCACACATGGGCACCGTGGGGCTGTGTTTTGTTTGGGGGTTTTTCCCTTTATAAGTGCACATGATCACCACAAAAGCCTGCCTGGGCACAGAGTTACAAAGCTGACATTTTCCTTGCGAGATTGTGAAAGCATAGGAAATGGTACCTTCCCAGAGCCTGGTTCTCATTCCTCCCCGAGGCGTCCAGATTTCTTTCGGGACACCTAACTTCATGAATCAGCACAGCTGGGTGGCAAGCAGGAACACGGCTTAAATACAAATATTTTTCTTGTAAAAATCTGTTTGGAAGATCCCAGACGGATGGGGATTCGTTTTATAAAAGATGTTTCCCTCAGGATTATGTGACTGGAAATCTGAGTCAAAGCATTCCTGAGTCCCTTTGCTTTGTCTGAAGGAGTGGTTAGGACAGGCAAGCCTTCTGCCAAGCGGGGTGCACACACTTAACTCACAACCAGCAATTTCATTCAGGAGGACCAGAGAGCGTTCAGCTCCCACTTCCTGCAGCAGCATGTTATTGCAGAAACAGAGGGCTTTGGGGTTGTTTTTCATGTTTGCTTTCTGAGACCACCCTCCATGAATTGCTTTATTTCTCCTTTAAGAAAAACATGCCTTTGGGATTAGCCCAGTGATTCACAGAAGATTGTGAATGCTTTTTGAGGAAGCTTGGTTCAGAGGTAACCTTGTTTGTTTGGGATGGAGCTCAGGCTGCTCCGCCCGCCTCATCTCCATCCCCGTGCCTTGATGCAGACCTTGATTCAGGTTCTTCTCAACTGTTCTGCTCTAACCAAGCCCCGGTTCTCCCAGGGCACATTGCAGTCCTTTTTAGTTAGTTTGTTTGTTCCGGTTCCTGTTCTCCTTGTGCTGTGCCTCCTGGCCCCTCCTCCTCGCCTGTCTGATCAGCCTGGCTGTTCCCTGCAGACGGTCCCCGTCTTCCATTTCTTCTAAGTAGGTTTTAAATGATCAGCCACCAGGCATGGCTCCTGGGGTGGACCTCTTAGCATCCCAGAGGATTTTGCAGTTGCTCTTTGAAAAGTATTCCCCTCCAGCTTTCCCAGATCACAGAACAGGTACATTTGGATCATACAGGTGAAAGGAACACCCATGACGCACTAAGCCCCCACCTCTTCCTCTAGGACCTCCACATGTGTGAAGTGGTGGCCTCTGGCCAGCTGCCCCTGTAGGGAGAGACTTCCTGTTTTTACTGTCATTATTTGGCTAGTAGTGACCTTGACCTGTGCCAATCCTATAATCAAGGATTCCCCAGGAAGGTGTAACTCCTTTTTGGGATTTCCCAAGTGGAAATAGAAAATACTCACTCATGTTGAGAAGGTTTTACAAAAATGGCTAGGGGTGGGGTCAACCTGTACTGGACTGGAAGATGGGGGCCCGGTAGGTTTGGTCGGGGTCCACTCTCGGCTTTAAGTGGTTAGATGGGAGACATTGGCAGTGTTCTGGAAGCCTCAGGGAGGAGGTACAGGAAATTAAATTCATGTTTACTTTTGGCAGCATAAAAGAGAGACCCTCAAGATGACCAAGTATGTAGAGCTGGTTATCGTAGCAGACAACAGAGAGGTAAGACCTTCTAGAAACTTCTCAGTAGAGTTGGTAAAGATAGAAAAAAAGAAAAATGGAAATGTTTAGCAAGGTATTACTTGCTGAAGGAATTAGGCTTTAAGTTCATTGCCAGTGCATACTTAAAAGCATCAGAAACAACTCATATACAAAGTGATTTTCTAATTATATAAAGTATAGAATACTAAAATGTATCTGTTATCAAATACCAGCAAAGCCTGCAAGGAAAAAAAAAAAAGTCTCTCTGTAGCTAAGCTCTCCAAACAAGAATTAATTGGGTAAATGATGATGAATGGCTTTTGATTATGTTCTAAAACATTTTTGAGAAAAGTTAAGCTTTTAAAATGTCTGCTATGTCCTAAACCAGACTGAATGGATGAATGAAGGTTATAGAGACAGCAGAAAAGTCCTAACCTCTGAGCTGTGGCTTGGTACTATGTTGGATTTTTCTTTCAGTTAATTTTGAGTTAGGTTTTTCTTAGATTATCTTCTCTGTGCTTATTTATTGTGTCACTGACATATGATGAATCAGGTGACATTTTCCCATAGACTCATGCCACACACGGAAATGAAATGGACTTGACAATTTCTCAGAACTGTTTCTGTCCTGGAAGTGCAGATGGGAGAAGAGCGTGGGGAGTTTATTAACTTTTTATCCATCGCCTTCTGCACTGGGACATGGTGCCATGACCTGCTATTGCTTTCACTGTTTAATTTTTAAAAACAAATATAAAGGAAGTTTCTGGGCAAGTTAAAATCAAGTTGATGATATGAAAAATGGCTCTGGACTGCTTTCTTGTTGTCCATTTTCCCTTTGCCAAAACATGTCACTGCCTCCATCATTTATGAGCCTGGAAAAATTGCAGAAGTTACTGTCTTCGGAGCACTTGGCGTGGGTGCGTTTCAGGGAGTTTCAGGAGTCCCCAGCTGAGGGAAGCATTCAGCAGGGTGGGAGCTCATTTTACCATAGGCCAAGCAGGCGGCAGGGGGGTCATAAAAGCCGAGATTTTTGCATTTCCAGGAGCTGGGAAGATGACTTTTGATTGATATTCTTGCTGTTATTAATGCTGACATTTAAAATCGTTAAGTTTCAGAGGCAAGGAAAAGATCTGGAAAAAGTTAAGCAGCGATTAATTGAGATCGCTAATCACGTTGACAAGGTGAGTTCATCCTCAGGTAATTAAATCCTTCAAATCATGTAAATGTTTGGAAATGAGGTCAAGAGAATTAAGTGCATTGTCTGCAGCTTCAAGGAGACTGGCTCTACCCCTGGGTCCCCAAGCTGGTCCCATTCTCTGAGCAGGTGATTCCCAGGTGCTGGCAGCTTCAGGGGTTGCCCAGGGAAGGATTAGGAACGAGGGTCCCGGGGACTCAGGAGGCAGAGATCTGGGCTCAGCACTCAGGGAGCCGATGGCCAGATGGAGCTTTTTGAAAGTCAGAAAAATGCAGATGGAAATTGATATCCCCGGGTGATATTGCTCTTGTCCATCAGTCCTTCAAGGCAAGTCAAACTCCTAGGAAACTCATTCTTACTGATTTATTTTCAGTAGTAACTCTTTGATCATTAAATTCGATCTCAAAGTCAAGCCTGAGAATCCTGATAAAAGGTAAGCCCCTCTGACAGGGAGGGCGAAGGTCATATCACTAGAGGACCTTGGACCCTCCTCCCCAAACCAATTGGACAGTATCTGTGTCCAAGCCCGACCCAGACCAATCGGATCCAGATCCCTGCAAGACAATGAAGAGTTACAGCTGGGTCACATGCATCCAGCAGGGGTTAGAATCCCTGGGCAGTTTTGTTTGCTTGTCTAGTGTCCACTCTTCAAGATACCGATTCTCAAGTCTCAGTCCAGGGACTCTGATCTGATTGACCTGGGCAGGGCACAGGTAGCTGCCGTCCAGGGCCCTTCAGGGATTCCAATGTGGGGCAAGACCAAGGTGGATGACTGCCAGGCAGGAGAGCACGATCCCTGATCCACCAGCCCAGGCTGCCACACCCAGGACAGGGTGACTGACCACTGCCCAAAAGGCCTCAGGCTGTAGCACAAAAGGGAGTGACCATGAGTTCTTCTTAGGCCTTGGAAGTAAAAGGAAACAACCATTTGACGCTATTAAAATCAAACTCAAAATTGCTGAAACCCCATTTTTGAAAGTGGTATGATTGGGTCCTCTGTGTCTTTACATATTATTCTAGGATAGATCTTGCTTTAGTTTGCAAAACAAAAATGAGCAATTGGGGGTTTGCTAATAACTTGCACTGCTAGTTAAAGAACAACATGCCTCAGTGAAGTCCTGGCGGGCTCCGGCGAGTGTGCCCATCGGGCTCTTGTGCTTCTGGCAGAGTCTTTTGGCCATGCACACAGCCCCAGTGTCCCTGCCCACCCCCACTGACCCCAGAGACCCTGGGGGGATACCCAGGCTCCTTAGGCTCTGTACATCCAAATCTGCTGACGGATGACCCCGAGGTCTATTGAGCATTCCAAATTTCAGTTTCCCAACTCGACACGAGGGACAGTCTTGGCCCCAAAAATATTGACCTTCCCAGAGGCCACTTCCTCATTTTCTGACACTCTGACTCCACTGGCCATTCTAAATTAATAACGGCCTGGCTGCATTGGCTGGGAGGGAGAGAAGGACATACCAGGCTGGAAGAGAGGGAAGGAACTGGGTGACAAGGGTGACATTCAGGAAATCCCCCTGTGAGGGGCAGACGCCTGTCTGATACTCCTAGGCCAAACGGCGAGGCACCCCACCATGAAGCAGCAGCGTGTGCACTACCAACAGGGGACCTCCACACCTTCGCCCCTGAGGCCTTCACTCCAGCAGCTGCTCCTGTGCCCAAGAAGTTAGCACCAGCTGTGCACCTCTGAGGCCAGCCTCAGCCACCTTCTGAAAGACCCAGCCTCTGCTCTAACTCCTGAGGGCCTTTTCTCTCCTGTGACTGGCTTCTTGACCCTCCTCCCCAAGCCAATTGCCTGAGGACACACAAGCACTCCTTGAACCCCAGGGAATGCCACACTCTCGGTTGGGATCTGCTCCTTCCAGAGAGCTTTCCTTGGCCCCTCCAGCACAGCATGCCCTGGACTTCCTGTGGGGTGGGGGTCACTTGGAAGGCCAAGATCACAGTTAACTGGAACAATGGTGATGTCCCATGGCTTAAGCCTCCTGGTGACCTCTCAGCAGTAGCAAGGGCAAGGGCAGGGGTAAGGGTAAGGGCATCCTGCTCTTTGCTCTCTCTCTGCTGGCCAAGCCCGGCCACAGCAAGAGCTGAGCAAATATTGTGGCTGTTGTGTAAACAGGAGAATGCCCAGCCCGTCCCTAACTGTCCACCTAGCTCTGGGATCTCTAGGCCAGCCAGGCAGCTGTCATGCTCCTGGGCCTGGGCCCACAGGGGCCTCAGTATCTGCACGAGGGTGGCAGTGTTACTCGTGGGTCAACATGGTTCAAAGGGGTCAGTCAGCCTCCTGTGTCCCAGCCCAGCCATGCAGTCACAAACCTGTCCTCTTCCAGCCTCAGTGTCTTGTATGATAAATGGGGACAATAACAATTCATAACTCAGAATCCTTCTGAGAACTGAGCTACGGTTCAGAGAGCACCTCAGCGTCTAGCCTGGAGGGTGGCGACCTCCCGGCACAGGAGCTGTGGCTGTCGTTACCAGCAAGAACCCAAAGGAACCCACGGCAACAAACATCCCCAGCAGCAGTAAAGGATGTGACTGCAGCTCCATGTGACCCAGTACGCGGGCAGTTCATCAGTGGCCCTCACCTGCGAGAGGGGTTTTGTGTTGTAATCTGCTACATCCAACATCTGTTCTGGGACGCAGCTTGGGAGGGTTTATCAGTGGAAGTGTGAACCCCTTCATTATTCTGAGAATCTCCCTAATTAGTAAGCAGCAAAGTAGCACTGAAGGAGGATGACAGATCAGTCCTTTGCAGACCTTGGCTCCCGATTCCCTACAACAGGCCTGGGAGGCCAATGGAGTTCCCTCCTCAGAGGGCAATGCTGAAGCCCACCCAGGTGTCTGGCCCTGAGGACATCTCTTAGCAAGCTACTGTGAACATCAGCATTGAATCTCCTGCATTTCCTCCTTCTGGTCACTGTTACCCCTGTGTAAGACGCAGCTAAAATGTAACCAGGCCAAGGCCAGAAGAACACGTGTGTGCAGAGTAGGGAGGACAGGGGCTTGGATTGCCTGAGAAGCCTGGGCTGGGAGCTTGCGAGGAGACAGCAGGTCAAGCAATTCTTGATGAGAAACACCCTCTTGGGCAGTATTTTGGTTGTGTAATTGTCCCATTAGCTTATTAATGTGATGCTGTCATTGTTATCTGTTTGAAACCAAGCTGGACCTCTGCAGTCAGAGGCCCTGTGACGCCACTGTGCTCCAGGTCTGTTCTTCAGCTTGAGCCAACGCTCACCACGTGACTGTGGGGACCAGCAAGGGAAAAGATGCGCTGCCTGACGAGGGTTAGGCTCTGGGGTCAGAGGCTCAACCTTGGGGAGTTTCTTGAACTTGAGCTCACCATGTTGGAATGGTGCTTATCTCTCAAATTTGGAGCTTCTTAGGATTTTTGTTACTTTTTGGCCAGGTGCTTGTAGCAACTGAGGATAGGTCCTGCTCACATCTGGAGCTTGGCCATGGCTGCTATCACAGCTACATTTTTCTCCTTGATTATTAGTGTTCTCAGAAGGTGGGGGGGGGGGACTTTGTCATTGCAGGCTGCCTCATACATTATAGACACAGAAAGATTTTACAGGCCACCACTGACCCCGTGTCCTCTCCCTATCAACTGTGACCACAGAGCTTTGTCCCTGTTTGTGTGAAGCACAGTGGGGGCAGTGGGGCAATGAACAGTTCCTGTCTCTGCCCTGACACCCACCTGCCCATCTAGGATCCTGAGAGACAAAACCATCCTTTGGTCCTGGGAACAGTGGCTTTCCCTCCTGGCCCAGGGCAGTCTCCTGTGGAATGCAGGAGTGGCTGAAGCCACAGCCCCTGAAGGCTAGGACAGCGGGGAGAGCCAAGCGTGGGATGCCTGAAGCTCTACCTCACAAGCCCCTGCACAGGGGAATTCTAGCACATGGTCCTGTGATACAAGGGCCAAACAACTGCCGGCAGGGGTGGAGTGGGGACGGCCACTGAAGTCCTGCAGAAAGACTGTTTATGTCTGTGTTATTCTGAAAGATACTGACTTGTTTATTTAATTAAAACCTCCTAGGTTGATTATAGGTGGCAGAATATAATAGTGCCAGCCAAGACTGAGACTCTGCTGAAAAATTAATACAAATTCATTTTCAGTACCTCGCAGGAGAACATTCTGCTCAAATGAATATTATTGTCCTTGGCAGAAATTTCTAAAAGATCCTAATTCACTTGTTGTTTTCCTTGCAGTGGATATTAACTGGCAGTCTTTAGCTATAGTATACATCGAGTTGCACATTTAAATCACCAGTGAATCATTTGAAATGTGTGTTTCTAGACCAGCAAAAAGGCTGGTGACTTCAGCGTCTGATTAGTCTAAATTTGAGAATCCACGTAGCACACCACTTTGCATCGGGCACAGCTAATATTTCTTAAATTCTAAAACACAGGGACAAAGGCTCCCAGAGGTGTGTCTCTCACCCATGTCAATGAATATCAAGCAATGCAAATCTGTTTTGCTCTTCATCTTAAGTTCTCTTAAATGTGATCCTCCAAGGTGCCTGTTTCTCTCAGTTTTATAGACCACTGAACATTCGCATAGTGTTGGTGGGCGTGGAAGTATGGAATGACATCGACAAGTGCACCATCAGTCAGGACCCGTTTACCAGCCTCCATGAATTTTTGGACTGGAGGAAAATGAAGCTTCTACCTCGAAAATCCCATGACAATGCGCAGCTCATCAGGTGGGTAGCCCGCCGCCCTGGCTTAGGGAAACACTGCCCTCCGCGCACTCCCCTCGGCTGCACCTGCATCCCGATCCTCTCTGCAGAGCACACCGGCTCCTGCATGGGGTTCTCAGCCACACCAGTGGGGCAGGTGTCGTCTCTACCTGGAGTCACAGGTCAGGTGTTAGGAAAGCCCCTTGGGACACCAGGGAAATCTGTCCCTCTACAGAAGTCTGGTCTCAGTCCCTTCTTCCACAACTGGAGTATGTTCCTCTCTGCCAGTTTTTCTGATCTTGATATAAAATCCACCTGCGTAGATTACCTTTTCCAAAGTCTCACTTGTTTTCTTTATTGATGAAAAACATGTTTATACACGACCTAAGGGCAGGACTTTGGGGTGATTATTGTCAGGTTTTGGAGGGAAAGCCTCCGCTCCATTCCTCCTGTGAGCTGTTGCTCTCGGACTTCCCAGGTCAGAGCATGTTGGCAGGGTCACCTGCTGCCCTTGTGTTCCTTCTTTACTCAGCATGCAGTGGGCACCTGTCAGGAGCCAGGCGGTGCTGTGGGGCTCTGATCATGGTGGTGACCCACACTAAATCTCCCTGCTCTGAGACGTTGGAGAGAAGACAGCAAGATATAAAACTTCGGAGGGTGACAAGGGTCATGAAGTTAGCAAGATGAGGGACAGCTAGCTGTGGCCTGGCGTGATACATGGTGAGATATGACAGCACCTTCAGGCTCCCGAGCAAGGAGCACCCTCACAGTAGTCTGATCGGTACCACATAGGTGTTTCCAGAGGTGGTTCGTGTTCATCTGGGTCGTTAAGCAGTTTGTGCTGCTATCCTTCTGTTCTCAGGCAGCTTACGTCACCAGCACTGAGGCTGCAGGGACAGAGAAAGCGCTCCTCGGCACTGGGATCTAGTTGGCTGAAGACTTATGGGGAGTTTAGAACCAGCCCGCACCACCCCTGCTCCAGGAGGCGCCTGGTCTGCCCGAGGCTGCTGGCACTCCCCATCATTTACTTTGGCCATTCTCACAGGGGTTCCCTCCCTTGGATATTTGTGGTTGCCTCACATTTTATGCATTGATTAGCCCTGAACTACTAAAAGGACACTTTATGGGTTTTGAGTCAGAGTATTTTGTTTCGATTCCCCCGTGCCCCACCCACCTCCCCCAATGGAGTCCATCCAACTTGAACATCTGGAAATAAGCCTTATTATTTATATGCATGTCTGTTTATCTGTTAAGGTGGTGTACATAGGTGTGAATATAAGGGCTAAATCCCCTCCTTCTACAAATATGAGCATCGGGTTGACTCTCCACCTCTGTGGATCCCACTTCTGTGGATTCGACCAAACTTGGGCTGAAAATACCTGATGGGGGGACTCCTTCTGCACTGAACATATGCAGACTTTCTTTCCTAGTCATTATTCCCTGAACTATCTACATAGATTTTACATAGCATTGGGCATTATAGATAATCTAGAGGTGATTCAAATTCTACCGGAGGATGTGCTTAGGTTCTATGCCAATACTATGCCGTTTTACACGGGGGATGTGAATATCCATGGATTTTTGACATCCTGGGGGTGCCTTAACCAATCCCTTATTGATATGCAGGGATGACTCTAGTAGGGTGGATGGATTGATGAGGTTTACATTCACTCACCACCTCTGTCCAATAGACCACAACTAAAATAGCTGGCTTTTCCAACAACATAGGATTATCTGTTTGTGTACTTGACCAACCCAGCACAAGTCAGTGGTTCAATTCCTTTAAAGGGTTCAACACATACAACATTAAATACCTAGTTTATAAGGTTGGAATTAACAGGGTTCACATGAACAGGCCATTGGATCCATGATCAGGTTAAGAGTCCAGATAGACGGCAGCTACACGAAGGCCACAGAGTCCCCTTCTAGAAGCTTCCACCAAAGGTGCTGATTTCATGAGTGCTTATGTATGCTACACCGGCTCCCAGGGAACCATCACTTCTCTGTTGATTTCAATTTTGCAGGCTGTATTGGCAGGACAACTTTGAAGGAGTTTGGGTCTCTGGCAAAACTCTTCATGAGGAGTTCCTCAGTATTCACCCATGACAGAAAAGCTACTGCACCGTCTCAGGTGTATCCTTTCCTTAACAGTGATTCTCGGTTGTCTAAAGGAGCAACTCCCTGCAGTCCATCAGGAAACAAGCAGGCTGCAGCTTATAAATACACAGTGATGACTGGGTGCTGTCCAAGTGGACAACAAAACTCTGTAGGAACCATGAGACCATAATGCAACCGGAAAAACATAAAGAGTAAAGGAAAAAAGATGGGAATATTTTTCCTACCTCGGTGCATCTCGATCGGCAAATAGCAGGAGAGTGTGTACCATGCCCTCATGCAGCTGTCTCCATTAATGGCCCAGTCTCCTGCAGGCATGTGGGACAAAGGTTGAAACACTAGAACATGTGTCCACTCTATGATATTAAAGAAATCCCTTCCTTTTGTTTCCTAGTGGGGTCTATTTCCAAGGCACCACCATCGGCATGGCACCCATCATGAGCATGTGCACTGCGGAGCAGTCTGGAGGCGTGGTCATGGTAAGCCGAGGGGCTGGCTTCCCTGGGTGATGGTCCCCAGGAAACCACTGCTCTCTTCAGACTTCCTTTCATGCTTTTCAGACTTAATCTGCTCTTACTCTAGCCATGTTTATGATCTTCTGTATACCATAATATTTTAGGGACTGTTTAGAAAACAGAAACTGCACACAGTAAAGATGGGCGTGTAATAAAGAAACAACCAATCATCTCAGTGGAGGCCAGCCTCCCCCTGTCAGGGAAAACATTTTCAACTGGGACTTCCCGTCAGTGCCTTCCAATCCAGAAATGCCTCAAGTGCCGGCATGAGCCAGGGCATCGGGGTTGCCCTCTTTACTCAGCTCTTTGGATCGACTGTGGTCCCTCCAAATGTTACCGTCCAAGGTTTTCTGATGGTTCTGCCTCCAAGCCCAACAGCCAGAAGTCTGAGGTTTTCAACAGCGTACCACTGCAAATGCTTTACATACCTTCTGGCCAGTGTACAATTTGTCTCTATAATAACCTTATTCTTGGAAGGCAGCGACCTAAGTTTATTGCTTTACAAGGGGAACTTTGTCACATACAGGCTGTGCATGTTTGTAGAAGGAAATAAAACAGGAAGAAGACTATTTGGGCCTTCTTATGGATTTAGGAGGGAGGGAGCTTTGATGGCTGCCCAACAGGGGTGCCTGCTCCAGAAGAGGTTTTCCCCCTCTGCTGTCCTGCTCTGAACTGAAGGGCGCTGGGGCGGCAGCAGCCCTTGGACAGGGAGTACCCTCAGACACTTCCTCCATCTCCACTCACCAAGCACAGCCTCGCCCTCCCAAGAAACCGCAGTTCCTCCACGTTTTCCAAACAGAACATTGTGAGTGCTGGGTTGTAGAGAAGGGCGGAAGGAATTGTCTTCTGCTGACTGTTACTTTCTCCCCACGTCTCGGCCACTCTAATCTTCTCAGAGAGTGTGCTCAGCATGTCCTCCTCTCCAGGTGCAGGGCCTGGTGGGTCCTGTGCTCCTATTTGGAGGGACTGTGCCTGCTCACTGGATGGTGGCTCCAGGGAGCTACTCTCTGGTTTCCTTTGAACCTGGAAGCCCCATAGGTGATCTCCCCCGTGGAAGTCATTGGAAAGTTTGGGGGGTTTTTTGATGCGAGGTTAATTTCAAGTCAGATCACAACTGTATTTTTACAGAGCAGCCTGTAAAGTTTAAAGAGGGAATCATTTTCTGTTTCATGGTTCCATGGTTAGTTGCTACTGACTTTGTCACTTAAAATGGGCAGAGATAAGTTCCGAGAGCTGAAACCAAATTCCCCATAAGCAAAGCAGTGTCGCTGTGTAGGGC
Organism: Marmota marmota marmota; assembly: GCF_001458135.2. NCBI lineage: Eukaryota > Metazoa > Chordata > Mammalia > Rodentia > Sciuridae > Marmota > Marmota marmota. The sequence continues at coordinate 7,792,785 of NW_026000206.1, read as the reverse complement.
TGAAACCATCCTACAACCTCTCAGAGAGGCGAAAGGCTTTCCTTAGCTCTCATCCTGGTTCTGTTTCTGTAGAAGCATCTTATCAAGATTTCTTCTTTAAAAGCATGCTGGGAAATTTATTTTTTTAAAGATGTATAAGTATGGTATGAGAAATAGAAGCAAACTATGTGTGATGCCAAGAGAATCTAGTCAAAACCAAAGTTAATTATCAAGAAACAGGTTTTACCAATTTGAGAGCAATTCACATCGAATTAAACACATTCCTTGTTTTATACAACGTATAAGAGAAACATCAGACAGAGTGGAAATGCCCTTTAATTTCTATAAATTCATGAAACCAGCAAGCGCAACATTTTGACCAGGTCTAAAACTTCTATGCTGATTTTCTCTTCTTCTTTCCCTAAATTCATGGGCATTACATGTGACTATGTCTTGCTTGAGGATTCTCAGATCTAAGAGGAATGAAATAACGTGGCCAGGAAGCAGAAATCTTCAAAAAATGTAGAATATGGTTTCTGGTATTATTTCTCCAATTTTCAATCACCAACTTCAGCAACTTAAAATAGTAACCTTACATCTAACTGGCCCAAAATAGGTTTTGATTCAGGGACTGTATCAGAAATAGAGAGGTTGTTTTTCTCCTTATTACAAATGCGAACTGTTATCAAGGTCTCTTAAGAGATATTCTGTTTATAATCATTTATGCATAAAATAGTATAAAATAACTGCAAATAAAACCCAAACTGTGATTTCCAGTGATGCAAAAGAATCCTTGATGTGAAAGAACTTTGTGCCAACACATGCTCAAGTCAATCCTTGCATTCTTAGGCTAGCTACACTCTCTTCACCAATGTGTATGAGTCCTAAGAATTGATTTCCTGAACACATATTTGTAAAGCTTCCTAAAGCAGGAAACTGTAAAATATTTTTTTTTAAAAATAATTTATTAGGAATTCCATCTTTTCTAAGAATAACTTTCTTCCTTGACATTCCATTCTTTACTGAAGTTGAGGGCTAGCACGGGGGAGAGCTACCACCGTAAATACCACTGACCAATCTGCAAGATCTTACGAGAACTGCTTTTATCCAGGTCCTCACAAAGCCTGCGTATCAGGAAGAGTGTTTTCTCGCACATGCAGAACCACACTGCTTCCTGGATGCCTTTTGGAAAACCTCTTCTCTCTTCCCTGGGGAGCACAAATGAAGATTCCAGAAAGATGCTCTTCTTACTCTGTGGCCAGTAGGCCCTTTCAAAACCACCATTCAGGAGCACGATTTCTGTGAATCACATACACTAATTAACTAACATTTAAGAAACTTTGCTTTTCAGCGGGTTTCTAGTGTCTGCTTAGCCAAGCCCGCCAAGCACACCACCAGCTGGGTGGCCAGGCAGGGCTTGCCGAATGGGGAATCACCTTCCTCAGCCTGGCAAAGCCAAAAGTGAACCCCCGGCAGCAGCACACGGAGCATCAGGTGCCTCTGTTCACGTCCACAGGCAACCTGACCACACAAAGGGCCAGCGGGAGTGGGAGCTGATTATAATTGGGGTTCGGTCAGTCTTCAAGCAGACGACTCCATGTGGTCAGCCTTCCCTGTGAGTTAGCGTGAACTTTGCCAGTATCCTCCTGACCAAATCGACAGGCGAGGCAGGGCCGTCACAGCCGCTCAGGCCATGTCAGAGAGCACCTTGGATTGCGTGTCAGAGAGCACCTTCCCGACGTGCCCCTTCCTTCAGGTGTCCTCACAATCAGGCATGAGACGTGCTTCCACTTCCCAGGAAGGAGTGGGCTTTCTCTTCCACGCGATGGAGCAACTCTGCTTCATTCAGTGGGATGTTTTGTGAGAGTTTGAGGGTGCAGGGTGGAGACCACCACAGTGATTCTTTCATATGAAGATATGAAGGGCTGGGGATGTGGCTCAGAGGTAAAAGTGCTTGCCTGGGCATGCATGAGGCCCTAGGTTCGAATCCCCAAGCACCAAAAAAAACCAAAAAGATATGAAAATCCTGTGTGTACATGAGGTATTCAGTCCCCAGGAGAAGAGGCCCCAAACTGGATTAATAAAATATGTCAATTTTTCTAGGTTCAAAGTCAATAACAGGTGTCTATGTTGGTCCTTTAGAGGGAATTTGATGACCTCATGATAGGAAATTGTCCAGCAGGGAGGGAGGACCAGACCAAGGAGGCCGAGGAGATGTGAACTATATGTCTGTGCTCTTGTGTTTTCTTTGAGGACCATTCAGACAGCCCCCTTGGTGCGGCCGTGACCCTGGCACACGAGCTGGGCCACAATTTCGGGATGAACCACGACACACTGGAGAGAGGCTGTAGCTGCAAAATGGCTGCCGACAAAGGAGGCTGCATCATGAACCCTTCCACCGGGCAAGTACTAAGGCTCCCAGGGCTCCGAGAGTGGTGCAGAGCTTGGAGTGTGTGTGGGTAACAGCTGAGCACAGCAAAATGCTCCCCTGATTTTCTGGTCAGTCTTCCCCAGAACTTCCCAAAAGAAATCCTTGCCCAAGTAGCAAGAGTGAACTGCGCTGCTCCGCAGAGTCACACGCAACCAGTGTGCAGGGCCACATGGCATGGCCCATTCCCTGGGAAGGGGTGGGGCTGGATGCTGTGTTTGTTTAGAAATTGCAAATTATTTTATAATGTCAGCGGGTGGTTTTGATTTGAGCCTACAGAGGCTCCCTAGCAATCTGAATAGCCAGCCATGAGAGGACCTTGCAAACCCAGTGGGCCAAGGCGGGGGCGGGGGGGGGGTGTCCCATGGCCCTAGAGTGTGCAGATGAGGCATTTGCTCCCTCTGGGTTGGCCGGGGGCACGTCCGATGTGTTGGTAGCTTGGGGATTGTAGTGTCCTTACACGACATATTACCTTACCAAATCTCAGAGGTTTAAATTAAATCATTTTCTGCTTCCATAAATTAGGTTGTTTCTCCTTATTTACTGCCTTTCTGAAACTCTAGTCTTGGTTCAAGCAGAGGGAGAGAGCGCCATGATTGGAGCCCTCCAAAGAGATGGAAACAAATGCAACTTGGAGTGACTAGAGATTCAGATCTGCTGAACCTTGTTTTCCTCAGCTTTTTCATTGCTATATAAAAGACCCGACAACAATAACTTAAAGGAGGAAAAGTTTTGGGGGGCTCATGATTTCAGAGGTTCAATCTATGGTCAGCCAACTCCATAGTCTGGGGCAGAAGCGAGGGAGACCATCATGGCCCAAGGGCATGGCAGGGGAAATCAGCTCAGTAGGTAGCACCCAGGAAGCAGAGAGAGAGCTCCTCGCACCAAGGACAATGTGAACTCCAAGGACACACCCCCAGGGACCTACTTCCTCCGGCTTACAGTTACCATCCACTTAATCCTTATCAGTGGATTAATTCACTGGTTAGTTCGTGCTGCTCAAAATGTATCTATTTCATCTCTGAAAACTCTTGCGTCGCATCACCCATGCGCTTTTGGGGGACACTGTGTATCTAAACTGTAACAAACCTCTAAGCATCCACCCCAGATTGGCACATCCTGCTAACACAGGAGGATCTCTTTAGCAAGGGAAAACACGCCCGAGGGCCATGCCATCTTCTTCAGCAACCCTGAGGCTTCGCACCCCCCTTGGTGGAACTTAAGCCAAGCCTGCTCTCTGGGTTTGCTGAAAGGAGACACTGGGGACAAGGAGTGAGTGTTGACTGAGTGGACCGAAGACTTGGGCTCTGTGAGGCCTTGGTGCCCCGGGGACAGACCTGCAAAAGAGTCTCAAAGTCCCAGAAGAGGGAGGGGTCAGCAAAGCATGTGGTTGTGCTTTGCAAGCCAAAGCCAAAGGGCCTCCTGCCAAATGGCTTGAAGGGCACCAAACTGCCCCCACAACAAAGACCAGGCAGACCACGGCGCATGCCAGGCACCGTCACTTCACGTGAGCCATCAGTGAGGTGTCTTCTCCAGCAGGTGCTGCTTCCTCGTGTCCCTGGGGTCCATTGCCACCATCAAATATCCATCCCAGCCTGGGGGCAGCTTTTTCACTCAAGTTCAGTGTTAAGCACAATTCAAGGGGGAGTCATGGAGAATTGGTGGAGGAGTTGCTCTCTGCGTTGCGACAACAGAAACGGGGACTGCGCCCAAAATATTTTAGACCAGCATCAACAGGGAGTGAAATACTCCAAAGCTCTAGATACTAAAAAGTGGGGCTTTCAACCGGCCACTCTGCAGCGTAACTGTGCCCTTGTCATTTAGGGTGGACACTTAGGCCATGGAGTTCCTTCTTTGGGTGTGAGGTTGCCCCAGGGGCCTGTTGGTGCCTTCTGTCTCCAACATGCCATGAGCCCAGATGGAGCCAGTCTCCCTGGGCGGCTCGCGGTGTGTGGCTCTCGGTGAGGGCAGTGGACAGGAAGTTGATGTGGAACCAAGAGGTCTTTGTGCTTTCTTGCTCTGATGAGCTCATCAAGTGGCCCCAGCAAATGCTCTGTGTGCGTAATTTCCCTAATTATCAAGTGGGCACAAATATATCGGCCTCCTGCCTTCCAGAATTTGGTCCCCAGTGGCCAAGATCTAGTTGTCCATCAATGTTGCTAATGCTTTTAAATTCTCCATAAAAGAAACAAGAGGAAGAGAGGGAAGCCAGTTTGGGAACACCGTTTGAAGAAACCTGACTGTCCCCAGTCCAACCCAGTTCCTTTGCTATTACCAGGCTGACAAGCCACCCCTCTGGCCCTCACATGCCCAGTCAGGGAAAAGAATGGCAATCTCGGTTCACGCATCTACCCTCCCCTCCTCCCTCCTACCCACCCACCCCCTGGTTTGTTCTCATGTTAAACAGCGTTGCCCCATGCACTGTTAGGAGGAGAGCACAGAGGCAGAAGACCCCGCAGCCCCAAGTGTGGTCCCGAAGGCTCACTCTCAGCTGACCACAGCCAGCCAGGGCACCCCAGAGGCATTTGAACACCTCAGGTAGAAATGGTATTGTTAAGAGCTCAGCAAAACATTTAAAAGGCTTTTTTCCCCTCTGTTACCAGGGGTTTGTTAATAGCCTTTATCTGATTTATACCTTATTAGCAATTTCTAAGTTTCCTCTTCTGCTGAGCTTGTGCTTTTGCGTAAATCTTTTCTATTTGGTTCTCATTTATGATCCCACATTCCTGTCCAGAGAGTGGTGTTTTTAATTTTCTCAGATGGAAAGCAACTTCCTAAGCAAGTGGGTGAATTAATCACAAAGCCCCCGGTGAGGGGGAGGCCAGGCAGCCCCCAGTCATCCATCACCCGCAGTGGAATTTCCCAGGCTGCTCCAGCGTTATCTCAAAGTGGTGGTTCCCTTACCTCATAGTGTCCCCAGGAGAGTGGGAGAGTGGATTAAATGAGCTCATGTGTCTTTGTGAATTGTAAATCATTCCACAGATGCAAGGCAGTATTCCTATTACATAGTGCACAGAGATGTCGGAACTAACAAAGCCTTAGAGGGGTTTTTCAGAATTCCAGGCCATGTACTGTCCCTCAGCAATGCATCCAGTTTCTGTGTGAAGGGCTCATGTTAAACTGGCCACGTCCACATACCAGCCTTCTTTCTGACTTCTTCCTGCCCACGTTGATCCAACCATGGTGGCAAGGGTTAAGAAAGTGTGCTGATTGAAGTCTTAGCGTCAAAGGGACTCAGAAAGAGATGAATCCATAACTGTCTTAATATTAAAGTCCCTGAATCAAAAAGAACCAAGTATTATAAGTGGTTTAAAGGGGAAAATATGTCTGCTGATATACTAGGTTTATCCATTATCAGAGCATTGCAGAATCCTAGCTCTGAAAACATCAGCCAACTGTCACCTCAGATGAATGGACCCTAGGGCCTGCACGTACATCTAGCATAGAGTGGGGTCCTGTGTGAACTTGGGTGTTGTAACTTCCTTTACATATTGCAGCAGTGGTCTGAGGGAGTTTCCTGATGGGTCGTATCATTAATTACCGAGCGCCTCTGCGTGTGTGTGAGCGTGTGTTTTGTGTCTTGGGTAGTTAACATTTAAGACCTGTCTTGGAAATCACTTCTTGGCAAATGCAGGATCTGGGGGTTCCTGTGGGAGTTGACTCACTGGAGTCTGTCCATTAATGACCTTCCTGCAGCACTTGCTGGTACAGGGCTGAGGCTGAGGATGCTGCGTGAGTAGCAATAAGAAAATGGAAATGATGGGAGCACTTTTAGGGAAGAACATTTGGCATCATAGTGAAGGCCACTTCCTGGAGGGGAGAGAAGGCAACATATATTCCAAAATCGACCCCGCAGATTCCTCTATTTTGCAGAGATCTTTCTGTTAAAATGAGAGTCGGGGTGCTAGGGCCATCTTGTGGGGGGAAAGCAGTGGAAGCTGCAGCACCTGTTAACTAGGGTCCTGCCACCACTGGGCTCCTAAATGGTGTTGGGGACGCACCTTAAACAGGGCAGACACACTGTGGAACTTACAGTGGGAAAAACATCCTAAGAAAACAACAAATGAAAACATTGCAGATTGGAAGGAAGGCTGTGAAGGAAGCAAACAAAGAGAACAGAAGGGGTGAAAGGGGTTGGGAGAGAGGGGGAAGAGAGAGAGAGAGAGAGAGAGAGAGAGAGAAAATGTACCAGTGAAGAGGCTGGGTGTGGTAGTGCATGCCCAATCCCAGCAACTCAAGAGGCTGAGACAGGAGGATCATGAGTTTGAGGCCAGCTTTGGCAATTTAGTAAGACTCTGTCTCAAAATGAACATAAATAAAGGAAGAAAAATGTCTGGCGGTGTAGCTCAGTGGTAAAGCTAAGTGCTCTACCCTGGGTCCAACCCCCCAGTACTGCACAGAGTGCACACACCAGCTAGAGCACAGGAAGTGAGCTCAGCAGAGGGGGCTGGAGGCGGGGCTTGGAGGGGAGCCTTGCAGTCAGAGGCCAGGGCCTGGGGCAGGAGGAAATGCTGCTGCTGCTGCTGCTGCTGGGTGGGAAGGAGGAGGAGCCAGGTCCCCTCCACCACCACCACCACCACCACCACGGGCAGGAGCACAGGTTTTTTCTCTCCAGAGCAATGGGAAATCATTGAGGGTTTTCAGGAGGTAAAACAGTAACATGATCTGAGTTCTCTCTTAAGATTGCTTCATTTTTAAGAGGATGTTCTAGCTTCTGAGCTACTGTAGCCTGCCAAATTAAGGGACTTTCTTTAAAAAGTAATAGTGCATAAATCCCAGTTTTATTTTGGTAGAACTAACAGGCATTCCGGAACTACAAAGAGGAGAGACCCTGCATCCTCCTCCTGGCACCTTGGGATAGCTTACACCACACCACACCCTCGTGCCCTGGGGGCAGGATTCTCTTCTAAGACTCCAGTCCCCTCTCCTCTCCTAAATTAGGCATTCTTTGAGGACCCCACCAAAGAGCCACAGAAGAGCACCTTCACATCCCGCATCCCTGTGTGTGCATCTGAAAGGAATGGCTGCCACATTTCCACACTGGCTCTGGTAGGGGTTTGGACCTGATCCTGTTCTATTTAGTCCAGGCATGAAAATGGCTCCTAAGCAAAGAATGTGTCCCCAGCTACAGTCCAGGCATGATGAACAGTGTGTTGAGCATCCAGTGTACATGGAGAAGGTAAGCCAATGAGGGTTACTCCGCATTCCCCAGGGATGACAATAGCTCACACTAAACCAAGGCTGCACCTTCAGCAATAACACCTGCACCAAGATCAAATACCCCTGTTTAAGGACAAGCAATGCGGTTCTCCTTCCCCAGAAGTCTGTGTGCCTGGCTCACTGGCTTCCATTGACCTCAATCCTGGACACATGCATGCTGCACCTATTTGCTCCACAGCTTCTGGACATGGAGTGCATCTGGATGAGCCACTGGACCTGCATGACCGCCATCCAAGTTCAATCTTCCCTCCCAACAGCTGAAAAGACCTCAGCCATGCCTCAGACTCACGACAAGCCCACTGCAGGATACAGGGTTGACACAAGAGCGATGGCCACAAACCAGAGTGAAACCATTTATCTGTTCAGCCAGCATTTACTGGATACCTTCTACGAGCCAGATCCTAGGGAGCACCTTCAAAGGACTAGCACGGTAGTAGGGAGATAGGCAGGCAAGCTGGGGAGGACACACTGGGAGGCACAGGATTGTGACAGAAGGTACATTGGGTGCCAGGGGTGTGACCTCAAGGTACCTTACCTGATCTGTTTGCATGGTCCTGGACACCATAGCATCTCAACTGTAAAGATTTCAATTTACACCTCTAAAAGGTAATGAGAAAAATTTCAACATGACCATAATACCATTTGACATCTTTTTTTAAATGACCAATAACTCCTGGTGAACAAGATGCCAAGGTGGGAAGGGGTGTGGGCAGGACTGAAGTCCAGTTGGAAATGATCTCTGTAGAATTGAATGGGGGTTAAGCAGGCCCCTCCCTGAAAATCCTGTGCTAAGACCAGGTTCCTCTTTGGGAAGACCTCTGCCTGAGAATGCAAGTCCAGGGGTGAAATGAGCAGCAGTTTCCCGTGAGAAGTCCCAGGACCTTGGAGTTGCCGTGATTGATAACAATGCAGGGTAACTGGAGGGTCCACACCAGCGGAGTTCGCTGTCTTGAAAACCAATGAAATCCACTCCTCTTTGAACTTTGAGGATCTGTTTGGGATCACGATGTCATTCGAGGGGAAGAAAAACGGGAAATTTCTATCTAAGAAGAAGGAGAACAGAGGAGCTGCCAAGGGAGGACTCCAGGGGACGGGAGAGCTCCAGGGCTCAGAATCGATGCACTGTCCTCCAGAGGGGCCTGCCCAGCTGTGTCCTGCGTTATCAGTGCCAGCAGGAGGGATTCTGGAAAACCTTGAGGAAGGACACATCAATACAGAGCACGCTCACTGGAAAATTAAGGAATTCGTCCGTCTGCAGTCAATGCAGTTGGAATGCTAACAACCACTGCCCCGGGGCACGGCAGAATTGTCCTTCTCTCTCCAGCTGGACACAAAACAGAGGTCAAGCAAGGGGGGCTGGCTCTGCATGGGCACTGCTCTCCGAACACCCAGTTCAGGGAAAATGAACAGGGCCCACTTGACGTTAACCCTGAAGGAGTGCACTTGTTGTGTTCCGTGTCTCAGTGAGAGAGTGAGGTGGGTGTGACTGTACCCATCTTACAGATAAAGGAACGGAACTCAGAAAGCTCCGCAAGCTGCCAAAACTGTCAAAACTGTCCCCGTGAAGCCCCAGGGCCCGAGCTGACTTGCCTCCTGGTGCATTAGCCACAGGGAAGTGACCACAGGTATGTCTGGGCTTCCTGAGACAATGAAGGCCTTGGCAGGACAAAGCAGTGTCTCTGGACAACCTGTGGGAGGGGGAAGTCAGCCCTGTTTTTAAATCATTTAGTTCTGCAAACCTCCTTCAAATTATATCACAACAGCAGAGAATCATTTCCTGTCACTGGCTCACTAACCCAGCATTTTATCTATGGAGGAGCTTGAGTGAAGACTTACAGCTGAACCCCTGCCAGTCCCCCCGCCCCTCCCTGCACACACACCCTGGCCTCCTCTTCTCCCCAGGGTACAGAATGGAGGCTGCAGTGTGAGGTCAAAGGTAGTTTCTGGGCCTCTCTGCAACCACAGTATCCAGAAGAATCCATGTTAAGCTCCACAAGGTCGGTTCATTCCCGGCACCCAGAAAAGTACCTGGCGTGAGGCAGAGTTCAGTAGATACTTTTGGATGAAGGACACATGGATTGGTGGGTGGATGGAGAAATGAATACAAGAAGGAGTGGGGGGTGGGATGGATGATGAGTAAATGGGTCAGTGGAAGAGTGTTTAATGGGTGGGTGGGTGGATAGATAGATGAACTGAAGGATGGATGGGTGGGAGGAGGGATGTAAGTGAGTCCGTGGATGAGCAGATAGTGTGTGGGTGGAAGGAAGGATGGATAGATGGGTGGCATGAGGTTGGGTCGGTACGTGACTGGATGGGTGGTAACTGCAGCACTCTCAGACGTATGCAGAGTGAGGCTGTCTCCTCACAGCTTGAGTAATGGCTGAATCTTGGGGAGAAGGCTCTGAGGCCACTGTCTTTTATAAAGTCTAGAACTTGAGCATCCTCAACTCCATTTTTATGTACACCCGACGTCATTCTACAATGGATTTTCAGTAGCTGACAAGAAAAGACACAATACAGTCAATAGAAAATAAAGTAAAATAAAAAACAGGAAATGAGAGCCGAGAGAACCCAGGAGGCTGAGTCTGCTGGTTTCTGTACAGCGTCCACGGAGAGCAAGGTGACAGGAGCCACTGTCCTTCCAGCCAGGGCTTCTCTGAGGGCCATTGCTTGACTTAGCCAATGCAGGAGGAGGCGGATCAAGAGTATAGAATGTAAAGCTAGCCATAACAGTTAAGAACAAAATCCCGGGGCCCAGTGACCCCTCCCCACTGCACAGAGAACTCCGACATTTCCCTCCTCATGTTATCAGTGCAGCCCTGGGGAAGGGCAGCTGCCTCCACCTCCTTCTTAGAGATGAGAAAACAGGTGAGAGAGGCCAGAGGTCCCACGGTGAGTCGGACTGGATCTTGGACGTGGGCTGGCAGCCCCTGGGTGCTGTTGACCCCCCACACACACACACAGAGGAGCTCTGTCCACAACCTCAGGGGGGCAAGAGGGACAAGCCTTCACCATGACTGTACCCTCGGGTTCCATGTTGCCCTGGTGGCAACCTCAGTTGCTTGGTGAAGTAAGGACAGGGCACATGCAGGTCTCAGATGTCTCTGCTGTGACCACTTTTCCTATCATACTGGATTAGAAGCATCTTGCAGAGTCAGCAGGAAGGACCAGCCCAGTCTAGCAGGTCTGTCAGAGGGGTAGGAGGGGGGGCCCCTGTTATCTCAGACCTAGAAACACTGGTATGATCCAAGGGATCTCCTCTGAGGAGCCAAGGTCCCTCACTGTGGGCTCTGTCCCCTGCCCTCACGTTCTATGCCTTGCAGGACCTGGTTCAGGGGAGACAGCCTCAAGACACAGAGTGAGAAACCAACGGTGGTAGCATCCAGAGGCCTCCTGCCACTCCCAGCTAAGCAGAGCTTAGTGGGTGTCTCTCTTTATTAAAATTTCTGGGAGATTTTATTTGCACTTTAATTGGCTTCCAGGGAGGAGGAGAAGAGGTCGAAGTTCACAAGTTAAGACCATGAATGATAATGTGCTGCAGATGGCTCCATTCTGGGTCCCAGGTGTTTGCTATTAACAGTTGAACTGTCCCGCTAAGGACGGTTCTGATCACTCACTCCTGGTCCCGTGGTTTCCCTAGCCTTCTGGGGCCCATCTGGCAGGCCTGCTGGGTCAGCAGCCGGTTCTGATTCTTTCCATTTCTGGAGAGGACCTGAGGGTGTCTGGCCCATAAACTGCAGGGCTTTCCTTCTATCACTTGTGCCCAGTGTCCCCAGTGTCCCCAGTGTTATGCGTGAGCACCCTCCCATAGCAGAGTGGGTGGACTTGGTCCCTGCCCCTCTCCCATCACCCCATGAGGACTCAGGCTGCTACTTCAACAAGTCCCTCTTCCCCTGCCTGCAGCTCATTAGGACCTGAATGGACTCAAAATGCCCTCAGATGTGTGCGCGGTGACCGGTGCTTGGCCGCAGGTATACTGGATAAATCCCCAAACCTGACCTGTTTCCACCACACAGATCTTTAGGGAAGCACCTTAACATGTGCTGGGAAGGAAGGAACCTCAGGACAGGCAGCCTCCTGCCTCCTCCTCCCCTGCTAAAGCTCCTGGTACAGCCATTTGTCCCCCTGTCTGGACTCCTCATAGCCCTTAGCTGACATGCATAACTTGAAACACCTGACCTCTCTGAGCACCAGTCTCTTCATCTGTGAAATGGGAAAAATATAATTTGACTCACGGGGAGGGGCCAGCATGATAGAGTGTCCCATGACAGGGTTTCACTAAACAACCTGTTGTCAGCATTTATTCTTATGAAGGTGAGAAGAAATTAAAAGCCCCCCAAATGGGGTGCCCTCCTTGAGCTGCACCACTCTCCCACTGTGCCACCCGTCTCCCCAGACTGCAGACCCCACACCAGGCCCAATAGCACAGGCTACTTGGCTGCACATAAATTCTATGTATGGGATTTAAAATGTTTATTCACTGTCACAATCATGGAAGGCCTAAGGATTTTTCTGAAGATGGCCCAAGAATCTCTGATTTGAAAACTATCAGAGCCAAGTCCATCCACCTGTGACCTCTCGTGCTCTAGGAGGACCTCCATCTCACCTGGGAGAAGCAGCTTTAAGGTGGGGCGTAGGAACCAGGAAGGAGGAGAGCAGCTCTGCACTGGGAGTGGCCGAGTGGCCTGAAATAGCCCTGGATGTGGCGGGAGCCTGTGTGCTTGGGAGAGTGGGGCCCAGGATTTGTGGCCATAGCGCAGTCTGAGCTCTGTGGCTGGCCTTGGCTGCGGACAGAAGGACAAGAGAACAGGTGGAGTGTGCCCGTGGGAGGTGAGCATTGGGGAAAACATTTGGAAGAAGCTTCCAGGAGCTGAAAACAAATGAAAGCCCAGGCAGGTAACCGCCGTCGAGCCACAGGCTTGTGCATTGAGTGCATGGTTCTGTTGTTTGTGGTCCCGGGTTGGTTCTTGTTGATTAGAGAAAACCCGGCCGGCCGTTTCAGCCAGGAGCAGGGTCTTTTGGCTTCTTGAACACCGGAGATGTATCAGGTTGAGGGATGGAGTGACCACTGATCACTGCTTCCTTCGCCTCCTGAGTCTTTGGGTCTTCAGTTTCCTTGTTCTTGTGGTTTAACAGATTAGAGACTGCTCCATGCTGGCTGCGGTTATGATACACTGTGCTCTGCACCACGTCGGAAGTGATTCTGAGCCTGAGTCTGTAACTTGAAGTAGGCAAAGTGGCAATTCTAAGAGGAAAAAAAACTGGACATTCTGAGGGGCTGTGGCAGCTACATTTCACAGTGCTGCAAAGCTGACCAGAGGCCTCCACATTCTGGCTGAGGCTCATCTCCCCTCCTCCTTGGTGTGGGTGGGGGTGGTGATCCCCCTTGAGATGGGGTGCACAGTCTTCTGGTTGTACTTCCAGGCCATACGCCTTGGTAGAGGAGGGCCTCAGGCCTGCCGATCCGTGGCTTCCACTGTGAAAATGAAGCTCCATCTTGATCTGCAAAAAGAAAGAAGTGGCCTCAGAAATTCAGGGACCTATTTCCCCAAACCAGTTAGCCCTTCACTCACTGGTCATTTATCAGCTGCAGACACTGTGACTTTTGGACTTTTTCACCCCCAACTGATTTAAAGAGAGCTACCTGGACGGTTTCCCATCCCCGGGCTCCTGAGAGCTGGCTTTCCCACAGCTCTGACCTGTCCTCGCAGCTGCCTGGCTCTCCAAATCTTCTCCCACCATCACTCCCAGGAGGACCCCGTGGTCAGCCTTTGGACTGACACGACCCAGAGCTCAGTGCTGGGGAACCAACACTGCTGCCCGTTTATTAACCAGAAAGAGCAGGACCTCCAAATCCAGCCTGATTCGAGATGCTTTCCTTGGCTGCCTAACTTCCAACAGAAAAGCAGTTGTCTCCAATTCTCCCCAGAGAGCTTTTGCAAGGAGATAACTCCCGACTTCTACTGTCAGGGTTGATGGATGGGCTTAGTATGATTCACCCCAAGGAATGCAGCGGTAAAACGCACAATAGGCTCCTACAAGAAAAGAATTTTCTGACTGCAGATTTGTCAAAGTAAAAGTAACCCCTAACAATGTTTCACTTGGCAGTTTTGTGACAGCTAGAATATTAAGCCATGACTGCATTCATGGTGGGAAGCGCTAAGTGGCATTCCTCTTTTTTAAAAATTGTGGGGGTTTTGCCCCCAAAATCACCAGCTTTCCACTTCATCATCTTTTTATTCCTAACCTTGCATTCGGCATGGCAAACTTGCCCCAGTATCCCTAGTAGTTAAGTCTTACATAAAGAGGAGATGTGTCCAGCAAAAGAGGTGCACCCCAGCAGGGGCCGCCAACACCCTGCCATGGCACCTGAGAGCAATTCTCTGCCCCAAGCGGAAAGCAGCACTTTTTTCTGTGTCTCAGGTGTAATTATTTTAAAGCGTTTTTGTGCCAAGAGAAAGCACTGGAGATGGCTCCTTTTCTGAGTGATTCTCCAATTTTATGGCTCTGCCCCAGTCTATCATTGCTGCACGTCACTTCAGTCAGCTGCTGTCCTGGCATATTTGGGATGATTCATTAGATGTATTAAAAAGTACACTGTGATGGGCTTTTCACCGTGTGGAAGAGACGGGGGCTTGTCTTTTGAATACAGACCATGACCTGTGCCCAATCCTGGATGTCATCAACAGCTCCATAGCCCAGGTCAGGGTTCACTTCATGGAGGCTCCAAGAAATACGCTACTAAATAAGAAAGGAAAAATACGAGTGAGGGGAAGGCAGAATTGCCACACTGGGTTTTTTGAAGCAAATGGAAGGGAAATATCCATCTGGGCACAACCAGACACTTTCTGGCACCTTCATTAGTGTGCAGGATGAGAATTAGCCCATTGAGCGTAATTCTTAAAGACATTTGACAAGTCATTCCTGGTTTGAAGAGACAGATACTCATGGAATTTTACTGATTTCTAAAATCAGGTAAGGTTTCCAAATGTTGTACTTTGGACTCTTAGAAATGGGAACCAGGCCACCATTTGACCCAGCTATCCCTCTCCTCCTTCTATATCCAAAGGACTTAAAAACAGCACACTACAGGGACACAGCCTCATCAATGTTTATAGCAGCTCAATTCACAATAGCTAAACTGTGGAACCAACCTAGATGCCCTTCAGTAGATGAATGGATTTAAAAAAGTGACATTTATACACAATGGAATGTTACTCAGCAATAAAAGCAAATAAAATCATGGCACTTGCAGGTAAATGGATGGAGTTGGAGGAGATAATGCTAAGTGAAGTTAGCCAATCCCAAAAAACCAAATGCCAAATGTTTTCTCTGATATAAGGAGGCTGATTCATAGTGGGGTAGGGAGGGGGAACATGGGAGGAATAGATGAACTCTGGATAGGGCAACGGGGTGGGAGGGAAAGGGAGGGGGCAGGGGGTTAGAAATGATGGAGGAATGTGATGGACATCATTACCCAAAGTACATGTATGAAGACACCAATTGGTGTGAATATACTTTGTATACAACCAAAGATATGAAAAATTATGTTTTATGCGTGTAATAAGATTTGTAATGCATTCCTCTGTCCTATATAAATTTTTAAAAATCAATTTTAAAAAAGATCTGGAAAAAAATGGGAACCAGGGTGTCCCACAGAATTATTTCTAAGCAAATTACATGAGCGTGATCTATGATGAGCCTGGAGTGCATTAGTCCACAGAGCACCCTTAAAACATTTGGATTTTAAATCTAGGCAAGTTGTTCACAAACTTGAATGGACAGCAAAGTCTCTTGGGCCATCTGCTGAGCAGGTGAGCTGGTGTGGCCTTACAGTGGGAGGCTACTCAGCCACAGGAACGTGGTACCCCCTCATGCTACTTTGGAAAACCTATGCTAAGGCAAAGGGACCAGACGCAGAGGCTACATGCCATACGATTCCACTTCCGTGGAGCAAACAGAATTGTGGAGTCCTTATAGTCGGGGCGGGAGGAGGGAGACTGTGGAGCAGGGGTTTGATGGGCAGGGCTGTGTTTGGTAGGTAGGGAGGAGGTTCTAAAATCAAAGTGGCAAGGCTGCATGGCAGTGAATGTTCTAGGAACCACAGAATTGGACATTTTTAAATGGCTTAAGGGGTGACTCTTAAGTTCTCTGCATTTTTAAGTCAAGCAGCTCAGCTGGAGGACTGGCTAAAACACAGGTTTCAGGACCCTTCCCTGAGGATTCCTGACTCAGTGGTTCTGGGCTGGGGATTTCTATCTGTAGAAGTCGCTGGTGCTGCTGGTCCTGGGACACAGTGGGAACCTGGCCGGGGCGTGTGCTGGGTCATGACAGAGTATTCCCTGTATCCACACCTGTACGTCCAGAGGGTGCTGATCTCCATCCACGTCTCTGCAGTTCCTGAAAGGCCATCCAGTGCTGACCTGACATCTGGAATAAAGAGAATGGTTCTTCATCATTGAATTTGGAGCCAAAATCCTTGGTTAGATCTAGTGTCCACCATCCCCTGACCATGAACTCTTAAGTCCCTTTACACGTGGGGATAAGGAGGCCTGTATAACTAGATTATTTTGAAAATTTAAAAATTATAAAGAAGAAAAGTATGACTATGGAAAAGCACCACCCTACTGCCTGCTTCAGAGCAGGGCTCAATAGTTACACTAAATGTTATTTTTTGCTCAATTGCTAATCTTGGGAATCTATCAACTGTGATAGGAAAACTATGACAGGGAAAGGAATGAGCAGCCATGGGAAGCCAGCGGACTCCACTTGTGTGGCATGAATACTAGTGAGCCTGAGCACTGGGCATCTCAAGGACCATTCTGGAGGAGAGGGATCTTAGATAGGGAAGGGGCTTGGCCCAGACCTGCTGCAGGGACAGTAGGCCACACTCAGGCCATTTCTGAATTATCTTGAGGTCGTCCTCAGAGCTTTGACTGTGGACCCCTGAACAACACTTCCTTGGTGAGTGAATGAGTGAGTGAGGGGAGGAAGGAGAGAGATGCCACCACACCACCCAAGTCAGCTGACCCTGCCGTCCTGGAGAGGCCAAAGGCAGCCGACTAGGAAGCAGGATACTACACTTGGCTTCTCTGAGATCCCCCTGGTGTGGCCGAGCTGGAGTGACAGTGATCATCAGCAGTCACAGCGATAGGGTGTTTGGGCCCACAGGACTCGGGTTCAGCTGGTGTGTCATTCATACAAACCCACTGACGAATGTCACCTGAGCCTGAGTCCTTGGCTCCTACTGGGCCCCACACAGTAGGTCCAATGGCTCTTTGGGATGTGAGGGATATTGTGGTAAGTGTAGCTCAGGACAGGATTATAATGAGGACGAGCTAATATTTGGTGCTATTAAATTCTTCTCTTGAGACCTGAAATAACTTTAGATTATTAAATTCCATGCATGGGGGGTCATCAGGCTAGCAGTAATTTTTTGAGACTTTCTCAGTGCTGAGCATCAATCCAGTAAGGATGCTTCCGGGCATAGAAGGGTGAGGAGCAGGCCTCTGGCTCATAGTTCAAAAATACTTGCTAAGAAGCAGGAATAGGGCTCGGAGCCCTTCAGAGCCGCCTGCACTTGTGGCAGTGTCTGCTCCTACCCAGGCCAGGCAAGACTCCCTGTTTAATGACACCCAGGTGTCGTCCTGCCACCGCAGGGCCTTGCTCCTAACCTCGAATGATACCACCTCCCTCAGGTTCCTTGGGGAAGGGGCTGCCTCTCTGAGTGTGGTTTTGCAAGAAGAGCCTCCTTCCCGCTGTTGGATAACTCTCTCCAGGACAGGCATGTCCCTTGGTGCTGGCTCTTCCCCCAGTGTGTCAGCAGCTTCTTCCTCTTGTCCTTGGCATGAGAGGCTCAGATGTGTGTCCTCCCCGGGGAGGTTTCCCAGTGGGGTTCTGTGGGACCCACCCTCCTAGGCACATCCTCTCCTCTTGCTGTCTTATTCTTCCCCTCAGTCCTTCCCTCTCTGACCCACTTACTCCTCGTCCTTACCCTGCTCATCCCGTCCACCCCCGGGGCATGTGCCCGCTCCACACCTGGGGTTTGTAAGCTGTGTATTGAATTCATACTCGCACCACCGTGGGAGGATGAGTGGCAGGTGCTCTGCTTTTCCTCCTCCAAACCCTGACTTCCCCAAGTCCAAGGAAGGTTGAGGGATGTGCTGCGAGAGAAGGCCGCCTGCCTCTCTGGGGAGGAACCGCAACAGGACAGAGCCAGCAGGTTATCTATGGCAGAAAGTGCTCCTTGGTTTGATCACCATTTGTCTTCCAAAGAGCATTCAGGGGCTGCAGTTAGGCTCAGTGAGGAGTTTGCCTGGGATGCCCAAAGCCCCAGGCTCCGTCCCCAGCGCCACAAAAGGAGAGAGAGAAGCACTGGTCTTCAGATGCTGGCAGTGGCTTCTGCCTGCCTCAGGGAGATGCAGTGATGGAGCACAGCTGGGCCCAGGCCAGGGAGAGGCAGGACTCTCGGGAAGAACTGCAGCCCCTTGAGAGAGTCAGCCAGGCCCCTGGTTGGAGGGAGGAGGAATCACCTTGATCTTGGGGCCACTGTGCGTCTGTGAACGCCGGGGACTCTCTGGTGTAGGCCCGCACCATGCTGTGCGTGAGCAACCCTGATCAAGGATCCCGAGGGCAGGGGCATTCTCGACCTCCTCGGCATCAGAGGAGGGTGCTGCCACCTTGTTAAAACACCTCAGGAAACTGATACCTGAAAATCCTTCCTCAGAGCAAAACTAGAACCCTGTGCATTGGGCAGGTAGTATTCACCGGTGATTCTAAATGACAGAGAACTATATAAGCACTTGGGGTTTGTCCTTAAACAGCATCAGAAAAAGCCAAGGAAACAGGAATTTAGCATCCCACAGACAATGGTGCTCCCGCTGGTGGCAACAGGTCCTCCCAGGACCTCTGCAGTTTAATCCCTGCCCTGAAACTGAGCTCATTCATCTTATCTGTTTCTATTTCTTTAATATCAACCCCTTTCCCTCAAAATCGACATGTGTGTCACATGAAAAAGACTGAGATGGGGAGCCTCGCCTGAGCCGGGCTCGGACTGCCTTGGCCCCATGAAGAATGGGGTGCTTCCTGCCTCCCTTTCTATCATCCTCGCTGGGACTCTTCCTGGGCCTTACGGCTTATCCCAGTGTCTTTGCTAACTGACTTTTAACCCTGTCTGGAAATCGCTTCCCTTCCAGAAGAGCAGGTCATGACACTGAGTGAGCGTGAGGCTCCATCTCCCGGATCAGGCCTGGAGATGTGTGTGTGTGCCCTGGGGAAACTCAAATATGGGAAAAGGTCTGATCTGGGCCTGTTTCCTTGCAAAAGGAAGAACTGCTCTCAGTTCCCTGGGTAATCGGTCTCTTCGACACAAAACTTTATAAATTGAAAATACTGCACTCTGTAGTTTGTTGAAGCTGCTCATCATCATTTTGATACCAGGAATCGTCAATCTATCTGCCAAGGAAAGTTGCAAAGCCTTCGAAGGGAGCTAACTCCATTACAGCACGAGCCCATTCTGGTTTACTGCCTTTGCATCCGACAGAGCAGGACTTCCACCCATTAATTTATCTGTGATTAGAATCACACTCCGCAGGTTGAAGCCTGGGATAAATAGAAAGCACATGGGGCTGGAGCAGTGTCCTCAGTTCAGCTGTGGGCATCATCAGGATCTCGAAGTTGCCATGCCCCGTCATTACTTGGTGGCTAGTCTGCCATCCTCGGGGAAGCAGAGCACTTGTGTTGGTTTGGCCAATTGATTGAGATCCAATTACAGCATCATCCTGTAAATGTCTCCATGGGGAGAGAAGGCTGGGCTTCCTGGAAAGCAGGTCTTGCTCCCTCACTAAGTAGTAAAACCTGCGTTTCTGGCATGCCTGCCCCTTTCCATCCTTGCTGCCTCAAGACAAGGGCAAATGCATTTGTAAAAGAGCAGCAATGACATGCTGTGTGTCATGTAACTGAATTAGCCTGTTCTGTTGCCAAAACAAAACATGTGAAGCTGGTTACTTTATAAAGAAAAGAGGTTTATTTAGATGGCAGCTCTGGAGGTTCAACTCTGGTGAGGGCCTCACAGTACATGGCATCACAATGACAGAAATATGTGCAAGAGGGAGAGATTACATGGCAAAAGAGGAAGCAAGTGGGATTCAGGGCCCAGGATTGCTCTCTTCCCAACATCTCACTTTTGGAGGAACTAACCAGGGTCCCTCAAAAACCATATTAATCTCTTCTGAAGGCAGCACCCCCAAGTGACCTAACTGCCTACCACCAGGCCATTGCCATTAGAGGCCACCTCACAACATCAGCACACTGGGACCAAGCTTGAGCACATAAACCCCCAGGGGCCACCGTGAACCACATCCACAACACCAGCTGCCGTAGGAACAAGCCCTAATGCTGAGTGGCTTGCAGGTGAGAGGTGCCTTTCCCTTCCAAGTGACACTGGGGCTCAGGCTGCCACTGCCCTCCCTGCAGTAAGCCAGGACCTGGGGACGGATCTGGCTCTGCCTCTCCTGATCTCAACTGCAGGGAGAGAGGAGGCCGTAGGGAAGGCACACTTGCCTCAATACCACAGACCCAAAGTGACCCACACCACTTCTACTCGTGTCCCTTGCCAAGAATTGGTCACACAGCCCACCCAAGTACCAGGGGCCTGGGCAGCCTCTCTAGACCAAAGGGTGCATAGCTTTGCTGGGGAGTTGGCCAACTCTGCCACACTCAATCATTGCTCTGAAAACTTGAGGCACAGACAGGACCTGCATCTATGGGCCGCATTCACCCTCCTACATAGGTACCAGGGAAGCCAACCATTCAACCTTTGGAGACCTGAGTGCCAATCTCAGCCGGCCATGATTTACAGAGGGACCATGTGTCCCTGGATCCATGGGCCTGAGAAGCACAGTCGTTTGTATCTTTCGGTCCTTTGCATTTGCCAGTAAGGACACTGGTGTGTGCTCCTCTGGTGAGCTCCAGATCCTGAGAACTCACTCTGCATTGCGTTGTTCCAGCCTGAACTGACGCCTGTATAGAGAGACTGTCTGACGTTGTTGGGTTGAAAACTTTTAAAGGACCATTTCTGTTTTGACAGGGCACTTCTTGGTTGGTGGCGTTGGCACGGGGTGGGGCGGATGTCGCATGCTCTGAGGGTGCCTCTTCTCACCCTGTATGCCTCAGCCTTTGTTCACTGAGACACCTGAGCGGTGGCGCCCGGGAGCAGCCCCAGGAGAAGGCGGGAAGGGCGTGGTGCCCCTGCTCACTGTGGTCTCCCCCACACAGGTTCCCCTTCCCCATGGTGTTCAGCAGCTGCAGCCGGAAGGACCTGGAGGCCAGCCTGGAGAAGGGCATGGGGATGTGCCTCTTCAACCTGCCAGAGGTCAAGCAGGCTTTTGGGGGGCAGAAGTGTGGGAACGGATACGTGGAGGAAGGCGAGGAGTGTGACTGCGGGGAGCCCGAGGTAAGGGGGCGTCTCCAGAACATTCCCTCAAGTTCTCGCTGGGCAAAGGAGTGAGAAATTGGAGAAACTGGGCAACAGAGTGAACGTGCTGGAAACTCGGGGTGGAAAAGTCCTGGAGAGCCACCTTCAACGAGCCCCAGAAGCCACGGTGGCTTTCTTGAATTTAAACTATTGCACAAAATAAGTGACTTAAATAGAGAATCTTCCCTGTTGAAGGGAGCAATATCCTTCAGTGAGGTGAGGATAAGAACAATAAAAAAGCTTTTAGCTTTGAGTTTGACCCAGAAGAAAGCCTTGGAATTGTAGCTTCAAAGAGCCACTAAGCACCATTTCTCCCTCTTTGTAGGGCAGGCTGCTAGAGGGGAATTTGAATAAGCAGAGCTCTTTAGCCAAGAGTCTGCTCTCAAGTTGAAATCCTGCCGCAGCCTCCTCTGCATGCAGGGCCTGAGGCTCCCAGGGCTTCTGGTGCTAGCCCTTGTTAGCTCTCAGAAGCAATAAGTGAAGGCGGGAGTGTTTTTATCCAGCCCAGGGATTATTTAATGCCAGTCAATCTCGGGAAATTTTCTGGTTTCTATAGGTCCCAAGATAATCAATATAAAAAAAAAAAAATGTCTAGCAGCCACTTTTTAATGTCTGAAAAGTCTTGAGAAGGAAAGAGGGGACACAGTAGCACCTCCCTATAAAGCATGGAGGAGGTCGTGTTTAGAATCAATCAAAGCAAGGAGTTTGTGTAGCAGGCAGCTGCCTGTGGGGTCCCCTCCCTCCCTGAGAGCGTAGACGAGCCAAAGTGATCATCAGGTGCAAGGCCAGCTCAGCTAAATTTGCAGATGGGCTAAGAGGGGTTTAGAGAGTGTCTCAGAAGTTTGCTCTGAAAGGGGACCAGGAGGGAAGGAAAAACGAGCTTAGACTCCAAAGCATCCAGCATGTCCCTGTCGCTCACCCAGCCAGTGGGTAGGAGAAGGCTTACCATGACCCGTCTCTGGGGTTTTCCATATCAGGAGGACTGGTCTTGGTCTGACAGTTTCTACAACCATGTGGAGGTGGCTTTGCGCCATCTTTCATGCTCTTGTCAAACTCAGAACTTAAGGATAACGGCCTTGTTCACAGTGGTGGTTAATTGTGCTCAGGATGCACCGGGAGTGATTGTTGTGTGGGAACAAGTCCTAATTACCATGTTACAGACACTCCTTAAGATGAGCAAAGGAAAACGTAGAACCAGCTTGGGATGGGGCATGCACAGGGAAAGAGCCTTGAAAATGACTTAAATAGGAAACATAATTAGCCTAAGTTACCCATATTTCTCAGAAGGCCATGTTGACTTACAGTGGTTTGTCTTTGATTTGAACTCCTCGTAATTGTTTATTAATGGTGGCTCTTCATGGAGCCATAAACTCCCAGTTTGGAATGACCCCATTAGCAGTCCTTTGTTCCATCTACCACCACCACGGCCAACATCACCACCTCCGCTCTCCGCAGTCATCCCCATCACCAGACCAACATCCCCACTAACCAGCACCCCGCCAATAACTCCTATAGCCACTGCCACCTCCATAGCTGCCGTCACCACCACCATCATGTCAGCAAATACTTGGCACCTGACACCTGCTGGCCACTCTGTTCCGGAAGGGTGGCGCAGCTTTGGCAGGGTGCCTACCCTCCCTCCAGATCATAGCTGGTTGTAAACTCCTCCTATGGCAAGCCATGTTCTACCGGCCTGTAACTTCCACCTTTGGGTTTCTGTGGTTAGGGATCCTTATTTTGTAAAGTGAGCTCTTGATGTTTAAAGAGATCTCTCCTTCCCTTCCCGTAATGTTCTCCCCTCCAAGAAATTTGTCCAAGTCACAGTAAGCCTTCTGCCTCACTTGCTGGCTTGTTCTTTAAAATTTTGCATGATTTGCTTTTCCAGCAGTGTGGCAGCCATTTCCAGTTTCCAAACTGCCCCCACCAGGAGACTTTGAGTCTCATTAGAGCTCTCGGTCTGTTGGACTTTCAGACCTGTTACCTGAGCTCTCTCCCGCTCCCCAGTGCTCGGGCCCTGCAGGTACTCCTGTATCCTCCGGCCCACAGAAAGGCTCAGTGTGTTGCCACGTAGGTAGGCTTTCCACCAGCACAGGCTGGACCTTGCCTCTGAGCCCCCACTTGCAGAAACAGCGCCCCCCTCCAGTTTCATTTCAGGAAGATGCATTCCAGTTGTATCCCAGTTCATTGTGACTGAATCCACATCTGCCACCACTGTGTGGAATGACAATTAGGCCGTGCGGAGGGGGGCCTCCTAATGGCTCCATTATTCTTTCTTCTTTGGAGACTTGGTATTCGTTGGTTCTGTTGCATCTCTATGCGGTACTAAAATAAAAATGTATTACCCGATGAAGAGTTTGTCTCCTCTGAGAAATATGGTACTGCAGAGGAAGTGGATTCAGGGTAGTTAAAAGGCAAGTGATTGTCGCAGCCCTGCAGTACAGGGAGTCGGATTCATATCCGCAGAAGGAAATCCTGACGGCTTGCTCACTCCTCCAGCCGGCAGGATGGGAAGGCAACCTTATCTCCTTGTTTAGAGTCGCTAGTATGCCGGGAGCTTGCGAATCTCTCTTTAAACTTAGTTATCTTTCTCACATTATCAATCCCCTTTGAAGTCAGACATTCTACTTGGCTGCGTTTCCATTTGAGCGGCTGCTTATATTTTAGGTGATTTGGGGAGGGGGCAGGGTTCTTAAAGGACTTGGGAACCCAGATATAGGATGGCTGGCTTCATTTAGAATTTTAAGGACATCTCTCGTTTGGTTGATCTATCACCAGTTGAGCCTCTTAGACCGTAACAAGCAGTGTGGTTGTCCCTTTGATGGCATCTATCAGTATTGCAATTAATGAGCTCCTTTGGAAAAAAAATCAAGCAAGTTGCTAAACTTTTTTTTTTTTTTTTTTTTAGAATTGTGAGTGCACGAGCTGGAAACCCTTGCTGGCATGAAAGTTATAGCTATGACTTCTGGTTGGCAGTTCTATCTTATTGTATATATCACACATTCCGGATGTTTATAAAGTTCTCAAACATTTAAAATTTAATAACTTTGGAAGTATGTATGATAGGGGCAAATGGTAAACACCAAATGAGAGCATAATTCATAGAGTTTCACACAGGACACAGTTCAGGTACCCAGGCTCACCATAAATCTCGACCACTGACAAAATTTATTAATTGCATTTATGATACCAATGATAATTTTTTTTTCATAAAAGATAGTGTTCAGGAGTAAACTGTTACACTATTAAACTTGTATACAGTTAGCTTCACCCTAGCCAATAGTCCATAAATCCATCAGAGCATATTGTACATTGACAAAAAGAACATTGATAAATCAAACAGTATTGAGGATTCTATGAATCGTTCCATCTTAGGATAATTATAATTCCTTCTAAAATGTACAGTCTTTCAGCCATTGGAATGCTCTGCTGTACACAGACTTCATAAATTGGCTAAATGCATGCAGGCTTTTTGAGAACTAAGTTGAAGATGTCAACCTCATATTTCTTTTGTTGGAAAGGAAATGGGTACTTATGAAGCCCAGCGCAGTAAAGGAGCCCCTTCTCTCGTCTCTGTGTCAGAGGGGGCAGGGCACCTGGCATTCCACCTGCCTAAACCCCTTGGCAGTCAGGATGCTTGGCCCCAGCCCTCCTTCCGGCTTCTTGGCCATTCTGATGTCCAGTTCTGGCTCCCAGAGCACCTTCAGCCAACAGCCTCCCTGTGCCGGAGGGGGCTCATCCACATCCACCTGCCTTGACTGCAGGGAACTGGGGCTCAAACTCGAGATCTGACTCCACCCAAGAGGAAAGCGTTCTGTTTCTGCTCTGTTTTGTTTTTGTGGTGCCAGGACTGGACCTCACACATGCCAGGCAAGCACTCTACCGCTGAGCTACACCCCGAGTCCTACTGAAAGTGTTCATGTTTTTAAATATTTTTAGTTGTAGATGAGCACGATACCTTTATTTTGTTTGTTTATTTTTTGGTGGTGCTGGGGAACGAACCCAGTGCCTCACACATGCAAGGCAGGCTCTCTACCACTGAGCTACAGCCCCAGTCCCAAGAAAGTGTTCACTTTGGAGGCGCCAAGGCTGTCTGCATATGTTTGAATAAGTAATTTCCCGGTCCTCCGGGGTCCTGTTGCTGCTCATTTCAGTGAGCCCTGCATGGAGACCGCTCTGAAGGCCCTGCTGCCCTGCTGCCCAACCTGGGTCTGTCTGGCCACCCGCCTTCCTAACCCAGCCGCTTTACCTCTCCTGAAGGCCCTCAGTGCTCCTGACTTTGCCAGGGGCTCGCAGACCCAGTCCGTTCAACACAGAACAGAAACTTTGCTTTCTTCAGATGACACTGACCCTCGGGGCAGGTTAGCAGGTTGGAAGCTAGACCCGCACGTTCTTTCGCAGTCCTTTAGGGTGTGACATTGGTGTGAGATTTTGCTCTGTGTGGCCCTGTCAAACAGATTCCATTCCCCTCCCCAGGAATGTACAAATCGCTGCTGCAACGCCACTACCTGCACCCTGAAGCCAGATGCTGTGTGCGCACACGGGCTCTGCTGCGAGGACTGTCAGGTGAGTCTGCAAAATGACAGTTGGTGCCAAGGTCACGGATGGGCATGGTGGTTCAAATCCAATCCAATGCAGGGCAAGCAATAGGGCAGGATGATTTCAGCACTCGGGCAGTATGAAGTCTCACTCCTTTTCAAGTAAATGCATGTTAGCCACCTCTTATTTTTTAATATCTTCCAAGCTTCTGGTGAAAGTTACACTTTAATTGCTAATCATCTGGGATAGATTATTCACATACCAGCTGAAAACTAGTAGGACCAAAGCACTTGCACTCGACATTTGTGTCGTTGGTGGCACATGGGGTCCTGTCCCCATGACAGAACAGTGCACAGAGAATCAGACTCATACCCCCGCCAGATTCACGGTAAGTCCATCTGCTTGATGCCAAGAACATCTGGCAGGTGGGGCCAGAACCCATATGGGCTGTTTTAGAGGTTTTGCATCAATATCTCAACCTTAATGTCATCCCTGTCCAGCATAGTCAGGGTGGCAGCCTTGGGCCTTGGCCATCTTTGACCCTTGAGTGCATTTGCTTTGGCAGACCCTTGTCTCATTACCCACAGCTGATATCTCACAGAATAGAAGCCTGATTCTAAGGGTAGAGTTGTACTTCTTGTTAATTAAGCAGTTGATCATGGCAGGCCACTTACAAGAAACTCCCTCCGAGCTGCCCTGCTGGGGCCTGATAATTTAGAAGTATTATACCTTTTACAGTCAGCGTTAAGATACCCTTCCTGGTGGTCGTTGGCCTGTGGGGAATGTTATGAGAAGCTGGCACTCCCTGGCCCAGCTGCTGGTGGTGAGAGGTGCCTGGAGGGGGCTTGGTAAGGTGGGAAGGGGACTGAGCCTCAACCAGTGAGGATCAAGATGGTCACAGGGAGGAAGAGGTGGGAGGGTCTTGTGGCACCACCAGTGTGGTCCACATTGACAACTTTGAACAAGTTCATTCAGATTCCTAGACCTTCCAGAAGTTGGCTGTTGTCTTGCCTCACTGCCTTTGAGGAGTGTGCAGAAAACCACACCCAGGTCGTGGGGTTCCTTGGCTGCACAGCCTCAGAAAAGGCACTCGGAGCCTTAATTTACCCAACTGCAAAAAAGATGAGGTATTGGTCAGAGGCGTTCTGATGCCTTTTACCATGCCGTCTTTTTACCTCTCCAGCCCTCCCCAGTAAGTGCTAAAGGGAGGTTGCTAGTCCCATGACTTCATGGCAAGGTGACATTGCCATTTAGATTATGCTCTTGGAACCATTTATGTCAACTTGCCCACAAATGCCAACCCTTTGGGTGCCAATGTCAACTTCAACCTGGGGAAGGTGCTGGCAACCAGAGAAGAATCTACCTGCCCAGTGACCCGAGGTGACAGGTGCCAACCAGCAGCTTGTGTGCTCATTACTTGCCTGCAATTAAAAATACATTGCTCTTGGTTGCCCCACCCCCTTATGGCAGAGAGGTCAACCCCAGAGCCCAGGGCTGGGCTCTGAGTGCTCTCTGCTATAAAAGTGTCTTCTTTCTAGGTCCTTGCCCCCTCATGTAGGCTGTATTCAGACGGCCTTGCTCTGCTCTATTCTGCCCTCTGTGTGCATGCACTGAGCCACCCTCTCCTTTCAGCTGAAGCCTGCGGGGACCGCGTGCCGGGGCTCCGGCAACTCCTGTGACCTCCCGGAGTTCTGCACAGGAGCCAGTCCTCACTGCCCGGCCAACGTGTACCTGCATGACGGACACCCATGTCAGGGGGTGGATGGCTACTGCTACAATGGTATCTGCCAGACCCACGAGCAGCAGTGTGTCACACTCTGGGGACCAGGTATGTGGCTGCTACCAGCTTGACACTGGGTGTTGGGGATTGTGGTCTGCTCCTAAGTCCTTGCTCCTGGAGGAACCACCCACAAAACAACCATTCCATCCTGTTGGGAGCAGCTGGCCCCCGGAAAGGGGCTGGGAACATGCTGAGATGAAGTGGGCGAACTGGCCACTGCCCAAGGAGCTCAGCACAGTCTAACAAGAGAGGCATGAACACCTACTGTGTGCTCCATGGGGTGACAGAGATGGGTCAGCCAGGACACCACAGGTACTGAGTAGGACAGACAGAACTTCTCACCACCACTCAGATGGTGGGGATGCTTCATGCCCTAACAAGGCTGCCAACCCAGGTCTGAGGGTGCCAAGGAGAGAGCCACTGCATCTGGAGGGCCCCCAGTGGGGCTTGGTGCTCCAGAGGTCTATGACCAGGAAGTACAGGGAGCACTCAGATGGGAGCCTGTGATGTGGAAGGGCCAGCAGGGTGGAGGCTGGGCACCAGGCCCTAATGGGGGACATGAGGCGGGAGTGCGAGGGCCTGGGATGCCATTGGATATGAAGGCAGCCTGATGGGCTTGATGTGGGTTCTAGAAAAGGCACCCATGTGGCCAGGACACGGCTGCCACAGTGCCCTGTCCAGCAGATCCTCAGGTTCACCACCTCCTGGAGTGGCATCCTCAGCTGGGCACTAGCCTATCTGTCCCTTCTGACCCTCCAATAAGCCTTCAGAAAGCGCTCAAGCTCTGAGGTGGGAAGCCGGCTTCCTGAGGACACGTGGCTGGAATTGGAGCCCCATCATGGTGACCCGGTGTGCAGGTGTGACTCCCACAGTGCACAGTCGCCCCAAGGAGCAAGTGAGGTCTTGGTCTACAGTCCACTGAGGCTTTAAGAGGAAACAGAGCCTGGATGGACACGGTGGAGCCAGCACCCTGCCTGTGTCCCCTCCACTGCTCCATCCCAGGGTGCAGATCCAGGGCCCAGGCACCACGGCCCTGGTTTGCCATTTGGGTTTTGCTGCCTGTCTCCAGCTCAGAATTCCAGCTGAGAATCCTAAGAGGAGGTTTTCTCAGAGCATCTTGTAATTCTCCCTCGCCAGCTCCCTCCTCCCATTGGCCAGAGATGACCTCAGTCCTGGCCAGAGGCCCCAGTGATGGCAAGGCTACTGGTCAGCCAGGCTCACGCCACAAGCCAAGCATGCTCAGACAGCAGCTCTAGCAGGAGGGACACTGACCCAGATCTCTGTCAGGCGCCTCTGTGAGGTTCTGGTTTCAGGGGTGATGAGGGAAGTAACCTGGAGCCGAAACTAGTGACTAAGCACAGAAGATTTGCAATGTGATGTGGAAGCAGTGACCAGCCACGGAGGTCTCCAGGAGCTGGGTCCCCATGGAGCCCGATGCCCCAGCCAGCCAATACGCCCCTCTGCACTTGGCACTTCTGAGGCTGAAGGAAGAGCAGGCTGGACACGGCGACCCTCACTCATGGACCTGCTCGTGCAGGCGGAATGAGGCCTGCAGTTCCTGGCCTCAGTGCTTCATCCTTGGACC
Organism: Marmota marmota marmota; assembly: GCF_001458135.2. Taxonomy (NCBI): domain Eukaryota; kingdom Metazoa; phylum Chordata; class Mammalia; order Rodentia; family Sciuridae; genus Marmota; species Marmota marmota. The sequence continues at coordinate 7,763,783 of NW_026000206.1, read as the reverse complement.
CTGAGCTGCCTTCAGCTGGCCCCTTCATGGGCGGCCCTGAGGTTCTCCACACAGGGTGGGCACCCTCGTTGTAATGGCAAGCACTGAGAAGCACTTGCACACCGTGCCACATGGCCACAGGGCTCTGAATGGTTCAGTGACTTCAGACACCTTTTTGGTGAGGAGGGTCACTTTGAGACAGTGGCTGCTGCTGCAGGCCCAAGCCTCCTGGCCTCCAGCATCACCCACGGCCGTCTGCCCCAGCCCTCTGCAGTCAGTCATCTCCCTTCTTGAGTTACAAGGGCCGTTCTGTGCTCCCTTCCAAGGAGCATTCCGTGGCCAGAGCACACGCAGCCCTCGGAGCTCTGGAGTGGAGCATGCTCTTCCATGCCCTGCGTGACGTAACGCCTGGCCCCGTTTCCACAGTGAGGTCAGATGGAACTCCGCGGCTCTCTGAACCACTGCATCGTGTGACTCAGCTGGCCGTGTGCCCTTGAGTCGTGGTGACCAAGGCTGGTATTTATTATCTCATCAGACTAATCCCTCCCAAGATGCCTGGCCGTGGAGAGAAGAGCCAGGCAGACAGGCCGACAGACAGCCAGCCTTACCCACAGATGGGCTTCGCTGAAGTGAGAGCAATGAGAAGTTACTGCTTAAAGTCATCATCCTGGCAGCCAAGGGTGAGGACAGAAGCTGCCCTGGAAGTTGTACCAGCTCCCTGGGGAGGGGGCTTCCTCCAGCCCCCTCCAGCTTAGCTCTGCTCGCTCCGGCCCACCCTCCTGCTGGTAGCTGGGCAGGCCTTTGCCTGGCCATGGTGGGGTTTGCCAAGAGTGGTTCAGTGCACAAAGCACCAAACACATCACATGGACCAGGTTTGGAGACCTGCCCCAAGCACAGAACTGCCTGGTTTCAGGGTCCCTCTTCCAGCCCCTCCTCTGTACAAGTCACCAAGTAACTTCCCCAGGAGAGCCAAGAAGATGGAGGGCCACCACAAGCTGTGGCCTTCGGTGCCAGGGCCTTCTTGGAATGGGCCTTTAACACTCTCTTGAAAGTGCAGTGTGACCCTCTCCTGACACATTGGCGGGGCTGCCCAGTTCTCCAGGTGAAGGGCACCATGTAAATTAATGTAACTGCTGCAAACGAATGACCACAACCCCAGTGGCTTAGGACAGCACAGATCTATCACCTTACATTTCTGGAGATTAGGAATCCTAAAATCAAGGCAAGGGCAGCACAGCGCTGCTCCTGGAAACTCCAGGGACAGCTATTTCCTGCCTCCTCCAGCCTGCAGAGGCCACCTGCATTCCTTGGCCCATGGCCCCTCCTTCCATCTTCAGGGCCCTGATGCAGCATCTGTGACTGTCCGTCCCCTGACCTCTGCGTCTGTAGTCTCATTTCTCTGTCTGACTCTGATCCTCCTACCTCACTTGTATAAGGACTCTGTGATCACACTGGGTCCCCCAGGTCATCCAGGATTCTCTCCCCTTCTCAAGATTTTTAACTTGTCTTCAAGGTCTTCTGTGGCATGCAGGGTGATATGTTCACCGGCTCCAGATTAGGATGACCTTTCTTTGCTATTAGTGATTTATAATAACACATGATAGTTCATTTTGACGTTTATAAGTGCGCATAACATGGTTTACTCCATTTCATTCCCACATACTTCCTTTTTCCCTCTCTCCTTTGCGCATATGGGATGACCTTATTTAGAGGAGGGACTGGCACTGAACACATGACTTACTAGCAAGGCCGCCTTCGGCTAATTGCTCAACCTTGTTGCGCCTCATCTGTAAAATGGGGATAGTGCCCTACTTACCCTGTGAGCACACTGTTATCCTCCAACAAGGCCCGTAGTCAGTTCTGTGCAACACATTGTAGGATCATTCCTGATGCACAGCACCTAGTGCCTCTGAGATCTGGAACTATGCTCACAGACTGGTGAGCAAGATGCTCAAGTCCCTGGGGCTCATAAAACGGGTTGTAAGAGGATTGTGGGCAAGATACGTTGGTAGAGCAGCCATCTAGGAGACATCACTGGTGAGGTGGCCTGCAAGTAGCCACGTGCCAGAGTGGAAGAGGAAGGGTGTTTCCGGCATCCGGAGTGGGGCAGCTGGAGGTGCACGGGGTCCGTGGGACCAACCCAGGGAAGTGCACGTAGCTCCATTGGTGTGAAGCTCCAGCTGGGACTTGGAGAGCAGAGATCCTCGTCTGCCACCAGGTTCTCTCACTTGTGAAATATTCACTGACGTCCTGCTCTGTGTGAGATGCTGACTCAACAGCCCTGATTCTGCCAGAGGAACAGGCTTCCCACAGTCCCTGTGTGCTCTTGCTCAGCCCTGGAGTGGAGTCAGGATGTGACTCCATCCCAGTGTCCTCTCGGGAAGCGCTGATCCTGGGCAGATGCCGTCCTGAGGGCAGAGGTGACTTCCTCGGCTGGGCCCCTGGCCAGCCAGATGTGCTGGGTTGAGAGCATTGAAATACGCTGCTGCCGGGGTTGGTTTGAGTTCACTTTCCCTGATTGAGAAAGGGGACTTATTGCGGAGGATGCATTTTTCAGGGTCTGTTTCCCTACTGTTGGTGAATGCCCCAAGACCCGGACACATTTGCCCTGGGGCCACTGGAGGCCCCTAGGAAGCACAATAACTGAGCCTAGGACCCATTGAGTCCTTGCCTGATGGCCATGTCGCTTGGTGACCTGGTGACCTGGCCAACTTGTTGAGTCACCCAGAATTCTCCAGTCACATCCAGGAGGTCTGTTACTCACGCTCCAGAGCTGGCTACCCAAAGGCCGACAGGACGCAGCCCTTCCTTCCAACTAACCATTCCCTTTTGAAATGGGCTTTTCTCAATCCAGCATTATATTTCAGTACAAGAATCCTGCTTCCAAGTCATTCTGCAAACAAAATGATAGAAAATTCAAAACATATGCCTCAATTCCTAACTGGCAAAGTGATATGCTTTTAGAATACCTTTTGGATTTTTTTCTTTTTACTGATTTATTTGTCAATTGCTATCTTTGATACTGTTGATAATTTTCCTGTTGGCTGGGGGCTTAATTTTTTTTTTTCTCATCAATTTTTCTCCCACAAGTCTTGCATCTCAAGACTTCATAGGTTGATGTCAAAAACATAAATGTTATCTGCAGTTCAAACAGCCTCTCTTGGTTTAGCTCTCTTTGTCCAGCTTAGTCTTAATATCCACAGAGATCGTCTGTCGTTGTGACATGACCTTTCTCTCTGCTGAAATATGGCTGGATATTTTTCTTCAAGCAGCAAATTTACTTTCGTGCTTTGTTTGACAGAAGCCCCAGCAGGGTGACTGAAAACGGGACTCAACGATTAATCTCACAGATAATTCCATGATAATTACATGCCTAAAGCCACAAACAGTTTGCCTTGGGGAAGTCCTGAAATATGTTAGTGTTATCTGTTTTATCACTCACCAGAACCTAGTGTCATTTGATTTATGCAGTGTGAGCCGGCCAGACGATTTTTATGGGCTGGTAAACTTTCAATGTTTATCAGCAAGGCTGGTTTAAATGAGTTTGGATTGCGGAAACCCACCTGGGGTCACGCATCTACTAATCATTTACAATGCTGGTGACTACAGATGGGAAGAAAAGACACTTTTGCCAAGAGGAATTGAGAAAATCTCCCTTTTATCCCAGTGCATAAGAAGGAAATGATCAAAGGCGTCCCCTTGGACTTCATTTTCTGATGAAGACCAAGGCCACTCTGCAGAAGAGAGATGGGAAGAAGAGTCTCCAGTTGTCTGTGGAAGCTCCTTGTCTGTGGATGTTAGTGACGGGGGTTACGAGCAGCAGGCAAGAAGAGCTGATTGACTGAGCTGGAGAGGTATATTTGCATAATAGAATCATTTTAAGTAAAAGATTAGAATGAGTAAATTGTGGGCTTCATTTGAGATGCTGTCATGTCTCCTTCAAAAGACATAATGACATTGGGAACTTCCAAATCACAATTACAAATATAAGTCATATCACTCTGAAGATAAAACTGGTAATTAAAATCTATCACTTCTGACATAATTACAAAATACAGCATGCTGTCAAAATTCCCTCTGAAAGGCTAAATTTTATCTCTTGATAATGGCAATACATCTAAGTGCTCCATTATTAAGAACTCAAAGACATGAAATTGATGTAATGTAGGAGCGAGAGGAAACTCTTTCCAAGAGATAGACCTGAAATCTCTCCTCTCCGTCGAGGCTTGAAGACAGGCATTTTAAGTGCAGTAACTGTGAACCCAAGTGTGTGCCTTTGTAACGTCTTACAAGTGCACAGAAGCCATTCACACTCCCAAATTATCCATCATTCTGCCTCTAAGACAGATGCCAGCCGACAGCTCACAACAGCCACCAGCGTCACTCTTGGGACCCTCCTCTACTCTGTAACCTGGTCGGGGTCAGGAGAGCTCCGCCCGAGGAAGGCTGGCTGGGGGGTGGCACCTTGGCATCCATTTCCTGAAACATTTTCTTCTGAAGCTCCAGCAGCATCTGCTCCCAGCCACAGCAGGAGCCCACTTTGGGTTCCCTGCTTATAAGTAATCTTACTGTACCTCAACTTGGAGGAAATGATCTCTCTTCCAAGGAAGTGAAGTGTTGTCTCTCTTCTCATGAACTCACTTCATTCAGTTTCATGGAAGGAATACCTGAAAATCCAGAGTTTCGGAAAAGGTGACCCAGGACGGTCATCTCCTGGGCATCTGCTCAGGCTCTTCACTGTGGGCACACGTGGCCCCCTCTGGGAGGGCTGGGGCAGGGCGGGCTGGCCCCAGGGGCCTTGCCCTCAGTCTTTCCTCACTCGGGTGCTCCCAGCTGGCCCGAGTGTCCCTGCTCCAAGATATTTACAACCGTGCACGGCGAGGCTTAGAGCTCCCCAAGGGGCAAAAGCAAGCACAGCAAACACAGGAGAGGTCATGTCTGCAGGAGGGAGGAGGGGGAGGAGGGGGAGGTGGAGCCCAGCTTCCACAGGGAGGAAGACCCTGAAGGTCACGGCAGGCAGCCTGGACCCTTGTCAGCAGCCATGATCCAAGGAAGACACTGACTTGCCTGCATTGACCAGTCATAGAGCCTGGGAGATGAACCTCTCTGATTAGGCAAATTTGAACCTCAATTCACCCCCCTGACATTGGGTGGGAAAGCGAACTCCACCTGAACCATGCAAAATGGATTCCCCGTCCTTGCTCCTAGAAGAAGAAGGCACGGAAGAGGCATTTTCACAGCCATCAAACAATCCCATATCTTTTGCAGCTCAGGTATGTCTTGTGAACCCTGGAAGTTGGCCCTGGCCCCCAGAGGAGGCCCTCCCACTGCACGGCTCTCCTGTAAGCAGGCTGTGCTGGAGAGCTCTAGCTGGGACCTCACTGTCCTCTCATGGCACCATCCTATAAGTTAACATCAGAGGTAGGGTAGCAAGGGCGGGCTATGAAGTGGACCAAGTCTTAAGTGCTTGTGTTCTTATAAGTTTGATTATTTGTTTTAAACCCTTGCTCTTTAAACATCTTTGTTTGAAACTGGGGATTTCTCTTCACAACCTGGAGAACCCCATGGCAGAAACCACAGGCTAAGTGGACGAGAACAGGCATCCTCATGTCGGAGAGCCGTGTCACTGCAGTGCCCACTGGCAATGACATGTCCTGGCCATACATCCACAGTAAACTATGACATGGCATCTCTACTCCCTCATGCTCTGGGTGACAGATCAAGGGAATAAAACTCTTGGAAGGAGGCCATTAGTGCTTTCCTGGGAGTGACAGAAAGTTAACCTTTCGAATCCTGCATCGTTCCAGACACTGGACAAACCAGCCCCAGAAATGGAATGAGTTTTATTGGCCGAACTCCAACAAGCTTTGTGACTTTAGGAACTGATTCTCTCCCAGAAGCTTCCAGGTCATCCTATTCAGGATTTATTTCTTTTCCCAAATCAGTAGGCATAAAACTATCTCTAATGCCCCTCTCTTGGAGGAAACACCACTGAGCATGCTCAGAATCAAGGGATTCATTATCCAGTTCTGCGCCCGATATGCAAACACAGAGCAGCTGGCACCTCAGCCTGTCAAGTCATTCTTTGGAAAAAGATTTGGTGGAGCTGGAGCCTGGTCTTGCACCCAGTGGCGTATCAGAGCATGTTTGCATCCTGTAGAGGAAGGAACAAGAGGGGGTCTGTTGATAACCAAGTGGTTCTAAGAGGAGCACAGGACTGTGGCTGGGCGGAAATACCATGCTTTGGGCTGTATATCCATGAGTCAAGCCCACCTTTGCCATATCTATAGTGATCCTCAGCAAGTTAAACTCTGAGCGTTGGTGTTAAAATCTGTGAAATGAAGGTAAGGGGACCTTTACAGGGTGGCTTCAAGGAATTAAGACACTGCATGTCATTCCCAGCACAATTACTACCAGTGGGTACCCATCAATGGCGGGTTGATGACCAGAGATGTGGCATTCACTTAAAATGTTTGCTAAAATGAGGAGAATAACCATGGGAAAGATGACCTTTGTTCCCAGTGGAATACAAAGCAATCTACTCGGGTGTCTACTGAGGGTCTCCTGGTGCCTACTCGGTAAGACAAGGTTCTGGAGGCCCATGCTGTGAGGCCTCGGGAGCCACAAGGAGCCTCATTCACAGTTAGGAGCCAGGAGGAGATGGGTGTGGGCAAGTCCCTGAGCTATGACTACAGTTGATGATCTCCTCACGGTTTTCAACAGATGCCACTGTGCAGAGCATGTGCCCCAACTCCAGGGCTCCCCGAAGTCTTTTCCCCCTGGTTTCCCAAGGCATCTGCTCACAATCTTAAGAGAGCCCCTATATTTTTATAATTCCCGGGAAAGAAATCCTAAGAGGGACAGGATCCACAAGAACATCAGGACAGCATGGAGTTGATGGCAGAGTGGAACCAACTCGCCCCTGGTCCCAGGAGCCCTGTGTCCACCAGGAGCTCCTGGCCTTCCTGGTCATGGTCTTATGAAGTGGGAAAGGACGGCTGGCTATTTCCTACCCCATTTTATCAGCCCTTTGGCAGGTGGCAATGGCACCATGTGTCCCGTATCATGGAATCTGTCTTCACATGGGCTACGGGGCTGGGTTTATTCTGCTCTCTAGCCCTGAGACCCAGGGTGGGGCCCACAGGAGGAGGCCTCCATGACCAGTCCCTGGAGGGAAGGGCCCAGCCTCGCCTTGGACGGTCCTGCCCTGACAGCCCCATGAAGTCAGGCTGCACTTTCTACCCCCGTGCCCCAGGCTTTTCGTCCAGGTACTAGAATGAGACCCACCCTGTGGGACACAGTGGTGGGATTCAGCTCAGAGCCTCTTCTTCAGGAGGTTTTTCTTGACCGATATTTCTTGAAAAACCAGTGCCTCTCACCCACTTTACTCCCCTTCATAGCACCTGCCACTCGACTTCAGAGGAACATATTCATTACCCTGTTTTCTCTTTCTTGTTGCAATTTTTAAGCAGGCAGTGTTGTGGGATTGGGTCACTCCGTGGCCCTGGTGTCTGGAAGGCAGAAAGTGCTAGTAAATATTCAAATAAAAAGGGGCTGGGGACGGGGTCAGTGGTAGGGTATCCCTGGCTTCAATCCCCAGTACCTCCCACCCCACCAAAAAAAAAAAGTTTGGGGAGGCCTCTCTAAAATGGCTTTTAAAATTTAAAGAATGGGAAAGTAAGAGGTGAGGACTGGAGAGCCCAGTGCCAAGGTCCAGGACTGACTGGGCATGCTGCACACCCCTTCTGGGGCAAGGGCCGGTTGTGTTGAGCTGTTTTGTTTTGTGGGACAGTTGTGTGTGGCAGCAGCCAAGGAGGAGGAAACAGGCAGACATTGAAGAACCACGGGTGTGATCAGGGAGGAGGCCTTGCCCATCGTCCAGTCAGAATCTAAACTCTGCTGTCACCTTGGAAGGCCAACGGAACATCCCGGAGTTGGGAGCAGAGAAGGGCAAGGGCCAGAGGTGGGCTCTGGGAAGTTGGCTTCCTGGCAGTTGGAAGTGATGCGAGGGGAGGTGCCCAGAGGGGAGGCCAGTGTGGGAGAGAAGATGTGCTGTCTTTTCCTGCGTCCCTTGAAGTCCTCGACACATGCCACTGTGCACAGGAGTCGAGAGCTCTCCAAAGTGTCGGCACTACAGTCTCCAGTTACATGCTGTCTCCTTCCCTGCCTGGAAGATGAGCTAAGAATGGCCACTTCCTGAGCTCTCCAGCTGCCATGACCCTCTCTGCGGGGCCCTGTCATGCTGTGCACAATGACTACCAGGGTTTATGACTCTGTGGCCTCCCAGAACATTCTCTGCCTTGCAAAGAATAGGCACTAATTGAGCCAGTGCTTGCTCCTATAGGAAGCTTTCTGGGACTGAAAGTGTTGTACGGAATTGCTGCTTTGCTCATTTGTTCTCCTCCTCTCATCACTCCCCGCGTTAGTCATTGTGGCTCTTTGGAGCCTGCCCCAGCTTGCATTTTCTCACCGGAATTGTGTGGGATGTTGCTAAAGAGTGCAATCTTCCCCGACTCTGCAGCCAGCCACCAACTCCCTCCTGCTCTGGATCCAATCTGGCTACACAGCCAGGCCGCATCCCCCGAGAGGCTGCACATGCCCTGGGCCCTGGACAGCAGGCCTCGAGAACAGACTCCATGAAACCTGGGCTTTGTTGGGAGCTGAGCCGAGTGGGTGCCAGCTGTTGACCGCCAGCCTTCCACCGGCCAGCTCCCAAGGAGTCAGCCAAGGTGCTGGGCACCATTCCTGTGAACACAGAACCTGTCTCCCCTTCACCCCAAGCCCAGGGCTGTTCCAAGAAACCCACAAACGCTTTCTGGAGATGAAGGTGCTGTTGTGCTTCTATTCCAGGTGCTAAACCTGCCCCCGGGATCTGCTTTGAGAGGGTCAACTCTGCAGGTGATCCCTACGGCAACTGTGGCAAGGACTCCAAGAGCTCCTTTGCCAAATGTGACGTGAGGTAAGGAATCCATGCATCCTGATGAGGTCATCGCTGTGGCTTAGGGGGTGATTCCTAACTACTCCTCTTTGGGGTTTTCTCTTCTTACTCTTCCAGAGATGCTAAATGTGGAAAAATCCAGTGTCAAGGAGGTGCCAGCCGACCAGTCATTGGTACCAATGCTGTTTCCATAGAAACAAATATCCCACTGCAGGAAGGAGGCCGGATTCTGTGCCGGGGGACCCACGTGTATTTGGGTGACGACATGCCAGACCCAGGGCTTGTGCTTGCGGGGACAAAGTGTGCAGATGGAAAAGTAAGACCCAAATTCTCACTTGCATCATGAATGTAAGTCTGGGACTGGGCCCATTGAAAGGCGGCCCATTTAAGAACAGGGTGTGAGGTTGGCCTGTTTCCCTAAATCCACTTCTCAGAATGTGGCCTCTGGAATCCCGTTCTTTGCACCTACAACAAAAAGTCAGTCAATCCAAGATCCCAACCTGAGCATTGAGGTACAGATTTGGGGAAATCCAACTCGTCTCTTTGACCCTTTAGTGTCAATAAGTCATTTTGACACCCTGGATGTCATGAGAGTTTAGAGCCAAGAAATAACTCTGGAAAGAAATACGGTAGGGTAGCATATTGTTCTGGGAAATGTGGTTTGGTGTTTGGCACAGGATTCTGGGGGACTTTCCTCACCTGGACAGGATGGGAAGTCAGATGTATGTTCAGAGTCCTCATAGAAGACTAGGAGGGGGAGAGGGAGGCAGCTGAGAACCAGAGGTGGGTCCTGGCAAACCACAGGGAAAGGTAACCAGAAGTATTTTAAGGTATAGAAATAAAATAAATTTTTTAGTGGAAAAAGAAATTGAGAGTTTCATGTTCTGGCCCACTGATTTTTTTATTTTTATTTTCTTACCAAATTTTTCTCATCAGACTAAATGATGGGAAGTTAATCAGATGTTTTAGGGAAAAGATGAATCAACTCCCAAATGCTTTTTTTAGGCACATTTTCAGCACGATTTGGAATCTCTCACTAGTGTGGAGGTCGCAAGAAAGAAAGGACAGATGTGGACTGCTTCCCTTGAGAAGCTGGAAGGCAGGAATGGCCTGCAGCCTGGCCCCCCAGCCCTACCCTCCCGTGGCCACAGGCTGTTTCCTTGAGATAGGATGGTGCAGGAGGCGAGCTGTGTGTCCTGCCTGCCTCCTTAGCCATGTTGGCCTTGACGTTACAGTGACACCAGAGTTTAAACCTGTCTAGCAGCCAGAGGCAGGAGTGCCAGGACACTAAAAGTCCAAGGACTCTGCTTACCTTGGGGGCATGGTTGGCCCTGCCCCTGGGATCAGGAGGCCAGCAGCACCTACCACTACAATTCTGACCAGGAGCACCTGTGTCCTCTGCCACCTGGGACGATATTTTTATCGCTGGAATGTGACAGTCTGCTTGGCCAGGGTCCACCCATCCCTCAGTCCTGCATGGGTCGGCCCTTGCTCTTACGTGAGCTGTTGGGTCAAATAGGAATCTTCCCATAGGAAGGTTCTACCTAATTAAAAAGCTTCTGCATCCCAAACATTAGACCCTTCACCTTTGACACCACCGTTCATCTTGTGAGGAGAAAGGACCTGATCCCTGGAGTCGGGAGCCGGTCACATACCTTAGATGACACTGTGTCTCTCAACCCGTCCAGTGTCATTTGGCAAATTCCTGCCTCTGCCATGCTTGATAAACACAGCGGAGCCTGGTTCCCTCTGCCAGACATTTCTGTCGATGGTTTGTGTCACAATGATGCTCCTTGTCAGTTGGAATTTTTAAAATGTTCCCCCGTTTAGACATCTCTCTTTGAAGACGCTTGGACCCTGGATTCTTGGAGTCTTCACAGCCCCCAGGGTCAGGACTAACCCGTCTCACCCTCTCCTGTGTTGTTCAATGGAGAAAAAGTGCTCTAATATGTAGGTTTCGTTGTCATCTCTAAACAAAAGTCACGAGAAAATCAGTTACAGTTTCAGGATGCACTAAAGCCATTTTAAACCCCATAAAGCATAAGAGCATTCATGAGTATTGAATTCAAGTCATTGAACTTGGTCTTGCCAAGAGCTGAGGTTGGAGTTAGACAGCGGGAGCCTGTCCATGCGGCAAATGCACCAAGTACTGCCCCCAGGTACCTGAAAGGGGAGTCTTCTCTAAGCGTCCTCAGCCTTTTCTTTTAGTGTGTAGCCACGGGGAAGGGAGCAGAAGTTCTGAGGTGCTTGCGGTGTTTTCCTCCTGCAGATCTGCCTCAACCGGCGGTGTCAGAACACCAGTGTCTTCGGTGTTCAGGACTGTGCGATGCGATGCCACGGCCGGGGGGTAAGTAGGCTGCCCTGCCCTATCCGAGACTAGCCACCCAGCTAAGCAGGAAGTCACTCTTCGCAAAGGCTCTTGCAACCCACAGCTTCTTAAAAATAGAGCAGCCAGCGTCTTCTCCATATTTTCTTCTAACGACGTTAATTTTCTTTGACCTTTACATCGCACAAGAAATGTCATCTTCGTTTCACAGAGAAAATCAGATTGAGTGGTCATTATCTTTTAAATTAGCGTTCTGTGATTTTGAGAATTTTGTCATCTTCAAATTCATTTTAAAGCTCACCTTGCTTGTGAAGTACCTACCTCACATTAGCATTTCAAACAGAGCTGTCCGTCTTGCCCCCATCATTCCAAATATGTGTCTGAACCAAATTTTTTCAAGAAGGGACTAAAGCCAAGATGGTCCACCATCGTGACCATGTGTTCTGAAGCCCCTCACAACAGGTCCCTAACTCAACCGGCTGTGTTCTACTTCACAGAAGCTTTAGGGGAGAAGAGAACTGTCCAAAATGAGATTTATTTTTCCTGATGGGCTCAGTTATTTCCAGTGGAATCATTAATCTTGATTGGCCATGCCAGTGGTTCATTGTTTTCCTGAAACCTTTTCTACAGAGATCATGTTCTGACATCTATTTTTAAAATCTCCAGACACTTGCCAGTGATTCCAAAGTGGCACATGGGGGTCTCCCTAAGCTCAGGCCGAGTCACAGCCATGATGGATCACGCCTGCCGCACCTCTTGGGTTTGTGGCTGCAGCATTTAGCTGACACACAGCCTAACTCAGGATCGCTGTGTCTTCCCTGGATAATAGATCTCTCTTGATTGGCCATAAGAGGCGAGCTAGTCCAGCCCCATCGTTTAACTGACAGATCTAGACGTACGTGGGGGGGATGATGTGTGCACAGTAACCTGACTGGTCAGCAGCCAGCATGGAGGACTGAAGCCTCCCTTTCTGATGTCCCTGGCACCTCATCCACACTCTGGAAAGGCCCACATTTTCTGGACCAGTTGGCCATGACTTAGTGCCAGGGGCATGGCTACAGTCCCTCCCTGATGAGACCAGGCTCACTGCTAACCCCACCAAGCAGGGTGTCAGGGCTGTGATTTCTCTGCCACAATTTGCAAGATGGGAGGGGTCCACATGCTGCAGCAGGGGACTTCAGGGCAGCACGTGAATCTCCGGGTGGTTCCTTAGCACCCTTCCAGGAATAGTCAAGACAGCACGAGCCACGCCACTGGCTAGTTAATCCTGCTTCTAGCTTCATAGCTGTCTCCCAAACCATCACAGGCGATCTCGACCGTCAGGCTTCATGTTTGAAGCAGTTGGGGGTGATTTCATCAAAAAAGTGACTACCTCTGTTGAATTCATCAAAGTCAGTTAAAGCAGGGGACCCTCCCGTGAGACACACACTCCAAACATTTTATTTTGCCTTAAAATCAATTGGTATGTGTTTGGATCCCATATTTTGATGCAGGGACTTCATGGTTTACTGATGGTTGTTCTGCTCTCACCTCTGTGACTAAACCACGCAGCAGTTCACCACCTGCAATTTACAGTCTGTTTCCTCAAGTGGAGGGAAACTTGGACACTCCACAGACACCTGAGTGCTCAGTGCTTCTTGACCCAGCTTCCCCGGCCACTCTGTATTGTCCCTTGCACTCCGAGTTGTAAGATGCTTTGTAGTGACTGGCCTTTCTCCAGTGTTCCAAATCACCCTAGAAACAAGGTCCTCTGGCCTTCAGGGTCACATTCCATTGGTTCATGCACCAGTTCACTAAGTTATATAACCAGCGATGGTGAGTCCTCCCAGAGTGACAAGAAATAGGGGGCCCAGCTGCAGGGCTGCCTCAGCGCTCCAGCCAGAGGGGACCAGAGCACCTGGCCTCCCGCGCCTCCTGCCTGGAGGAGGAGGACCATGCCGGAGGTTGTTGGGTCTCAGAGGCCCCAGCAGTCTGTTTCCAGGGCCCTGAGCAGGACCCTCCTTACTACTGGAGGGTTTCTCATCACAGCCTGATAGTGACAGTGTCCCAATTGAAGAAAGATGGGGAGAGCGAGAAGAGGCAGCGGGGAGAGAGCCGGGGAGGCTTCATAACCCCATCCTCTGGATGGTGCATGATGGGCGGATGGTGTAGCACTCCCAGCCTCAGGGCTGGCCTCACAGTGACATCTAGTGTCTGGCTGGGCAGGTGCCAGTGGGGGCGCCAGCCACGGTCCCCTTGTTTTTGTGTGGTGCTCAACTAGGGCTCAAGCATATAGCACGGCCCCCTGCTAGAGAGGGCACCCTAACGCTGTCCCCTGCCCCCAAAGGTGTGCAACAACAGGAAGAACTGCCACTGCGAGGCCCACTGGGCGCCTCCGTTCTGCGACAAGTTCGGCTTTGGAGGAAGCACTGACAGTGGCCCCATCCGGCAAGCAGGTCAGTGAGGTCCCTGTGTCCTGGGGGAGGTGACAGCCCACGGGCACGGCAGTCAGTGTGGGTACAGGAGTGGCTCTGCACAGCCTGAGGCCTCTCCCGGTTCCCAGCACACCTGTGTTCTCACCTGATCGTCCAAGGCTCCTGGCTCCCTGCTCTGACGAGTGGCTGGGTTTGCAGGTTCCCTGGTCTGTGACACTTTGCTCAGCTAAGGCAGGGTCCACAGTGAACTGCCAAGTGGTATGAGCTTCATCTGCAGATCTGAAGGCTCTGAGAGGGCCAGCCTCTGTGCACTGGGGCATAAGGTGTGAAGTTTATGCCTTTTAAACTCCTGACCAGAAAGAAGCCCTCTCCTAATGGAGGCAACAGCAGGAACAGCAGCAGCTGTACACATGGAGTAGGTGTGTCCAGGTGCCGGGCCAAGCCCTTCACACGCTGGATGTCACCTGCTCCTCGCACAACTCTGAAGCAGAGATTACCATTAGATACAGGACCTGAGGCTCAGAGAGTTGAAGTAACTTGCCCAACATCAACCAGCTAAGATTGAGATCCAAGTCTGTCTGTCCCCATAGAGGCTCCTCAGGCAATTTCAAAATGGTCTCCTCATACAGTGCTGTTTTCTCTGGGTTTTGGGGGGCGAGTTAGGGACAAATCGGAAGGATGTCCCTTTTAAAATGAAGAAGCTGGGGAAAAAAAGAGGCCAACCACCAGAAAGCATGCAGCCTGGGGAGCCAGAGGTGGCATGGACAGAACAGGTTGCTGGCCTTCTGGACACGTCCCTGAGCCCCACCCCCACCCCACCCCCGTGATGCTTAGACCATGAACAACGCTGCCAGAGGGGAGGTCACGCATCCCCAAACCCTGCTGTGAATGGCAGCATTGAAACCGTGGCTTTGCCATCGTTTCCATGACAACAGACACAACAGGACTCTGCAGGGCCAGGCAGAGCACACAAGCCCAGAGGGGAGGCCAGTGTCCCAGGCACATCTGCAGAAGCAGCAGAGGAAGGGCAAAGAGTGCCTGGTCCCCTTCCCCTAAAGACTCCACACTGCTCCTGCGAGAGCTCCAGTCCACCTCAGGCCCTGGGCCCTGAGCGAGTATAGAAAGGACCAGAGGGTCTTGTCCTGATGGCACCTCCGTTGCAGAGGGAGTGAGCAGGGCCAAACCTGGCATCCCCTTTCCTCAGTGACCTCTGGGCCTCGATGACAACTGGCCTCTTGTTGCAACTTAGTACCTTAGCAGGACTGCAAGCATTTTTTATTAAAAAAAAAAATAGCAAGGTTTATTTTGTAGTTCATCAAGGACACTGCCACCCATACTGTCTTTGATCAAGTAAAACTGGCGGTGGTCAGAGGAGCTGGAGAAGGCAGTGCGTCTCTACACTCTCTGTCTCTGGGCATGAACGTGCGTGACCAGTGTACTCGGGTCTTAGGGTTTCCAAAAAGTCCAACCCATGAGACTCCCACTCTCCCTTGTCCCTACTTAGAGTGTAAAAGTGAGATCCCTGCAGAGCTGACCCCACCCCACCCACCCCTCTGCTGTCATCTTGTAAAAGAAGGTGCACTTTTAGCACCTCACCTCAAACACATTCCCAAGGGAGCAGGTCTGAGCAACTGTGTCCCCACTGCTCACTGGCCTGGGCTCAGTCACTGTTCAGCAAGTCCTGCCCCCTGCCAGCCACTGTGCAGGTCCTAGGGAGGGTTAGGCAGGTGCCACAAGAGGGGAGCAATCCCAGAGGCTCAGGAACAGGGGGGAGCCATGTGTCTTTAGAGATCTGTGGGGGGAGGGGGGGGCAGGAAGAAGGGGCTGTGCAGAGGCCTGGAGTCTGGCCGGGGCCGGCAGGGGTGAGAGTGGCAGCAGTGACGGAGAGCGGAGGCCAGCACGGCAGGGCACAGATGGGGGCATGGAGTCGCAGCACTGCCAGGATGTCAGGCAGAGGGGGCTGCTGTGCTCAGACCCACAGCCAGCTGAGTGAGGAAGGCAGCGAGGCTGGTGACCGAAGTCACCTTCCTGGTCATCACCAGCAGCCTGTTGTGCACCTACTATGTGAAGCACACCCAGATCTTTGCTGGTAGTAAACACACAAATGAATCGTGATGCCTGCCTCAAGCCATTCACGGACCAGGGAAAACTGGGAGTAAATCTCTAAATCTGCACATTTTGGGTGTTCCCAGAAGGCTTCCGACTACAGCTGCCATCAAAGACCAACCTGGGTTCAGTGCTCCCTCCCTTCCCGCCCTTGACCTACATACACAAGGTGATGTCTCCATACAGAAAATAAACAGCCCCCTCTCAGAGAAAGGGGGTCTCCAACAAAAAGCTGCATTTCTAAGTCCCTAATATGGCCAAACAAAACCCAGGGCGTTTCATTTAAGCTATGATTTTTCTTTTTCCCTCTTCACTAATTTGAGATGTTCAGAAATAAGTCTCATTCTAAAAATAATACAAGAAAAGATAAAGCAGCCGGCAACACTGAGCCCTGGGAGGAGGAGCCCAGGAGGGCAGCTGTGTGACCAGGCCACAGCCATCACAGCCTGGGACGTCTGACTGCTGGGACTCAAGTGGCAGGTCCCATTACCTTCTGTGGTTCTACCCTTCTCTGTGCCACTGTCCTGCGTGGGAGGCCACGTGGCCCTGCCCTGTCCCACAGACCCGCCATGTTCCTATCTAGCAAGCATCACAAATGAACGACAGCTGCGTGGGTTGAACCTCAACCATGACCTTTGGAGTAAAGCTAATTTATTGGTCCATCACTCAGGGATTGCTCACCTCCATTCCGTTTGTCCCTTCAAAGTCTGTTCTGCCTTAAATGTCACCATTTGATACCTCCCATATTTCACCCTGACTGCCGCCCTCTGAAGCCCAATGTGTTGTGTTTCAGATAACCGAGGCTTGACCATAGGGACTCTGGTGACTGTGCTGTGTCTTCTTGCTGCTGGGTTTGGGGTTTATCTCAAGAGGAGGACATTGATACGACTGCTGTTTACGAACAAAAAAACCACCTTCGAGAAGCTGAGGTACACTGGGCCTCGTACTGTGGCTAGCAAGGTCCTCGGGGGCGAGGTGATGGTTGAAGGGACGTCGGGCCAGCCAATTCTCCCGGGTGGTCCTTAGGAAAGAGAGGGCCAGGCTTTCTGCACAGGAAGACCGGGAGCAGCTTCTGACCTCCTGGCTGCTCGCCGTGCGGCTGCGCAGGGTGCCGGTGCAGGGTGTGGGTGTTTTCTCCATCCTGGTGTTCGTAAGGTGTTCGTAAGCTGTGCAACACTTGGGGACCCTGCGTGTTCTCCTCAGAGGGGGTGGCTTGGGGGTCCCAGCACATTCAAAGCCATCATTGCTATGGCTCCAGCTTCTTTCCAAACACCGCCCCCCCCCCCAGCTACCCCATGGCTGTGTCTACGGGGAGCAAGAACTAATTTGACAGAAGGGTGGCTCTGGGGGAAAGAAGGTCAATATTTTTTTAAAATCTGATAAAAGCATTAGATAATTCTTCCTTTGCAAGTTTGCCACAGTAAGTTGAAATAAGCGAGTGATATTCTTAGTGTCACTATAAACACCAAGGAGAAAAGAAACGGCTATGGCTAGCAAGTCGGATTGCCTTGCAGGTGTGTGCGACCCTCCCGGCCACCCAGCCGCTCCCAGCCCGCACAGGCTCACCGCGCCCACCTTGGGAAAGGCCCTTCAAGCAGGCCACCGCACTCCAACATACCAAAGGTGAGTGTTGGACGAACATGGGGACTCACTGGGCTCATAGACATGCAGCTTGCAACACAAGATGGATTCGGGAGGGAATCCTAGCTGCTTCCCGGAAACAGCCGGCACACCCGGGTCAATGAGGCTGGCCGGCTGGGGGGCCTGGAAGGAGGCCCACAGTGCCTCCTCCGTGGAAGCTCTCCTAGACCCTGCAGAGATGTGGCGCGGTGTGTGGGATACCGTAAGCCCTGACCCCTCTAGTCACAGGCTGGCCCCAGCTGGCTCCTGTCACTGGGACCTTCCTGCTGTTTCCAGAGGCCACCAGCTGGGTTTGGGGGAGCTTCTGTGGCTGCTGTGACTCCTGGAATATTCTGTGGGCTTCACTCAGCCCCAGCTGTGCCCCTTCTGCTCAAGCCCAGAGCTGGGCAAGCCAGTCTGCCCCATTCCTTCAAAGACAGAGATCCTGAGGCCAGAGCACCTCCTGGTCCCTCCTGTCGCTTGCTTCCCCGTGAATCATTACTTGAGTTCATTCTCATACTCGTTGTTTTTCCTACCAAGTGTGTGTTTTTTTTTTTATCTTTTTTACTTGTAGACAAACACCGTATCTTTATTTTATTTATTTTTATGTGGTGCTGAGGATCGATCCCAGTGCCTCACACATGTGAGGCAAGTGCTATACCGCTGAGCCACAACCCCAGCCCTCCCACCAAGTGGTTTTGATGTATCTGTAAGAATTCTTGAATGTTGAAGTCATCCAATGAAAGAATTCAAAGTACAACAGGGACAAGACTGATGTCAAGAAATGAGAAATGATTGAAAAAAAAAAATCATCATCCCGTATTCAGCAGGCAATAAACTGTTTTAGCTCCCTCTCCCTTGATCCAGAAAGTAGACTGAGGTTTCATGGCGGTTCCTCATTCCTCGTTCATTTCAAACCTGGGGTCCTGAGCAAGAATGGCTTGCTCTAGGACAGCCAAAAGCACAGCTTTGCTTCAAAGAGCCCAAACTTGAAAGGGTCTATCAACAGGGAAAATTATGAACAAGCTGTGATATATTTACAGAGCAGAACACTACTTGTATTTAGAAGGACTCAACCACTGATGTCCACAATATTGTGGATGAGTCTCAATAATTCTGAGTGAAGAACCAAACAAAAGACCCCGTTTATATGCATATGTAACTCTACAAAATGCACGCTGGCTCACGGGACAGAGCACAGATCAACAGTGGCCAGGGAGCAGGAGGTGGGGGAGGCGAGAATGACAAGGATGCCCCTTGGGGAGACAGGTTCATTACCGTGCCTGTCCTGACGGCTTCATGGGTATACACCTGGGTCAGCAACTACCAAACCTGCACGTTATCTGTGTGCAGCAAGCGCATAGCACTGCCCTCAAGAAAGCCGTTTCTTAAAAGAGAGGAAGGGAGCGAGGAATTGGGAGGGAAGGGTGGGGCCTGCAGTACAAGGCGCTGGGCCTGGTCGGGGAACCTGGGCCAAGGGTCCAGAGCAGCCCCTAGCGCGGCTTCCCGGGGCCAGGCCTCCCTCCAGGCTGGTTTTCTGTTTCTGGGGTGCCTTGAGCCTGGTCAGGCCAGGCTGTCCCGCTTCCCACCTCCTTCTCTTCTCCCACAGAGGCAGGGTCCAGGGTCTCCCTCTCGCACTTGCCCAGGGGCCTGCCCTCATTTACTAATTAAAACAGTTTTTAAGAATCTGAATAAAACATGGATTCCTCCCCTGCAGATGGGCAGGGTGGGTGTGGGCCGTCGGGATTTGAAGTGTCGGTCACTCATGGCACTCCTTCTCGGGGTGCTCTGGATCCCCACCTGCAGCTGCAGCAGAGGAGCCGGCTGCGTCCCCTTCCGAATCACTGATATCCTTGAACCCTCTGCCTCATGGCTCTTTGCTCTGACCGGGCAGGACAGGAGATCGCCACAGGGGCAGAATGTGGACATCAGCAGACCCCTCAACGCCCTTGCTGTCCCTCAGCCACAGTCACCGCGGCGAGTGCTTCCGCCCCTCCAGCAGGCCCCGCGGGCACCCAGCGGCCCCGCCAGGCCCCTGCCGGCCAACCCGGTGCTCAGGCAGACCCAGGTAAGCGCCACCGCTCATGTGGGGGACGCAGTGCAAATCCAGACTTTGCTGCTTGCCGCTGTGTGAACTTGGGCAAACTGCTCGACCTCTTGTCACCTCTATAAAATGGAGATAATTCAGCAATTCAGACGGTTAAATGAGATGATTGGCATGAAACGTTTGACACGGTGCCTAGAAGATAGTCAGGGTACAATGTATTTTAATTTACTAAGAGTAATGTTTTAAAATATTCAGAATAGGTAAAGTGTTTCTGCAACTTGTCGTTTAACCCATGACACATTTGAGAATGGCAGAGGGCACTACTAATAAGTATCCTGAACGATAAAACAGAGATAGCAATCCAAGGCAGATGGTCACTCTAAGAATAATAATGGTCACACTTTCTTACATTTTTTTAATCTTCAAAATTAAATACAAGAATTTCATCACCTATTGAGTCTCTCTGTTCTAGAAGTAGGTTGTCTATTTTGTGCGTATCTTCTCATTTTTTTGCTGGTTTTGAAAGTAAGGGTTTGTTTTGAGTATGAATGTGGCATTTCATGATAGGACACTTGAGAAGGGGAAAACAGCAAATGAAAAACGGAGATCGTTGGTAATTTTTTATTGCTTTTGTTATTTTTCTTCTAGTAATTTTTATATACTGTTTTTAAAATAAGTTCTATGCTCTGTACCATCTTTATCTCCTGCATTTTTGCCTTAAAATCATTCATTATTAATCCTACAAAATGTTATTTTAGCAATAGCATTCTTTTGGACTATAGAATAGTTTCTGAAGCCTGGCGTGGTAGGACACACCTGTAAACCCAGTGAATCAGGAGGCTGAGGCAGGAGGATCATAAGTTCAAGGCCAGTCTCAGCAACTTAGCGAGACCCTGTCTCAAATTTAAAACAAAAAAAATAATAATAATAATAAAAAGGATATATCTCACTGTTAGAACACCCCAGGGTTCATCCCCAGAACCCAAAATAAGGTTTTTTAAGGACTTGTCATTAGTGGGCATATTTGGATATCTCTAGTTTTTGCTCTTATGAGCAGCTCTGTTATGAAAGTCTAGGTAGATAAAATTTTGGACTTCTTTATTCCCTTAGGAGAGTCTTAAAAGTGAAATATTGGGGAAAAGGACTGGTCATTTAAAGCCTCATAGTTTAATGTTTTTTCGGAACTGTTATATACGTTTATGTTCTCACATTGATTTTGTCTTCCTAACAGGGATTTTGCTAGTACCAAATATCAGCCTCTCAAAGCCTTTCCAGTTTGACAGATACACACACCACTCCGTTTCCTTCCTGTGTAGTCGTCCAATCGGGGACTGAAACGAGTGTTGACAGGTCTGGCTATAATTGGGTCTCCTTTCAGTCCATCAGTTTTTGCTTCAAGTGTGTTGACGTTCTCCTGGTTTGGGTACACATAATTAGGATTGTTGTGTCTTCTTGGGGAACTGTAAGGTCCCTTTTGTCATTATGAATTGTCCCTCTTTGGTTGTGTTTGTTCTAAAACCTCCTTTATCTGGTACTAATATACCCTCAGTGTTCTCAGAGTAGGTCTTTTCCCATCCATCACACTTTTCACTTCAGAGGGCAGGTTTATTGGGTTCATTTTTGTTTCTTGGTGTTTCTTAGTTATTTCCAGGTCATGTGTGCTTATGTGTTTTTTCCTTTTACATATCTTGAGGAGGACACTGGCACACTCACAGGGACTCACCACCGGGTGGTTCCTTTAGTCCTGGGGCCACTGGCCAGTCTACTTTCTTTCTCAGCTTTCAGAGTCTTCCATTAGCTGCCTTGTGAATTCTGTCCAGACTTTTCTGTTGGAAATTAACAGGAAGAATAGGGTGGACTATTCTTATTCCATCTCGTCTAGACCTCAATTCTTTTTGTGTTTCTTTGGTTACTGGTATTCAAACCATTTCATGTATGTCTAGTAGCCAATGGTGTGCTGGTAAACTGGTGCTTAAGAAAATAAAAAATAATAATAATAATAAAATGCAGTGCTGGGCATAGTGGTGCACATCTGTAATCCAGTGACTCAGGAGGATGAGGCAGAAAGATCTCAAGTTCAAGGCCAGCCTCAGCAAATTAGTGAGACCATCAAAAACCTAGCAATACCCTGCCTCAAAATTAAAAATTAAATAAAAAGCCTGGGGATGTAGCTCAGTGGTAAAGCACCCCTGAGTTCAATCCCCAGTACCAAAAAAAAAAAAAAAAAAAAAAAAACCTGACATGTAGCAGGTTTCTCTTTCATATAACCCCCCTACCCCCGCAGAGTCAATTACAAGCTATTAATGTGACATCACTGCACAGGAGCAGGGAATCCGCTGTCACAAGCTAGACCAGCTCCCACACCCACTGTCAGGGATCTGCTCTATGCATTATCTGTTACTATCCTTTGACTTTTTTTTTTTTTTGCTTCTATTGAGAGGTAGAGTTTGCTCCCTTATGTATGAGTTTCTTTCTTAATAGATCATTTAATTTGTTGTAATTTTATTTTGCATTTGGCACAGAAGAGCTCCAGTTTTGAATATTCCACGTATTAATGGCTCCTTGTGAACCCTCCCATTCCTTCCATGCTTGCAGAGGCCTCTCCCATCTCAACAGCAGGGAGGACCCACATGCAGTCTCTCCTGCTGACTTGCTTGGCTGTCCAGGGTTCTGTTTTTTCCATGTGTCTTGCTAACCTGCCAGAATTCCCAGAATGAGCATGACCAGGCATCCACAGGGAGAGTTCAAGTGCATTCTGTGGGGCCAGCATTCAGGACAGTGAGTGGGTAGTGCTCTCAATTATGGAAATTTTCAAACACCTAAAATGGGGAAGAGTACAGTGAAATTTTGTCTGCCCAACTTTAGCAACCGTCACCTTCCCGTTGTTCTTGCTTCACCTTATGTCCTTGTTTGAATCAGAGGACAGCATATCACATACTTATTTCAGTTGCTCATTCTTTTCGCTGGCTGCCAGGTGTTTCATTGCAGAGATGCAACATGACTTATTTAACCTGATGGCCATATAGATTTGCCCCCAGCATTTACCACTTCAGACATATTTCTGCCCAAGATGACTGTAGGATAAATTCCTGAAGGTTCAATTGCTGTACAAAGGCCACGTGCATTTACAACATTGATGTATTGGGCAGAACCCTTCTAAAACCAATTTTCCTTCCCCAGCTCTTCACCCAATAACAGTATGTTCAGAGATTTGTCTTTGACAATCCAATAGATTTCAAAAGATGGCATCTACTTTTTCCTTCCTATATGTGAAGTAGAGCATCTTTACTACAGACTTAAGATCCATTTTTTTTCCTTTTTTCATGAATTGCCTTTTTATCTTTGCCCTTATTTATTGTCGTGTTTAGAAAAGCCTGACCATGCCAAGATTACAAACATATTTTTAATTTCTTAGTTTCATTATCGTTTTCACATTTAAATATTTGATCCATTTGCTGTTGATATTGTGTCAAATAAAATAGGAACCCAATGATTTTTGCTAGATGAGCTGGAAATCCTCAACACATTCATGATCTCCCCTCTACAGAGTCCAGATGATGAGGGCAGCTGCCTTGTGTGACTTCATGATCCTTAAAATATCCAACGTTGTTAGAAAACATGCATACTAAACCTTGGATAAGTGACCATTTTTCTAAGTATTTTATGCTTTTATCTTTGCTATTTCCTTATTTTGTTTCTCTATATTAGATCCTATTTTTATTTATACTTTGCTATTTCTCAATACATTTGAGCATTTGAATTTAATAATTTCCCTCTACACACAGTTTTACCTGTACTTATTCTAATTTGTACTGAATTTTTTTTATATATATATATATTTTTTTTTTTAAAGAGAGAGGGAGGTGGGGGGGAGAGAGAGAGAGAGAGAGAGAGAGAGAGAATTTTTTAATATTTATTTTTTAGTTTTCGGCAGACACAACATCTTTGTTTGTATGTGGTGCTGAGGATCGAACCCGGGCCACACGCATGCCAGGCGAGCGCACTACCGCTTGAGCCACACCCCCAGCCCCGAATTTTATATTTTTAAAATAGTTTTTAGTTTCTCTTGTGTTTTCTGCTTTAGTCCAAAAATCGAAATTATTTTTTCTTTTTTGCTAGCTTTTATAATATTTAAAAGAAAAATGATCTAAAATTTTTGTAAATTTATTTACAAAAACAACCATTGGCCTGTGTGTGTGTATAAAATATATATAAAATTTATATCTGATGTATAATATGAATGTTCCCTAAAAAAAAAAATTACAGATAGTCAGCCCCTCTCCAGATAAAATCAGTGTCCCCAATTTGATGTTTTATAGAGCCTTTGTATATTTTTATATATAGTATTTTGTGTTTGTGGTCAACTTATCCTTACCTTCATACAGGTTGTGCTCATACTCATCTTTGTTCTAGTTTTATTCTTTCTCATTCTCTTTGTCCCTAATTGAAATATGCCGGCATGTCTTTTTTTAAGCACAGTAAGGAAATTTGTTCCAATAATTCCAGAATCTGAAGTCTTGGGGTACGGTGCTGCTGGGGTATCTGCTGCTGCTCAGTATTTACCATGAGCTCCCTGGGGTGGGGGTGGGAGAGGAGGATATAACCTGTGAGGTGTCCTACACAGAGGGTTGGTTTGCCCCTGCCAGCTGTCCAGGCCAGCACCTTAAATGACTCTGTGCTTGTTGAACCGTCCACGTGATGCAGTTTCAGCTTCTAGACCTCAAGGATGATATGGGGTTACAGGTTTATTTTCCTCGCATAGTCTGCCCAGCACCAAGGGACTTCTCCTTGCAGTCCCTGGGGATACACAGTAGGATTCATTTACTTCTAGGAAACTCCTAAGCTGAGGTCCCCTGGCAGAGCCTAGCTTTATTGGAGAAGGGTCAGGAGACAATGATGTCCATAAACCAGGCCCTTGGTGTCTGCTCAAAGGTCCTGACCTTGATTCCCATATTCCTCATTGTGAAAAGGTATCAAAACCAAAACTCAGTTTCCCAATTTGACAGATGCCTCCAGCTTCCATGTTCATTTACCTCCACTGGCTGCCACTTCTGCTTAGGTTGTGACCTGATAACACTGTGTGCTCTGGCTATCTTGTAGCTATTGATGCTTTTAAAAAAATTAAAATAGTATATCTTATCCAACAATTGCATGGTTTTCAGAGAAAGGATGGGTCACAATAACCAGCCTCCCATATTACTGGATATGGAAGACCCTCTCCCCACTCAACTTGGGTTAGTTCTATAATGCCTACACTGGTATGGCTTACAACATTTCTATTCTTCTGTTCTTTACCCATAATCCCAGTTTTTTTTTCCTTTACCCCCTCCAGTCTGTCTGTATCTCTCTCTTTCTCTCAGCCAAAGATAGCTGAACACATACGTGAGATGTGCTGACACCATGCAGGCCCTATGTGGTGTTTTCTGGTGATGACATCCAGTCTTCCTGTAGAGATCTCTGGTGACAGGTCGTGTTAGTTCTTATCAGATGGAGGCTGACAGGAGTTGAGAATTCCTTAGAATGATGGTCAAGGATTTTAAAATGTCCATTTGTAAATGTCTAAAACATCTGAAATATGTCGCTGTTGCTAGAACATGAACAGAAAATGTTGGACCAAACTATCTAACAGTGTCCCTGGACTTTTCTCAGTGTCTGGGAGTTGAGAGGGCAGAGGAGTGAGGTTTCCTTGTTTAAAATGAAAACAGATCTAAAGAAATATTTATCAGCATGAGTGGCCTGGAGCCCTTTCTCAGCTCCCTGCCACAAGCCCGGGGGCTAGACTGGGCTGCCCCAGGAAAGCCCAGGTTCAGGCTTTGTGAAAGCAGCATGAAAAGTGACACCAGGTCACAGCATGTGTAGCAGGGGCTTCCTGTCCCAGGTTCTTCTCCATGCCTGACATCTGAAAAATAAGGGCCATCTTCCCAACCAAAACTGCTTACTCTTCCATGGCATCATGTCCCATTAGGACTGGCAGGAAGCCAGCATCTTGCCCAGGCACCACCTTTGCACGCAACCTGTTTTCTGCTTCTTTAGACCATGTCCTGGCTGTGGTGAGAAGGAGCAAATGGCAGCCTGTGCCATCCCCAGATCCAGAGTCAGAGCTTTCTATCAGCATCCAGCTGCTTGGGCTTTTGTAGCTATGGTGACCATGTCCTTTTTCCTCTAAAGCAAGGAATACATCTAAGATGATGATTAATAATTAAAAAGGCCCATCAGCATAAATTGGGGATGTCCCAACAAACCTGAATGAATAGCCAACCTAATTATCTTCCATTTTATGATAAATCCAAATATATTATGATACATTATGTAATATTACCTCACTTTTCCTCCAAATGCAATGAAAAGCTGACATTATCTTTACTGCCAAGACTAGATACTTTGTCATACTTAGCAGCAAAACTCGTAGCATTTAGTAATGAGTTATTTAATCCCTAAAGCCCTTTAATTTTATGAGTGTGCACATTCATTTTTGTAATAAACACTGATATCTTGCTCCTAGTTTTCTGCTACAGGAAAGGAGCTGGATTTGTAGCCTTAGTTCATTACCCAAGGTTTGTTAGTAGTTTATGGTGCTTCTGGAAGGTAAGTCCACCCATCCATTAGCTGCAGAGCAGCCAAGCAACTGGCACTTACTCCTTAGAGTAAATGGGCAGACAGCTTCCTAACTCGGTCCTCGGGTCAACCTGAAGAATGGACAGTCATCATCTACTCCCTGCCGACAAGGGAACTGCACATCCTCTGGAACTAGTGAATGCAGCCTGGTTGAACAGATATGCAGCCCATGCTCAGAGGCCATACAGGGCTTCATCCCTAGCTAAGGAATTGGCTCTGTATGCTCGAGCCTGTATTTCCTTTAATGAAGTCTAATGTAGAAATGTTACTTGTAAATCTATCCCTTGTGCAGTGGCTCTTTCTTAGCCCGATGTGCCCTATTGTTACATTTTCCAATTGAGCTCTAGGGCTGGAGAAAGATCATTTTAGTGGTGATAAGTATTATGGGATATTCAACTCAACTGTTTTAAAGTCATTTTATTATAATTATTAGTGCTTATCAATTGCACAAAACAATGGGTTTCCCTGTGACAGTTTCACACATGTGTATGATCCATCTCCCCTCCTCTCCTCTTCCCTCCTCCCCTGGTCCTCACCTAATAAGCCCTCTTTTTCTTCAATGGGGTCCTTTTATTCCTTCCTTCCTTAGTTTCACATATGAGAGAAAGTATGTGCTACTTGTCTGCCTGAGTCTGACTGATTTTGTTTAACATTTTCCTGCAAATGACATGGCGTCCTTCTCCTTACGGCTGAACAATACTCCGTGGTGTGGATACACCGTATTTTCTCTATTCATTCATCTGCGAATGGGCATCTAGGCCAGTTCCAGAACCTGGCTGGCGTGAACAGTGCTGCAGTGAACATGGAAGTGTCCCTGTGGTGTGCTGCGTTTGGTTCCTTCAGATATATAACCAGGAGCGGGGTAGCTGTGTGGCAAGGCAGTTTCGTTTTTTGTTCTGTAAAGAACCTCCATACTATTTTCCACAGTGGCTGTGCTAATTAGTATTCCCCGCAATGGTGTATAGGATCCCTATTTCTGCATTTTTAATTTTTTTGTGTTCTTGATAATAGCTATTCTGACTAGGGTAAGATAGAATCTCAATGTAACTAGACATGCATTTCCCTGTGGCTGAAGATGTGGAGTATTTTATTCACATATTTATTGCTGTTTATACCTGTTTTGAAAAATGTCTCTTTAAACTCTTTTGCCTGTTTGTTAATTGGATTGCTGTTTTGTTGAATTTTTTGAGTTCAATTATATATTCTGCATATTAACCCTGCCAGATGAATAGCTGGCATAGATTTTCTCCCATTCTGTGGGTTGTCCCCTCATTCTATTGATTACCGTTCACTTTTTAATTTACTCAATTCCCTTTGTCCATTCCTGCTATTATTTCCTAAGCTATTAGAGCCTGTTCAGGAAATTGTTGCCTGTGCCTGTATCATGAAGTGTTTCTCCTATGTTTTCCTCTAATAATTTCAAAGACTTAGATCTTACATTTAGGTCTTTGATCACTGTTTTCAGTTGGTTTTCTTACAGGGTGAAAGGAATCTGGTTTCAGTCTTCTAAGGTGGACACTGAAGGGGCTGTCTTTTCTCTCTCGTTTTTTTGACATCTTTGTGGAGAATCCCAGAGTTGTAGATGCGTGGGTGTGTTCCTGGGTTCTTTATTCCATTCCATTGGTCTACATGTCTATTTCTATGTTAATACCATGCTGGTTTTGCTACAGTGGCTCACTATAAATTGAAATTGGGCACTATGTTGCCACCAGCATTTGCTTAGGATGACTTTGGAGACTCAGGGTCTCTCGTGCTTCCATAGAGATTTAGGAATTTCTTTTAGATTGTTTTTGCTGTTTTTCTATACAGAATGACTTTGGTATTTTGATAGGATTGCATTGAATCTGTAGATCAATGCAATTGATCTACAATATTAATTCTCCCATTCCATTCCATGGGATGCCTTGCCATCTTCTGGTGTCTTGAATTCTTTCTTCAGTGTTTTATAATTTTCACTGTAGAGGTCTCTTACCTCCTTGGTTAGGTGTCTTTGTAGGTTTTTTTTTATATGAGGCTATTGTGCAGGGGATTGTTTTGATGCTTCCTTTCTCTGTGAGTTCATTGTTGATGTATAAGAAAGCTGATGATTTTGCGTATTGACTTTGTATCCTGCTACTTTGCTGAATTTACTTACAAAGAGAATTTTGGTGGACTCCAAGTTTTTCTCATATAGAATCCTACCATCTGCACACAGGGGCATTTGGATTCTCCCCTTTCCTTTTTGTTTACCTGTTCTTTTACTTAACCTGACAGCTCTGGATAAAGTTTCTGATACTACATTGAGTAGAAGTAGTGAGAGTGAAAATACCCTTATCTCATTCCCGATTTTAGAGGAAATGCTTTCAGGTTTTCCCTATTCAGTATGATGCTGGAAATGCTTTTGACATACATAACCTTTATTATGTTGAGGTGTGATCCTTCTATACCTAGCTTATTCAGGGTTTTTATCATGATGTTGAATCTTATTGAAGAATTATTCTGCATCTATAAAGATAATCTTGTGATTTTTATTCTTGGTTCTAAATGTGATGTATTTGCACACATTGAACCCATCTTCCTTCCCTAGAATGAGACCAACTTGACTATGGTGAATGTTCTTTTGAATGCAATGCTGAATTCAATTTGCAAGTGTTCTTTGTGTTTTTGTACATCAAAAATATTGGTCTACAGTTGTTGTGTCCTTGGCATGTATTGATATCAAAGTAATATTAGCTCCACAATGACTTTAGAGGAGTTCCTTCCCCTTCTACTTTGTATGGTGGTTTGAGGAGCATTGGTGTTAAGAGTCTGGTAAGCTCAGCTGTGACCCCAGCCCAGCCCAGCCTTGCTTTGCTGGGAGCTCTTTGTTACTGCTGCACACTCCCGGGGCTGTGTCCCATTAGGCCCTTTACATGCTCCTGGTTCATCAGTGGTAGGATATATGTAGCTAAAATTGTGCCCATTTCTTCCAACTTAATGCCACATAATTATTCAACAGAGCCCCTAATGATCCTCTGGATTTCCATGGTTCCCTTTTCATCCCTAACTTTATTAATTTGGGTCTTCTCTTTCTTTTGATTAGTTTGGCTAAAGGGTCATCAATTTTGTCTATTTCTTAAGCAAACCCACTCTGTTTCCACTGATTCTTTTATTATTCTACTTCATTTACTACTGTTCTGGTATGTATTTTTCCTCCTGTTGATTTTGAATTTTCTTTGTTCTTATTTTTTAGGCCACTAAGTTAGCTCTTTGAGATCTTTTTTCTACTGTAGGCACTTACAGCTGTAAGTTTTCCCCCTATAACTGCCTTTGCTGTGTCCCATAGATTCTGGTAGGTTGTGTTTTCATTTGATTCTAGGAATTTCTTAATTTCCCCCGATTTCTTCAGTGACCCACACTGCTCATTCAGGAGTGTTCAATCTCCGTATGTTTGCACATTTCCTGCAGTTTTCTCTTGGTGCTGGTTTCTAATTTCATTGCATTATAATCTGATGAGATGCAAGGAATTATTTCAATGTATTTGTTAATATTGGCCTTATGGCCTGAAATGTGATCGATTTGGGATAAGGTTCTATGTGCTAATGGAGAGAATGTAGCAGGGTTGTTATATGGAATATTCTGTAGATCTCGGTTAAGTTCATTTTGACCTATAGTGTCATTTAACTCAGATTTTCCAAACAACAAAATACATCAATCTTTTGGTGAAAGTATTAAAGTCACCCAACTTTTATTTCATTGGGGTCTGTTTTATAAAATTGGGTCTTCCCACCAGGGTCAGTGGCACACGCCTGTGATCCAAGAAACTCAGAGGGCTGAGGCAGGAGGATTGCAAGTTCAAAGCCCACCTCAGCAGATTAGTGAGGCACTTAGAAACTCAGCAAGACCGTGTCAAAAAGAATGTATTTTAAATGGGCTAGGTATGTAGCTCAGTGGTTAAGTACTCCTGGGTTCAATCCCCAGTACAAAAAAAAAAAAAAATTGTGTCCTCTCACATTCGGTGCGTATACATTACAATAAGTATCTCTCTTGATGGATTATTCCCTTTATCAATATGTAGTGACAATTTTTGTCTCTTCTGACCAATTTTGGCTTGAAGTGTATTTTGTTGGATACAAGTATAGCTCCTCCTGCCTGCTCTTGGATTCCATTTGATTAGAATATGATTCTCTATCCTTTTACTCTTAATATGTATCATTTTGCCAGTGAGATGAATTTCTTAAAAATAGGTTTTTTTTCATCCAACCAACTGCTCTGCACCTTTTAATTGGAGAATTGAGACCATTACATTCAGGGTTGGTTCTTAAAGAAATCACAAAATCCTGCCATTTCATTGTTTTTATTTTTGTTGTTTTGAGAATTGTTTCTCTGATTTGTCTTAGTGGGTGTTGTTTTTTATTTGTTTATTATGTGGTGCTGAGGATGGAACCCAGGGCTTCATTCGTGCTAGGTAAGCACTCTACCGCTAAGCCACAACCCCAGCCCCATCTTAGTGGTTTGCTGAAATACATATTTTCTTCCCTATTCCTCACTTGCTTAATTATTCTTCAAGTGAGATTTATAATTTTCCATGCCCTTATGTTTGTCTATCTTCTGCAATACTGGTTTAGTGGTCACAGTTCTCTCAGTCAGATGCTCATGTTGAAAGGTCTTTATTTCTTCCTCCCTTCTGAAGTGTAACTTTACTGGAGATAGGAGCCTACGTTGACAGTTGTTTTATTAAAGATCTTGAAATATACCATTCCATGCCCTCCTGCTGAGATATGTGTTATTCTGATAGTTCTGTTTTTATACATGAATTGAAGCTTCTCTCTCGTAGTCTTTGATATTCTTTGTCATTCTATATTTTTGGCAGCTTATTATATGTCATGGAGAGGTGCTTTTCTGGTCATGTCTACTGGTGGTTCTGAATGACCACAGCTCCTGGATGTCCATATCAATCCCGGGAAATGTTTTGTCATTACTTCACTGAGGTATTGATGACATTCCCCTGTAGTTCCACTTTCTCCTCTAAACTCATGGGTTGTAAATTCAGTCTTTCACTGCTGTCCTAGAGATCTTGTGTGTTCTGTTCATACTTTTCTTTTTATTACTGTCTCAAAGTGCTTGCTCATCCACCTTGTCTTCAAGTCCTGATAGACTAGTCAACAGAAGAAAGACTATCAGTGAGCCTTCAACTGAATTTTTTGACTTATTGGACTTTTCATTTCCAAGATGTCTGGTTGGCTCTTTGTTAGAATCTCTCTATTGAATTGCTCTTCATATCCATTGTCTTCCTTAGTTCCCTCCAGCTGTTTATTCATATCTTCTTTAAATTCATTGATCATTTTAACAATTTTTTAATTCTTTGGCATTACATCCACCTCAATATCCATGTTCAGTTACTAGGGAGTTATGGATTTGAAAGGAGCCGTGTTGCCTTGTTTTTTCCTGGTTTTTGTGTTTCGTTGCTGAGTTTTGCAAGTCTGGTAGGATGGAAGTGTCACTATTATGGGAGGCTCTCAGCAGCTTTTTCTTGATGATGTGCCCTGGGCTGTTGGCTTATTGTGCAGTGTTGAGCTTAATTCCAAATGGACTTTGCATTGTAGGTTTTTGTAGGTTGCCTGTGGCTTTTTAGGCTGTGCTTGGTGAATTTTGACTGTGTCAGAACCTGAGGGACCACCTTTCTCTGTTGGACTCCAGTGAGTGGGGTCCCGCTGCTGGTTCAGGCAGGTATGACACAGACAGTGGTATATAGTGGGTACACCCTTAGTTACGCCTCCAGATTTGTCAGCACTGTGCTGTCTGCTAGGGTCTGGGAGCAGCCTAGGTGAGGGCCTGTCCTGAGTGAGGTGGCATGACAGTTGTGTTATTTCTAAGGGGGTGAATGGTCCTGTAGTGGATCTTCAGGATTGCCCTACTTTGGGGTTGGGACATCAACTGAAGTCTCACGCCCCACCCCCTTTTTAAGTTGAGGTTTGAGCAGGACAAGGTCTTGGATAGAGTGAGTTACAATTTCTTTCAACTAGGCTGGGGTATACCAACATTTTCAAAGTACTGGATTCAATCCTCAGCCCCACTTTGAGAGGATAAAACAACCACCAGCAACAACTTAAAAACAACATCTACACCACCACTAACATAGTGAGGGAAGGGCAGCAATAATATAGAACGGACTAAACTGTTAGGCATTAATGAAAATAGATTAATTTTTTTTGAAAAGGGGGAAGGAAAGAAAAAGAATTTTAAAAATTAATTTTAAAAGTATAAAGAAAAGAATAGTAAAGGAAAGCAAGAGAAAAAGTCAAATATTTTTCCTTGCTGAGGTATTTAAAATGTAGACCCTTCTTTCTGGGACCTCAATTTGGAATCCGCCAGGCATGGAGGCGGGGTGGTGGGTCAGGCTGTCGCAGTGTGGAATGCCCCTTCTCAGTTCCAGCCTACACTGTCCAAACCAGTTAGGGGTCTGTAGGTGAGCTCCCCCCTCTTGCCCTTGTAAGGTTATCCATAAAAGGGCTAAATCCCATTCTCAAAGGCTTTTGTCTTTGTACCCAGGGATGGGGCTTGGTGACAGTAGGAGCCTCCTGCTAGCCCCTCTCACACACCAAGCTTGTAGACTGATGGGATTTGCACACCCTTGACTCAAAGACTCAGTGTGCTCAGGGCATAACTAATGTCCAAGCCATTGCAGTGTGTCCTCTGAATGCTTCTGAGCATGGAAGAAGTGACCACATCAGTGGGATCTGCACCGGGTGGGATGTTGTGGGAACCAAGACTCTGCCAATCCTAGCCACAGCGCTCCCAGACCCAACCCCTTTGTGAATCTTAACACACCTGGTTTCACGGAGGCCAGCTCACCAATTTTAAATGGAAATGCCTTCTGCTCCCCTGTGCCTCATGGGCCACAATTCCCACTGTCTAGAATTCTCCAAAGATCTTTATCAAAGTCACTTCCCTGGACCTAAACTGACTCTCAGTGTTGGCAACCACAGAGCCAGTGAAAAGAAGAGGCTGTTAGGTCCAAGATACGTAAAAAAATACAGGGACTTCTTACCTCCCTCCCAAGCAGTTAAGTCCATTCCATGAGACCTTCTGAAGATGGCTCCCTGTTACAGCACCATATGAACTTGGTGGAAACGCTGGGGACCTCTTCTCCTGCAACAGCCCACTGTGCAGCTCCCAGGTCTCATGTTTGCCAGGTGGCAAACTCTATTGTCCTGGACTCTGTTGTCACTGGGACTCTTCAGCCTGCTGAAGGGTGTCTTCCTCCCAGCACAGGGCCCATCCCGGTGTCAGTGTACTCTCTTCTAAAATCCAGTATTTGGGGAATCACCTACAGCTATATTCTAGCACTTTCCTATGAACCCCCCACCACTACCTCAATGCACACCTGTTGATTTGGTTCAATCTCATGGGACAGCAGGTTAGAGCTGAGTACCTCTGAACTGTCATCATCTTGCCAAGTCATTTTAGAGTTCCTGGATGAGTCCTGTGATAGTGCTTTGTTATTTGGATTGGAGTGTGTTTTTTGTTTGGTTGATTTTTTTTAATTGTTCTAACTAGTTATATATGCCAGCAGAATGCATTTTGATTCATTGTGCAAAAATGGACCACAACTTTCATTTCTCTGGTTGTATATGCCATTCATGCAAACATACCAAGGGTAATGATGCCCATCTCATTCCACCATCTTACCTACACCCATGCCCCTTCCCCTCCTCTCACTGACCTCTGTTCAAAGTTCCCCCATTCCTCCCATGCCTTTATTCATGGATAAATATGGATCATCATCCAATTATCAGAGAAAACATTTAGCCTTTGGTTTGAGGGGATTGACTTAATTCACTTAACATGATATCCTTCAATTCCATCCATTTACCTGCAAATGCCATAATCTTATTCCTTTAATTTTGGTTTTGGTTTTTTTGAGACAGTGTCTTCCATGTTGCCCAGGCTGGGATCAACCCATCCTCCAGCCCCAACTTCCCAGTGCACTAGATCTTTTTGTTAGACTGTTTTCTCTCTGAAGGTCCCAGCACCATTTCCTATAGAACTTCTATGCATTCACGAGTGGTCCAAGGCCCAAAGCAGACTCTACCTTGATACCTCCCAGCTCCCTGGACCCCAGGGGGGAGCTGCATATGGTACTTACTGACCCACTCCCTCCCGGGGGTGGCCAAGGGTGGAGCCCCATGAAAAGACACGACTTGAGGTTTTGCTATTATACTTTTTCCAGTGCTCTTCTCATATTTCCATTAAGCTTTTTAAAAGTTGTGGCATGAGGGAATGCTGATAGGAAGTTCCCAACACAAAGACAGTACTATGATTCAGTGCTCACAACTATGCTCAGCAATAGGTCTTGTTTCCTCCCATTTTCCAGAGGAAGAAATTCCGATTCAGAGGTTGAGGGATTTGCACTGGTCTTCAGCTAAAACCCTCTGTAAGACAGCCCCAAGTTCATGCTCTGCCTGCCACCTCTAGCTGAAGGCACTAGCCCCTGGTCAAGGCTTACCTCCCCTCAGCTTCCTCAGAGAGCTTTACTTGTCCCTCAAACTACTACATCAGTTTTACAAACAACACCAAAAGTATGTGGGAGGAAGAACTCCAGGCCATGGCACCAAGCAGTCCAGACTGGCACGTGGTACTGAGCTTGTGTGGAGGGGCAAAGAGGGTCATCCTCACTCAGCCCAGCCAGAGTGGAGCCAGTCCTATGATGTCATTCTGAAGCCATGAAGGGATCAGTGAGATGCCTGAAAGACTTCCACCAGCTTCTCATTTGGGGCTTTTATAAATCAAAGAGCCACCTGAAGGCACAGGCAAGTGTGCATCCCCTGGGGAGCACTGGCAGAGAACCCCAACATCAACTAATGCCCAAGGCTTGCGAGTACCATGGAACCAGAGGACCCATGTTGGAATGTTTGTAACTACATGAGTCTGAGACATCTTTTAAATGTTAGAGAAAATTCTGGTGAGAAGACTAGCAAAGGTGAGAGGATTGTAGTCCACAAATGAAACCCACACACAGCAACTTGCCATTCTCAAAACCTACTTTCCTAGGGCCTCTGACACTCCTGAAGTCCATGTCTGGTCATGGAGCTGAGGGACCCCATGTAATCTTATGTTTATTGCAGGGCATTCGGAAGCCCAACCCTCCTCAGAAGCCTCTGCCTGCTGATCCTCTGAGCAGGACAACTCGGCTCACCAATGCCTCCAGAAACCCAGGACAGCAGGAGCCAGGGCTCCGCCCTGCACCTACCAGGTAGGGGGTCTCTCTCTCCCCCTCAAACGGGGGAAGCCAGCTAAAGCAACTAAGGCCGGGCAAGGCCATGCTTCCTGTAGTCCAACCAACTGGGAATGATAGGAAATGGTTACAAAAATAGGCAGCAGTCAGCATGAGTCACCAAAGCAGGCATCGCCAGGGCACTTTCAGGAGGGCCAGGGACCTCAGCACTTGGAGCCTGGCTCAAGCTGGTTGGTGACGGCTATTAAATGTGCTGAAATTTTGCAAGGTAGGTGTTAAACCAGGTCACTGTTAAGATTATATAAACTTACCGTTGAATGTTTGTATAAACTCAATGGAAAGCACAGGCAGTGAACTCTGAGAACCTCCCTTCCACTTCTTTTTTACTGCCTTTGCTCTAATTGCGCCACTGGGGTTGCAGACATCTGATGACATGGTGGTCCCTCGTAGCTCTTCCATGTTTGGTGACAAGATGATGGTGGCTTGGAATCAGCCACAGTGGGAGCATTTACACCAAGGAAATGGTCAAACACTGCAGCGTGGCTCCCCCAGCCCCTGGCGAGTTGTCCAACGCTGACCAGCACAAAGAGGCCCAGGGCTCCTCTGTGTGCCCCTTGGCAGGACGCTTGCTTTTCAAGCTCAAAAGAACCAATGGTACTGTTGGCTGGGCCCTGTGCTCAGTAATTCCTCTCTCCAGAGGGGAGGACACACTAGTGATTTCATTACAGCTCTTGGGAAGAATTTTTGGCCTGTGGAAGAAATAGTTGCCTAATAAATCTCAGAGATAAAGCCGGTCAAAGGGTCAGTGCAATTCCCAACTGCAGAAACACAGGAAGATTGCATAGCATCCTAGTTATTTCATTGTGGTTTATATGTTGATCTTAAAGTTACTTTCCTTATTCTGTTTAAAGTAAAATATACTACTTTACATGGACTTGATGAAGGAAAAGCTCCTCATTTAAATGCCCTCAAGCAGTGGACTGTCTTGCCTCTGTTGTCACTGAGAGCAAGGCAAGCCTATTTAATCTTGTCCTGCACATTGTTTTAAAAAAATTTTTTTTAGTTGTCAATGGACCTTTCTTTTATTTATACGTGGTGCTGAGAATTGAACCCAGTGCCTCTCACATGCAGGCAAGCGCTCTTCCACTGAGCCACAACCCCAGCCCTGCACATTAATTTTGGAGGGATCCCATGTGCCTTACTTTTGCTATCTGTTGCTCTGTTCAACCCAGTAGACACTGGGCATTTGTGACTGGTCAAAAGTCAAACTCTGCTGTCAGTGTAAACACATGCTGAATGCTGAAGTCTTAGTTCCTCTAAAATGCCAATTCTCTCAACTTTATGACCTGTTTTGAAATGATACTCTACATATATTGAGTTAAACTAATTTTAATAATAAATTTCATTTATTTCTTTGCTTTTTTCATGTGGCTACTAGAAAACATTACCTAAGTGGCTCTCACCCTTTTTTTTTTCTGTTGGACGGTGCTGTTCCAGAATCAACTGGAGCATGAGAGGGGTATCATTGGAGAGGGCTCCTCTGGTGGCATCTGTTGTAAACCACTGGGAATTCTGAAGCTCTAGAAAGGTCCCTGATGGGATCTGACACTCCTGCCAAAAGCAAGAGTGTCTCTAGACCTCCAGATGGGATTTGGCCTAGGAGTGTAGGAAAAGACTTCTCCCACCCCAGATTTCCATGTCTGCAGAAACTGTTCAAGACCTCTAACTACAACTTTGCTTTCTCCTCTTCACTGCTTTTAATTCAGACCTGCTCCTAAGTATCCACACCACGTGCCCAGACCCACCCACAGCGCCTATCCTCAGTGAGGAGCAAGCTGACACCTTCGTTCAACAGTGAAGACAGAAGTTTGCACTATCTTTCAACTCCACGTGGAGTGACTTTTTGTACCAACTTTTAGAATTTTTTTTTAATATGTTTAAAACACCATTATTTCAAGAACTTTGAGCTACTGCCGTCGGTGCTGTGCTATGGTGCTCTGTGTATTCGCTCAGGTACTTGTAAATTATTAATTTATGCAGAATGTTTATTGCAGTGCAGTGCACTGTACTAGGCATTTTTACCATCACTGAGTTTTCCATGGAAGGAAGGCTTGTTGTGCTTTTAATATTTTAGTGAACTTGAAATATCCTGCTTGATGGGATTCTGGACCAGATGTTTACTTTCTGATCAGGCTTTATTAGAAAGCAGTTGCTAATTCCCCACGGCTGTGTTAATGGTACCAGACACAACTCAGGACCCCTGGTAGAACCTTGAGTGATTTTCTGAAACTCCTAGCCCAGGCTGCACTGGGCCTTCAGTGAGGCCCTCGGTGCCTACACGCTGACAAGCCCCTAGCAGCTGGACTTTGGAGCAGTGAATGACCTGGTTTGGAGCCAGGAAGCTTTGGAGAGAACCTGGGTTGCAGACAGGAATTTTGAGGTGTGGCCACGCCTGGAACACTAGGCCAGGCAGAAACTTGACCTTGAGCTGAGCCGCCATGGGCCCCTTTGGAAAGCAAACAAGGAAGAAGTCTGCAGGATTGCTCAAGGTTTTCTTTATAGAAACATCAAGAACTTCTTTCTCTGGCTGCTCTTTATGCAGTTCTGGCATCAGCACATTATTTAGATTGGGAACGGTGGTGTTTCTACAAGAAGGCCACCGCCCCAGCACTGCAAACCACCATCTCCCTGTGCTGTTTGGAGCTAAGCAAATTACCACCTTGTCTTCTCAACTGTAATATGATGACCCTGTGTTCAGACAGATAGATGAGGCTTTCCCTGGGACCATAATTCTTTTCAGATGTGAACTAGTAACCAGATCTAGTCAATCAATTCTTTAGATAAAAATCTCCTTTTACTGCAAGGTTCAACTTATTAAAAATTAGGCAGAAACAACTACTAAATGGAATGCCTTGCTCATTGGCACAGACTGTCTGGGCTGCCTTATTAGTACGTAGTGGACAAAGAACCACAAGTGACCATGAAGTTCTCTCTAGGGCACCCTATTTTCTCAGCTAGGCAGCTGGAATCTTAAACATTTGCAACCTACCTGTAGAGCATCACAAGGTATGATCAGAAAACCAATTTCCTAACCCTGTATTTTCACCAAAGGCCAGCTGGGGCAAGCAGCCCCTCCAAACATTTCACTCTCCCAGTGTCTCATTTCCTAGGATGTTTAAGATGCCTGGATCTAATAGCATGAAAAATACTCAGATAAGGCAAAATGCCATTCTGGCCCTCACTGTCTTCTGTGAGATCATGAATGACTAGTTTTCACATTAGAAGGCAATTGACAGCAGTTCCGTAATTCACTGAGTGTTTCATGATGAGACTTCTTTTAGGGTCATTTCAATGGTTTTCCTATGCCTTGAAGCAGAAAGAAAAATACATACCAGGAATCTTGGTTTGCCTTCCAGAAAACGAAACAACATTTAACTGTGCCAATGTTCTCCCCATATATCTAGGCAACGTGGTATTCATGACTATGAATAAATAAATCTATGTCACAAACACACAAAAGGTATTCCAACTCTTGCAGTATGCATATGTTTTAATAAACAGATGCAATTATTTTCTTTAAAAAGTAAAGCCATGTTAGATGATATTACTGTGGATGAGATACATACAGAATTATTGTAACTAACTGATGTTACATTTAGTAATTGTGTCAAGGCCAAAACACACACTATTGAAAAGTTTACAGAATTTCCTGGTGTGGACATTGCTGCCTTCTCGCCCACGCCTCAGCTCGGGCACTTTCACCCTCCTCCTACTGCACGGAGCAGGGAGGATAGGAACTGCCTTTTCTGTTTTTGTTCTTTCTGAACTGTAATTACTGTGCTTTTGTTCCAGAGAACCAGGAAGAGTTTGGTATTAAAGGAGGTTAAAACTGATCTTCTGCCATGTCATCAATGGCCACTTTGTGGTTATGGCTGATGACACAATTTTAATTTTATCTCAATACTAATTGCTTTTATAGAGCCATGCAAATTATTTCTGAATAAGAATATATTTAAGCCTTATAATACACAGATAATATTATTAAAGGAATACTTTCAAAATTCAATATTTATCAAATAAAGCATATTTATCAATAACTTCCATTTTAATGTAACTTAGGAACCAATAACTAGGGTTGTTTTTTTCTTGGTGGGAAGGGTTTTCTCTCACTTTTTATAAACAATGGGAACAAAAATCAGTACTTCTATTTTAGTGGCAATATGACTATTCTTTAATATTTCTAAAATACTTCACAGGGACAAATAACAGTTATTGTGAGTTTTATAAAACCATTACTGAGAAAGTTCAGTGCCTAAACTCAAAAGCAGGCTGGAAGGCTACTCACCTTTCTTCCTACAGCCAGGGCTGCAGGTTACAGGGCCCCACTCCACGGAGAGGTGCATGGCCAACCTTCCAGGCATTCCATTTATCTGCTAAAATGTTCTTGTTTTCCCAATACATTGAACCAGACTGTGGCAACCAAGAGAAACAATGCCTAGTGTTGTCCATTGTCCCAGTGGGACTTCCCCAGTGTACACATATAGATGACACCAGAGAGACTGCAAAGCAACAAATTAAACTGTATGGGAATAAATATTCCTGACTAGTCTCCAAGGGGACATTATTATGCCTTTTTAACTTCATCCGGAATTCTCAGGCCTTGTTCTCTAACCAATCAGCACATTCCCTAAAATTGCTAAGACTCTGATCTGCGTCAGAGATTAGAGATCCCCCATGGTGCTGACCCCCACTGTAATGCCTGTGCCTCCTCCAGCCACTCCACTGATGCTTACCAAGCACTCCCAGCCAAGGGAAGCTGGGCCAG
The DNA here is from genome assembly GCF_001458135.2 of Marmota marmota marmota. Taxonomy (NCBI): domain Eukaryota; kingdom Metazoa; phylum Chordata; class Mammalia; order Rodentia; family Sciuridae; genus Marmota; species Marmota marmota. The sequence continues at coordinate 7,723,717 of NW_026000206.1, read as the reverse complement.
ACTGTCCTCATGCACCCTGATCTCTTGCAGACTCTCCTAGTGAGACCCATTTCATTCTTAAGCTTTGCTAGAGTCCGGGCAGACTTACTCTACAGAACCCTCCTCACTGCTCTCACAATGGCTCTAGCCACATGCAAGTGACCCAGATGAATGTTCCACCAGCCCTCCCAGAAGTAACTCAGGCTGGAAGTCTCACACACACACAGTGACTGACTGGTGGGGACACTACAGGTATCATCTTCTCTCCTCCATACCCATACCAGAAGCCATCCCCATGCTGCCAGTTACTCCCCATGTCTCATCAGCATCCTCTCACCTGGACACAGTAAGCCAGAAGCTCAAATCTGTTTGCCTTTCCTTGTCACCAGACAAGTGCCTAACTTCGGCCAAACTCAGTGTTAATGGCCCTCCAATCCCGGCAGTGAAGTCACTACTTCAGATCAGCCGGAGTGGCATCTGTTGCAGTGCATGGCAGCCCCATGGGGTCCACCTACTGGACATCCAAAGCCCAACATTCTCCAGAATCACAGCTCAGAGCAACCCCGCCAGCACCCAAGACCCCTGCAGAGTCCCTCCTGCAAGCACATCAATCACAGTGACCTCCCGTCCCATGTCTTGTTCTAATGAGAAGGGGCAGTTGGCCATAGAAAATCAATTTAGCTATGCATGCAAAATTCTCTGACTCACTCCAAAGTTCCCATCGACAGGTATTACTTTTAAACTTGTTTGAAAATTCCAATAGTGAAATACGTAACACTAAGATTTGTGAGCCGCATGCTCAGAACCAGTTCTGTACAGTGAAGATTATTTTCACAAGCCATTTACCCACATGAGCATGTGCCTCTTCCCTGCCTCCTGTAGAGGAAACCCCCCCCCCTTTTTACTTCTGGGACAGTACTGGAAGCTTCAAATCCAGTCATTATAAACCTGTTTCATATGAGAAAAACTAAAAGAAATACTGCATCGAGCCTGTTAAAATCCTTGGTAATGGAGAGTGATAGCCAGAAGATTGAACAAAGGACTTCTCAAAGTGCTTCAGTTTCCCCAGGCTGAAGGCCCTGTAACTCACCCTGATTTTCAACATCATCTTCAAGAAGTATGTTCTATGTTCTCTGTAACTCTCAAAGAAAATATTTTAGTCAATTTAGCATATTTAAATTCAAACAAAAGAATAAATATAATGTGATCATTTTAGTTTTCAAAAAAGCAGAATCCCTTTTTTGTGTTCATAGTCATAAGCAGGTCCCTTCATAGGGCAGCCACAGGAAAAACAAGTTAGAAAGACAACAACCCCTAAGATTCCAAGGCAGGACAGGTGGGAGCAGAACTAGCGAGCGGCTCCTTAGCTCCTTCTATAGGGTCAAATTGGCAGGTGGTCAGGAAGCCTGTGTCTGAAGGCATGTGGCAACTGAAAGGCCATTCTTTAACTTGACCACAGGCTGTTTAGCACAGTACAGATTAGAGTTACAGCTACATAAACCAGCACAGTCATTCTGTAGTGCTTCAACCATTTATAATGCTTTGGTTTGCTAATTTGTTCACGTACCTTTTTATGTTACATTCTGTTGCTTTTGTAAACGTTTCTCATATTGGGGATCTACAGGTAAACACAACTTGCTATTTCAATAAAAAAGTCATTGTTAAGAATATTATATCCAATAAATGATAAACAGGTAAATATAAAGAGTGTCTTGTTCGTTATTGAGGATATTATGAAAATGGAGGGAAGAACTCAAGTAGAAAAAAATGTATCTATACTCTCATTTGTTTATAAGTGCATAAAGACATTTTGGAGCAATGCACAAGAAATTAAGAACACCTAGTAGGTGGGGTGGGTGATAAGCAAGGGGTGCATCTGCCAATCATCAGGGACTGGGCAGATAAGGAGAATGGTGCCTGTTCACCCTCATCATTGGTAAGTGGGGGGAAACTGATTATTTGAATAACATTAATTCATAACCCATCGAAGAACATTTTAAAACTTACCTTATTCAGGTAAGAGATAAATTCAAAAAGTAGCAGTAGAGACATACCAAACAAACAGGCAATGAAAATCTAAATTTGATGGATAAATACTTATAAATTATAAAAATAGCACCCAACTTCATAAAGAAAACTGCAGAAAACACATATTCAAAATGGTAACAAGAACAAAAGGTCTTTATTCTTACCACTCTCCACTCACAACAAACTAGACACAATAAGTACAAGGATGACCTCAAATCTAGGGAATAAGTTTATGGGATGGGATACTCCAAACACACAGAATAGAACTTTATTCCAAGTGCCTCGGGGGGAGAAAGGAGAAAGAAATCCTCAAAAAAAATAATGCTGTGTCCTAGAAATGTAATGATTCTTTAGTCAAAAGTGAATTACAGATTATCTAGAACAAAACGAATTAGAACATTTGAAATAGCACATGGTCTGGGTATGTTTCTCAAAAGTCCTTGCACTATAAGAACTCATCTGTGATACGTGTTAAGTTCCCTTACCCATAGGAGAATGGTGCCTGTTCGCCCACACCATTGTGGGTGTCCCTTTCCAGGGACATTCCAATCCAGTGAGCCCAAGATGGGCCCAGGAAACTTGTATTTAGTAAGTACTCTATAATGGTTTAAATATGCGGCGTCTTCCAAAAGCACATGTGTGAGACAATGCAAGAATGTTAAGGTGAAAATATTAGATTATGAAAGCCATAACCTAATGGTGGATTAATCCACTGATAGGGATTAACTGGGGTGCAACTGTAGGCAGGTGGGGTGTAGCTGGAGGAGGTGGGTCCCTGGGGGCGTGACTTTGGAGTTTGTTTCGTTTCTGGAGAGCAGAGCTCTCTCTGCTTCCTGGTTGTCATTCCCTGAACTGCTTTGTCTGCCACACCCTTCTGCCACCATTTTCTGTTCACCTCAGGCCCCAGAGCTATAGAGTTGGCCAACCATAGGCTGAACCTCTAAAGCCATGAGCCAAAATAAACTTTTTGTCCTCAAAGTTGTTCTTGCCAGGTTTCTTTTGGTCACAGCTTCACAAAAGCCGACTAAAACACTCACAATTGAATCTTTGGATCAAGAAGGCTTAGAAAAAAAATTCTCACAGTAATAAAACAAACAGTGCTTAGGGAAAATTCACAGACCTTAAATATGTATTACTAAGCAAAAAAGATGAAAATGAATGAACTTAATGTCTAACAAAAAAGTTATAAAAGGGACAACAAAATAAGCCTCCGGGGGTGAGGGGAACAGAAGAAGGTGGAAATGTAGCTCAGGGGTAGAGTGCTGGCCCACCACACACAAGGCCCTGGGTCCCATCCCCAGCACCAACACAGTAACAAATAACAAAAGCCAGAACTGCAAAATGCTTGTTATTAACAGGCACAGTGGCACACGCCTGTTATTCCAGCAACTCTGAAAGCAGAGGCAGGAGGATCGCTAGTTCAAAGCCAGCTTCAGCAACTTAGTGAGGTCCTAAGCAACTCAAAATGAGGCCCTGTCTCTAAATAAAATATAAAAAGGGATAGGGATGTGACTCGGTGGTTAAGAGCCCCTGGGTTTAATCCCTGATAACAACAAAACAAAAAACAGAAGAAATGAATTTATAAAATAGAAAAAGAATAAAACCATGAGTTGCTCCTAGGGAAAATTAAAACAGGCTATTAACCGCCTTCAAATATCATTAAACAAAAAGAAGAGAAAGAGCAAATAGACATAGCACCTAAGCTCATAGAACCCAACAGCCCGCCATAACCAACGAGACAGTCTCATTGGTTTGAGGATGGTTCGAAATCTAGCCCAGAGGGTGCAAGACGTTGCCAAGCTTGGTGTCAGCCAGAAGGAATGTGCCGAGCATGCCTGGTTAGCAAACGCAACCTACAACAGACCAAAGCATGAAATCAAGGGGGACGTGGACGTGGACACTGACCCTGGAAAAGGGAGAGGAAGGCTTTACAAAGTGTGAAGATGCTCTAATTTTTAGGTTTTAAAATCAAATCTAGCAAATATAGAGAGAGATGCATTTGTACAAAAGGTAAAACGCCAATGAATCAACTTAAGGTGAATGTTCCATAAACTATATGGAACAGAGCTGAAAATTGCTAGCATCAATAAAATTAATCATGTTTTATAAGAGGATGTGAGGGGAAAGGGAAAAAAAATCAAGGGAGGGAAATGAATTACAGTAGATGGGGTAGAGATAGAAGATGGGAGGGGAGGGGAGGGGGATAGTAGAGGATAGGAAAGATAGCAGAATACAATAGTCACTAGTATGGCAATATGTAAAAACATGGATGTGTAACCGATGTGATTGTGCAATCTGTATATGGGGTAAAAATGGGAGTTCATAACCCACTTGAATCAAATGTATGAAATATATGTCAAGAGCTTTGTAATGTTTTGAACAACCAATAAAAAAAATTAATCATGTTTTTTCTCTATGCCCCTTCTCAAAAGTTTTGGAAGGGCAGAATAAAATACACTTATTAATGCTGTATGTGTACAGGTGAGTGTATGACCAATGTGATTCTGCAACCTGTACAATCAGAAAAATAAGAAATTATACCCCATTTGATTCAAATGTATGAATTGTCAAGATCACTGTACTGTCATATGTAGCTAATAAAAAATAAATAAATTTTAAAAAAGTTTTGGAGCTCTAATGACCTTTTAACTGGTCTCTCCATTATCCAGAAAAATCTCACTCCTGTGCAGACCTTTGCAGCTGGTCTACTCAGAGGCCAAGTTAACTAGTTTGTCTCTGAGGAGGAGAAATGCATATGGTATGCCATCTAACATCTTTGCTGAGTGAAAGCTCCACCAGGTTTGTCTTAAGCTTCCAACCAGCAGTCCTTTTGCAGTCACCCCAACTGTCTACAAACTGCGCCCTCAGCTTCAAAAGCTTTCTGCTTTCAAGACTAAATTCAGTACACTGCTCTACATTTCAGCAAAGTCATCAGATCCGGCAGCTGGGGCTTTCCTTATCAGAGCTTCAGCGTGTGCAGACACACACGCACAGACAGGTCCATTCTGCAAAGACTGACCTGGACCATTCACCATAAGCAGGACAGGACCAGAGTCTTGAGATAAGCACCTCGAGCTTTGATGTGAGGCCAAGAGTCGAAGAGAAGACTCCTGGACTCTAAGGAGGAGCACCACTGCACAGGGGGACGCAGCCTGGCAGTGCGGCCCAGGGGGGGTGGGGGGTGGATAACAGAAAACACATGAGGGAGAGCACGCCAGGGGCCTGCAGTGGCTCTGAGGACAGCTGTAGGCCAGAAGCCAGGAGGCCCCGTGCATGTTTACGTAGCTCCAGTGCATAAATATTTTGTTTCACGTCTAACTCCAAAGCACAAGTGCAAGAAAACAGCCTGCTCTATAGACGCCCAATGATGAGAACACATGTGCGCGTGCTTAGGTAAGAAGATGTATTTCAATGTGGGAATAGCCGTCTGTTACAAAAAAATACTGTGAGTCTTCAACTAAATAAATATACAGCCCTCAAGGACGCAGAATATCACGTCCAGTTCAACAGTCATTTTTTGTTTTATTTTGCTTGAATTTCTCAGGCAGCTGGTGCTCTGATCAGTGGACAGAGGACTTCCGAGGCAGCTTTTTTTCCCTTTCTTCTAATAAGGAGACTACATTCTAGAAAAACAAGACAAGCAAGTGAATGTCCTCCAAACTTTTGGTGGGTTTTGTGATTTGGAAAGCACTACAAAATTAGCCTTGCTGGGCAGAAGGGCATCCCCACCTGTCTGTCAAACACTCTGGCCATTTCTAGGACCCCTTTGCCAAACTGAAAGAGGAGACAGTAAAAATATATATTAGAATATACATAAGTATATATACATATGTTTATATATTTCTTTCTTCCCCAAGGAAGATCTTTCAATAGAGATTATTTACCTCATTTTTCACACTTGCATCTGCCCCTTTGTCAAGAAGTAACTCAACCAACTGCTCGTGATTATTTAATACGGCCACCTGAAAGACAGCAGTGCTGCATGAGGTCCGCTCCCCTCCCCGGGGGTGCAGGCCACAGGAAGGGTGCACGGGCAAACTCAGGGCCCAGCAGCTAAGGAGGGCAGAGCTGGCTGGGTCACCAGCCTGCCAGACCTGTGTCCTGCTCCATCTAGGGCATCACAACTGCTAGGATGAGGGAAGGGCCACCTCCCTCTCCCCACTGAAATGACACTGGGAAGACCAGGCCAGCACAGGAAACCAGCTGTTTTGATCTGTTTTGATCCTACTGTGGCCCTAGGGACCAAGGTTGACAATCCTTAAAGGAGGATTTGTTGAAAGACAACAGAAACGACACAGTGCCAGGCACAGCCGTGCGTGTCTATAGTTCCAGCTGTGCAGCAGGATCGCTGGGCCCAGGAGTTTGAGGTCAGCCAAAGCAATATAATGAGACCTCATAGTTAAAAAAAAAAAAAAAAAGTGACCCCCTCATACCTTTATTAAAAGGCTGGCTGGCAGGAGCACACGCAACCAAACCCAGGGCCTAGGAATGAGCCACCAAACTCACAAGAATGTCCAATCGTAGAAAAGCTCTGGCCTTCGGGGGAAAGGCGTACCATGAGCGGTGTCTTCCCATCTTTGTCTCTCACATTCACATCAGCCCCAGCCTCAATGAGGAGCGAGGCCACCTTCTGGCTGCCCGACACCACAGAGACTCTCATGAGCGGCGTCCACCCTGAACCAGTGTCCACAACGTCCACCTGTGGGCCAGATGAAGAGCTGCCTCAGACTGGCTGCTTCTCCAACTCACAGAAGGAAGGTCCGCTTGCCCCGGCTCCCCCGACTTAGCAGGCAGCCTGTCCAGGCTGGGTGCAGGTTCTCGCCCAATCCTCACCCAGGCGCAGTGATAAGATAGATGTGTTAGAACCACCTTAGGGGGTCTGCTGAGGGGGGGGACCCCCTAATGTGATTCTTCTGCATCTTCTCACTGCACCTAGGTGAGAATCAGGTGAATGCAGTCCAGTGAACCTGTACCAAGTCTTGACAGGCTGCCACTAAGTCGGGGGAGTCGGGGCAAGCGGACCTTCCTTCTGTGAGTTGGAGAAGCAGCCAGGCTGGGGCAGCTCTTCATCTGGCACCTTGCTCCTGGCCCATGGGAACTCCCTGAGGTGCGTTCCTTGCCTAGCTTTCGTCACCTGTCTAAACAATGCTTATTTTTATGCATCTTTGTAGGTGGGCTTCAGTTCTTTTCTGGAACAAGATATGTACACACCCTTGTGTTTAAGAATACTTCTGTTCGAAGCAGGAGAACTACAGTAAGCACAGTGACCAGACCCATTACACAAACTCCAATCTGAAGAGCCACTAACCCAATGCCTCGCCAAGAAGTAATATGGTTGGTCACTTCCCAAACATCTGCTCCTCACTGAACTCTATCAATTTAGTGTTTTAAAAATGCAAATGTTGCTGCTCATAATTCCATCGAAGCCCTAACCAACCCATGAAGAGAGGTGCTGAAGACACGGGCAAGCCCAGACCCTCACACACAGACTGAAAGAATGACTCGGAAGGCCTAGCTTTAGTGAAGCCTGAGAGGAGAATGGCAAACAGGGCCTGGCAGGAGATGACCTACTGCAGCAGCGCTCTCCCTCGCGCAAACAAACCACCTACAGGCCAGAGCTCATCCCATTCGAATACTGAAATCAGGACACCAGCTGCCGCCCACGCTTCCCAGCACACTCCCACACAATCTCTCTTTTGGTCCCGAGGGTTAAGCAGGAGTAGGTGATTCTACTTCTGGTTTAGAAATGATCAAACGAAACTTCAGAAGTCATATGGCTCATAGGTAGAAATGTTCCCTATTGAAGTAAATCATTCACTCTCAGTGTAAAACCATCACATTTGGGAAGGGGATGGCTACACCCTGCTGGGCTCCAGTCTTCAAAAGTCTCAGGTGAGCCATCTGCAAGCACACAGAAATGCCGTTGACACCCCCACTAGCCAGCCACATGAAGATCTTCAGCACACACACCTACACTTATGGATTTATTATCTGCAACACAGCTTCTGTTGGATGGAAAGATGGATTTATCCCAGAGAATTGGGCTTGTCTAAAGCCCAGAGAGTCTACATTTCCAAAGCTCCAGTATTGAGATGCTCACGGCAGAAACCTGCCCTCATCTGGATCCTTTTCTTCAATCATCTGAGATTGATTGATTTTCTTTAATCAGACTCTTACTGGGTCCAGAGCAGAACACAGCTCATCATAAACCAAATCAGGGGAACATTATATTATTGCTAGCACAGAGGCGAAGCCTTCTGAACTCTTGTGCATGTCTCTAAAATATAAGGAAACATGAAAGGTAAGAAAAAGGGCTTATCTTAATAATTGAATTTTTTTCCCCTTCAAGGGGGCCTTTTTCTCCACCCTCCCAAAGCAGTGTCAGGAACCAGTGAGATTCCACAGCATAAGACCTACTTTCTTTCAGTCACACTTTGGGAACAAACTAGAATAAATATACCAACATCTTCTGGGAGATGTGACTTTGCTCGAATTGGATTGATTTTCCAGGTCATCAACTTAATTTCTCAGGACTCTGCGCTGCCTGGTAATCAGTTAGCATGGCATTTTGTCCGTCATTCTTTATTTCTATGCCTTGAAATCTTTAGTCCAAGCCTTTGGAGAATTTCCAGAGCTATCAGCAGTGACCATAATTGATCTAATTATAACTAGCCATTTTCACATATCTATAGAAGTTCATACAACATGACTTCTATTTGCTAAATCAGATTTGTACCTCCTGCTGACATGAAAACACAAGCAAATCAACAGGCCTGGGTAAAGACTGACAGCCGAGAGCCTCCATTCTTCACATGGCCACTTGCCCTTTGGAAACTATAATGATTAATGCAAAGTAAGTAAAAATGATCTAGTTTTAGAAGCAACAACAAGTGCTGAGCCTGGGAGAGCTCTTAACATCTTTGTGTTGCAGCATTTAAGATGATATCTGGTAGGTGGAAGATACTCAGTGAAGCCTTGGTGACGGGCTGCATAAGAGATAAGTAAGCAAATGAACAAAGGAATCTGGTCCAGCTCTGATTCCAGCCTCATTCCTTCTTCCTAGAGGAAACCAAAATCCAAGATAACCGGAAGCCTTACTGTCAAATCAATGCCACAATGATGTCTTTTTTTCTAAGATTTCAGGAGTTTTCTCACTGATAGGTCAGAGATCTTTCTCCATCATTTCTAAGTTGGGCCAATCAAAGGTCCTGACTCTCCTAGTCCCTGTGGAATGGAATTTCAGGTTCTTAACAGTCCTGTGTGGCTAATAAGGCAGGCCCTGTACCTCACAGCCATCCTTTATCATCCAGTCGATCACAGTGCAGTGGCCTCCATCTGCAGCCCAGTGCAAAGCTGTGCAGCCGCCCAGGTCTCTAGCCTCCCAGGAAGCCCCATGTCTGCGGAGGTATTTCACAACATCCAGATGTCCCGCGTAGCACGCAAGCATAAGACTGCAACACATGGGAGAAGTATTTGGCTGTAAGTGTATCTGTCAAGTTCAGGCACACTGTACCCTTACTATGTGAATCTTACTCGCACTTGTGACTACTTCCTGAGAGCACAATTCCTTAAGTAGAATCTCTATGTCAATGACTGTGACTTACTTTTAATGCATATTTCCAAACTGCTTTCCAAAAAGGTTATATCAATTTTCACTTCTATCAACACTTTCTGAAAACATCTATTTACTCTACCTTTTCCAATTACAAATGTTACAGGTGGTATTTTTTATTCTAGCCAAGTCAAACATTTTTCATACAAATTGTTTACAGTGATTTTGCTTTAAAATTGTCTTTTCACTTAAATTGCTCTTTTTTCCTACTGTGTAGAGATGTTTGTTTGTTCAGTGTTGTGTCTATGTGCCTGACTTCTGCACACTGAAGATGTTCATCACGTGTCTATGACATTCAAATATCCCCTCAGATTACCCTTAACTGTGTAATTTAGTTCTTTAAAGTGTGTGATGTATGCACAATCTTTTTCCCACTGATTTCCTTCATTCTTTTGCTTTCACATTACAAGATCAGATAAGCATATGCCCCTTCCTTGTAGCTTATGATTTTTTTTATTTTTTTTTATTTTTTTTTAATTTATTTATTTATTTTTTTTTTACATTTAATACTTCATTCACCTGGAAGAAATTGTGGTACATGCTTTAAGGCTAGGATCTAACTTAATATTTTTTTCTTCAAAAAGCCTATTTTTCTAAAACCTTTCTTATTGATTTGTGTTGCTTCTGTTATCATATACTAAGTTCTTATGGGGATCTATCTTAGGATTTCTATTCCATTCTATTTACTTTTCCAATTATTTGTTCCAGTACCATACTACTTTAATTACTATAAGTTTTAGGGCGTATTAATAACTGCCAAGGCAAATCTCTCCACAGTCCTCTATAACAAAGTTACATTAGCTGTTATCATCTATTGACAAGTTTCCAGGAATAACTCCATTTGAAGCTATATTCAATCTGTATGTTAATTTGGAAAAACTTAAAATATGTATCTATTTTTTAAGTCTTTATCTCTCTCAATATAGTTGTATAGGTTTAGTTTTTCATTCAAAAAAAATTTTTTTGGTTGATACTGGGAATTGAACCCAGGGATGCTTTACCATTGAACTACATCCCAGTCCTTTTATTTATTGCTATATTTTTTTAATTTTTTATATGTTTTTATTTTGAGATTGGCCTTGAAGTTGCCATCCTTTTACCTCAGCCTCTGAGTTGCTGGGATTATAGGTATGCACCATTACACCCAGCAAATATCTTGCTTTTAAAAGAAATATTTTATTCTACTTTATTTTTCCTATTATATTTATTAAGCAAGTAATTTCAGGTATTTAAAATTTTTGTTGTATAGTTGGTCATATAACTGAACCTCCTCATTAAGTCCAAGTATTTGAAAGTTGATTCTCTTGGGTTCTGCACGACAGGAGTCACACTCTTATTTCACATCTCACCAAGATGATCAGACTTCCAAAGTACTGTCCAATCATGAGTTAACAAAATACAACCTATACTTACTGTTATGGGCCAGACTATAAGGGCAATGACTAAAGAGACTCCATTTTTCCCTGAGACTCCACATCATATAAGAAATGCTTCTCCCATAGGAAAGCCCCGCCTCTGTACCCATCAATAGTTGCTTAGCATAGCATGTTTGGCAACACAAAATGCCAATTCTTATACAATGTAAAAGTATTCTCTCTTTGGTTCCCATTTTTCTTGGACAATGTACCCTGTCAGAGATTGATTGTTCAGATGTTAGTAACCATTCTTTAACTTGTACTCAACTAGGGACATTTTGGTCCACTCCCTTTTTTGCTTACGATTTTAGATCTCATGACGTTTATTTATGGTTTGAACAACAGCCACTTCTGACTAAAATGATTTTGGACTATAAAAGGTGTACTCAAACCCCAAGAGGAGTTTGAAGGGTGTAGACTTGCAGCCTACCCCTTGGCCCACCAGCTGATGGATCCAGATCTGCAGCTGGTGAATAAAGTTTCCATCTCCTGCTTTAAGATCGACTCAGTGCGCCGGCAAGGTAGACGGAACTGCGACCACCCACAGAACAGGCCCAGCGGCCTGCTGAGGGGCAGTCGCCCCCCACCTGCCGCGCCTGCCAGGTAGGCGGAACTGTGACCACAGACAGAAAAGGCCCAGTGGCCCGCGGAGGGGCAGAGCTGCCAACCACTCCTGCAAGGTAGGCGGGCCTGCAACCCACCGGCAGAACAGGCGCAGCGGCCTGCTGAGAGGCAGAGCCGCCCCCTCCCCCCGCGCCTGCAAGGTAGACGGAACTGTGACCACCAACAGAACAGGCCAGACCTGCAACCGACAGACAGAACAGGCCCAGTGGCCTGAGGAAGGGTAGAGCCGCCCCCCCGCGCCTGCAAGGTAGGCGGACCAGCGACCCACCGGCAGAACAGCCCCAGAGGCCTGCAGAGGGGCAGTGCC